>NC_138977.1:63381871-63780850 GCF_964341445.2 Mesoplodon mirus | reverse complement strand
GGATCCTTGTTGCTTATTTTATATCTGTTAATTGCAAACTCCCAATTTATCCCGCCCTTTCCCATTTGGTACTGTAAGTTTGTTTTCTTTCTCTCTTTTTTTTTTTTACATATACAGAACATTTTTGAGCATCACTCAAAGAAGTGATACAGGAGTTGGGGTGACAGGCAATGGACCATCAACAGAAGGATGCACATTAGCCAGCTTGAGCTGTAAGCATTTTGAAAAGAGAACTTGTAAGAGAACGCAAAACAGAAAGATCCTTAAACCAAACAGATGGGTGCCTGTCAGATTTAGTATTTGGAAATGTACACAACTGTTTGTCTTGGCTGAACTAAGGTCAGGTCCAAGGAGCCTTGTACCTTTCATGATTCCAGGAAGTAGAAGGTGGCATGGTGTTGTTGAAAGAACACTGGATTAGGGATGAAGTCACCAAAATCATAAGATTTTGATTGATTCCATAGCTAACTAATCCTTGGCCATGCTTTTTGCCTCAGTTTCCTCATCCGTTATACCAAGATGTTAGATGAGTTCACCATTCTAGTTTCTGCAAACTCTAAACTCAAACAATTTTATGAGACCTAAGTGAGATAAATCTTCACTTGTACTCATCCAAAGAAAGACAGAAAAATCACAATAACGGAGAGATGACTGCATCTTTCTTCCAAAAGTAAAGTCTTCTACCTTAGCAGACAACAGAATACCAAACACAGAGCTTACTCATTACATGAGGCTTGCCTCAGAAACTCAGCAGAAAAACATTTAGAAATATTTCTAAGAACCCCTAAAAAGAGAAATCAGCTGATGGTAAAGATAAAAGAGATCTTAGATATAATTTAGTTTACCATCTCATTTTTAAGATTAAGAACATAAGCCTCTGAACGGGGAAGCAAGGTTGTGAGAAAAGATGTAAAATGCCTGGTAGCTCTCAGTCATGAGACCCCCAGGTTCAAGCAGTTTTTCTTTGGTTACTTTGGTTTGACAGATAATGATGTTTTCCTTGCATAAGATCAAGGTATAGCTCTAACAATCACAAATTAACTCTGTATGCCAAACTAGAAATACTTGTGGGATAAGAGCCTTATACTAATCTTTAGGAAATGCATGGATATGGGGACCTTCACCCAAGCCATTGAATGAAAGAGAAATACTTGTTTAAATCAGTGCTTCTCCTGAACACTTTGGCCATTGAAAATTGAGAATTGCACTCCAAAATGTTTCTGGATGTTCAAGGCAAAGATAGACTAGCTGGCAGATATGGATGTAGCTGCCATGACAATGAAAACACTGCTTCAATAAGCATGGTGCACACAAACCTCACCTCTGTTTGTTGGTTTGTTTTTAATTAAGACAATTTTTCTAGAGCAGTTTAAGGTTCACAGCAAAATTGAGGGGAAGGTATGGAGATTTCCATTAAACCCCCTGCCCTCACACGTGCACAGCCGCCCCCATCCACAACAGCTTCCACCAGAGCGGTGCATTTGTTATAACTGATGATCCTGAATAAACACATCATAATCACTCAAAGTTCACAGTTTACATCAGGGTTCACTCTTGGTGTTCTACGTTCTGTGGGTTTTGGCAAATGTATAATGACAGGTATCCATTATGATGGTATCATATAGAGCATTTTCGCTTCCCTAAACATCCTCTGTGCTCTGCCTACCTATTCTTCCTTTGGATGCCCAACCCCTGGCAACCACAGATCTTTTTAACTGTCTCCATAGTTTTGCCTTTTCCAGAATGTCATATAGTTGGAATCATACAGTATGCAGCCTTCTCATATTGGCTTCCTTCACTTAGCAATACTCATTTAAGTTTCCTCCATGTCTTCTCATGGCTTGATAGTTCACTTCCTTTTAGCACTGAATAATATTCCATGGTCTGGATGCACTAAAGTTTATATATCCATTCCCCTATTGAAGGACATTTTGGTTGCATTCAAGTTTTGGCAATTGAACAAACCTGCCATAAGCATCTATGCGCAGGTTTTTGTGTGAACATGTTTTCAACTCCTTTGGGTAAGTACCAAGGAGCGTGACTGCCACATCACCTCTGGCTTTTCAGCTTAGCATATAGGAGTATCAATGAATAAGACTTATTACATATGAACATTTTGGCCTTAAAATAAAAACAGAAAGCCAACTTCAGGTTAGGCAAGAACCAGGTCTGGCGCGTGTATGTGAAAGTTAAAGAATCTTTAGAAGTGGAGCAAGAGGAAGTGCACAGGGCTTCCCTGGTGGCACAGTGGTTAAGAATCCGCCTGCCAATGCAGGGGACATGGGTTCGAGCCCTGGTCCAGGAAGACCCCACATGCTGCGGAGTAACTAAGCCTGTGAGCCACAACTACTGAGTCTGCACACCACAACTAATGAGCCCGTGTGCCACAACTACTGAAGCCCGTGCGCCTAGAGCCCGTGCTCTGCAACAAGAGAAGCCACCGCAATGAGAAGCCCGCACACTGCAACGAAGAGTAGCTCCCGCCCGCACAACTAGAGAAAGCCTGTGTGCATGCAAAAATAAAAATAAATTAATTAATTAAAAAAATCAGAAGTGCATAATTGTGGAGAGGAGTGGAAGGCATACAGTGCAGGTCCCCATTGGGGGACCTGCTGGATGAGCTAGAGGAGCTGGCAACTCCCCCCATTAAATTCTGAAGCCTTTCTGGCAGAGGAATATTTTCAGGAGCTCTCTATTGGTGGATGCTTAATACATGAAAGATAGGATTTTATGTTGTTTTGGCCTGAGTATGTCTATTGTTGTTTTTTCCTTCAATTTGGATTTAGCTCTTTATATATATATGCATTACCTGACTGATAGTCCCAACACTCCTATGAGTTAGATATTATTGGTATCCCCATTTTACAGATGACATAACTCCCACACTCAGAAGTTCAGTAATTTTCTCAAGGTCTCACAGATAGTAAGAGGATAAATGAGGATAAAAAATGAAATCGGCCATGTAACTATTAATTTTTATTCCACACTGTGTCCCAAAGTTGGGAGAAATTGAGAAGTGTATTTTGTGTGGTTTAGAAACTGATTCCATTTGACTTGACATCCCTCACCTTTAACTGTCATAAGCAAAATCCTAAGTCACAGAAAGAGAGAGAGAGAGAGACCTTCCCAAGATGAAAGAGTCACCCTATAAACATAACACATGCACCATCTGGGCTATGGTTCCTCCTCTGTAAATAATGAAGATGCTGTTGATGGAAGGAACACAAGTGGAAGATTTACCAGTGGGAAGGAACATGAGAAGAAAAGATTCTTAGGTTGGTTTATTATGAGCCCCCTCAATTATAAGTAGCACATTTTGACACCACTGTAAATAATACAATTCTGTCAGAGTCAGCTGATGGAGATTTTCTGTTCAATATATTGTCATAGACACATGATGAAGGGGAGATGTTGGACAGCATATGCGGTACACAGGAATAAATATGTGAATAATCTCACAGGCTTTGAGACTTCCAAATACTAACTATGACAGATATGAACTACAGTGCATTCCCACTCTAAGACTAGGGAACTAATGATGATGAGTTGAATAATATAGTATCCATCTTTACAGCATACAGCTGTATTTGACGGTTATGCTTGAAGGGACATCATTTGACCTGGCCTATTTCCAGTCATGTAATAATGAGAAGCATTTAACTGGGTCAGATGGAATGTTAGAGCTAAAAGCGATCTGAAATCATCCACCGCTACCCTCCCATTGTATAAATGAGGGAAATAAGACTAAGTGAAGTTAATTGCCTTGTCCAAGATCAGTCATAAAGCCAGTTAAAGACAGTTCTACTGAACTCAGCAAAACTACAAGAGAGCCGACCTTACTTCGTGTCTAGAAGGGGTAGTAGGGAAATCAAGGCCATTTTCCGGTGAAAGTAACACCCTTGATTTGTTACTCTTTCTGAACCAGGAATACAGAACATGACTTATTCAGCTATTTGAAGGGATAAGTATTGTTTAGTCAGTTTGTCCGCAAATGATAAGATTCATCCCATTCCATATTAGCTGATGTCATCTAACTCTTACAGTGCAATGAGCTTTGCCCAAGTTCTAACTCTTCCAAGAAACCTTCCCAGGTTCTAACTATACTGCTCTCTTTCCCTCTGCAGTATGCACAAACATTGCCTACTACAACCTTGGTATCACTGGCTCATGAAGTATACTGGATTCTTTAACCACTGTTCTATCTTTAATTTAATTATCTAAGAGTCAGTCACTTGAGCTTGAGGACTGCAGCTCACGAGAAGCTCCCAGTATTGAGGAGTATTCATATGCTTTACTCCTTGGGGGTCAGAAATTCTCATGGGCAGTGGGCAAGATTTTTAAAGACCTCCCCAAGGGGTTCTTCTGCACCTTATATTTTGAGGACCTCTGCCCTAAAGAACCTGCCTTTTGGTTAGAGTTCGTTCAGAAGACATGACACTAACTGATCTTATGCCTCTGATTTTTAGATTACACGGTATTTGGAGAGAGCCCCAAAAGACACCCCTCCTTCCACACCCTGCATCAAGCCACTGCACTCCGGTCACCTGGGCAGGCACCTCTCAGGTGTGCTGAGTAAGCAGGACACTTTGAAAGCCTGCATTCAGCACTGAGGATCTGGGTGCACTTCTAACCCTCCTGTCCTCCAGGCAAGAAGTCTTATCCTGAAGTTGCTCAGGGGTTAGTCCTCTGGTTTACACCCACTTGAATGAAATTAGGGAGCTCACTGGATCCCTTACAAACTTTAGAAACAAGATCTTTGCTTCTTATTGGCTTAGGCCATATTTTCCAGCTGGACCGTCTCTCTGCTAAGAACTAAGCAAGGGGAGAACAGTGTTTCTGAGTCAGAACAACAGATTATGTGTGAACAGTGATGCACCCCAAACCCAGTCAACCACAGCCCAGGCAAAAATTATGTAATTGGCCCTAATTAGTAAAATTACTAGCAATATTAGCAAACAAGGTAATGTCACACATTTAAATGTCACATATAGCTCTCTTTGAATATTCCTGTCTCACAAAATTTTCCATGAAATTAAAAACATTCACTTTGGGGCTTGCAGTAATTCCTTTTAGAGTCTGAAATCTACCTGTGTGCTTTTGAGTCACAGAGATAGTTCCAGACTGAGAGAAAAATTTGTATGTTTGTTTTTGCCATACTCAAATTTAATTTAGGCAAAATATTAATGGAGTAAGCAGCCGAAAATGAATTTCACTCATGTTTATATTTTTAAAATCAAATACTGAGTTCAAATACAAATAATTCATTTTGTATTTATTTATTTTAATGCACTTATATTAACTTTCCATCATAGTTCAGTTAGGCTCCATTTTGACAACATAGTATATATATGTGCATACGGCCAGTGTGCACATATACACTATCTAAATACATATCTGTAAATTGCCAGAAAATTGATGAATTTATATAAAAAAAAAACTCCATGTTTGAATCATTCCCAAACCATCTGAATACAAATTAACATACGCATTTGGATTCAAATTTATGAAACAGCATGAGAAACAGCTTTCTTAACTCCACAGTAATAAAGAATCAAGAAACAGATATTTTTTCAATTTCTTCCCATTACATTTTATGTCCCCATTTAGATGTATCTGGGAAGATCTCTAAACTGACACCCTGTGAGAGGCCCCTGGGATTCACAAATATCATTTCCATGACACTCAGAAAACTGGGGGAAAAGAGGAAAATGTGAGCGGCGATAAATTGGAGCTAATCTCTTTCTGCCACAACCTGAAATGATACTTGGCCCCATCCTCCATGCTGTAATAAGAGCTTGTCTATCTCTCCCAGATGCCCAACCTGAGTAGTGGTATCTCCCCCAAATGCTTGTACTAGAAATTTCCTAACGGGATTCCAAGGCTCTGAAAGAAAAAGAAAAATGAAAAATAATTCTGTCATGCAATACGCATTGTAAGTTTGAAGAAAAAGCAAAGCCTGGTGTTTCAGGTCTGCAATAAATAAAACAAATAATGGAATCTTTGGGGCCATAAAGCTCAACCAACCATAAAACGCACAAAGAACCCCTGACAAGGGTCCTCTAAGCCTTCTGGAACCCCATTCAGCATGGCACTGCTTTGAAAACCCTGGCCTGGCCCTGCCCCACTGCAACTCGACTCCTGTTCAAGTGAGGAAGTCTTTAGATCTAAACATGGAGAGCACAGAGTGGCCAAATGGTGCCCAGACCTGCTCCACTGTAATTTTGCATTTCAGTCAGATCTTTGGAAACATGTGATCACAAGGACATCACGGTTTTGCACTAAGGAAAAGTGAAGCCCCATTAGGAACAGATCCCTGCCCTGACAACTTGGGTGCCTTTGGACAAATCACTTTTCTGATCCTCAGTTTCCTCCTCTGATGAGTGACAGAGCCCACCTCAGAGTTGCTGTGAGGACCAAAGAAAGTACACAGGTAAAATACTTAGTGGAGGATTGGCCCAGAGTAAGCATCAGTGATTATCATCTTTCCTTATGTTGGTGGTAGAAGTGGGACTCAACCCAGAGGTCGTGCCTGATAAAAATTCAATCAAACAAGCATCATAAAGAAGGCAAAAAGAAGAGGTCAATGCACCCAGTCTGCTTCTTCTGTGGCTCCTTTTCCAAAGGCTTACCCTGCTACCTTTGCTCTCACATTTTCTCTTAGACCTTGAGGCCTGGTGCTCATGTCACCAAATTCTGTGAGTCATCTCCTCATCTTTCTGTCTTATTTTACAGTTACCTATTGCCATGTCTGTTTTCCTCACTGGGTACACATCACTTGAGTTCATGAATCATGATTTACTTAGACCCTCGGACCCAAAGAAACCTGCTCAGAACTTTGAGCACACTAGGTCCACAATAAACATTTCCTGCGGGGTGGGTTTGGTGTGGGGTGGGGAGCTACAAGAAAAAACAGCAACAACAACTAAGGTACTAGGAGAAGCTTTACTTTTATCTTGGCTCCAGCAGTAAGTATCTCTTTAACCTTGGGAGAGTCGCTTGATTTCTGTGGACCTCAGTTTCCTCATCTGTAAAGATAATCTCCGATTGCCTTTGTTGCTCTAAAATGCTCTAACTTGAAGAAAAACAGCTGCAAAAGGATCCTTTGTTATCTGGTCTGCTAAGCTGTTAGAGCAGAAGAATGAGACCAGCTGAGGCTGGGCCAGTCCCTTAGTTCAAGTTTTAAAACTTAAATTCCTTCTTGCTCTTTCAGCTCTTCTCACTCGTCTTATTTATGGATTTATATATATTTTTTCATTTAGCTTGTGAAAGTTCAAGGCAGTGAGCTCCCTACTAGGATTAAAACACCACTGGGGGGCTTCCCTGGTGGCGCAGTGGTTGAGAGTCCGCCTGCCAATGCAGGGGACACGGGTTCGTGCCCCGGTTCGGGAAGATCCCACATGCCGTGGAGCGGCTGGGCCCGTGAGCCATGGCCGCTGGGCCTGCGCGTCCGGAGCCTGTGCTCCGCAGCGGGAGAGGCCACAGCAGTGAGAGGCCCGCGTACCGCAAAAAAAACAAAAAACAAAAAACAAAACACCACTGGGTCTGTGTCATGGCGATCCTATGGGGCTTAACCCAAAAGCTCTGTCCACAAAGAGGAGAAAATGTACTTATAAACCAGGGGACATCACTTGGAGGAGCAGGAAGAATCGGCAGCTCAGAGAGGAGATATGGAGAGAAAAAGAACATGGGTCCACACGGGCTCTGGTTCTGGCTGGAGGCTCCCCTCACGAAACACTGTCCCCCTGACAAATCGAAGGTTTGGCCAGATTTATGAGATTTCTAAACTCAATCAGAACGGAGCCTGCTCTGACCTACAGAAGGTCACTCAACCATACTGAGTATTTGTCAACTTTCCATGGCCAAAGATAAAGTGAGTGAAGATCCAAGACAGACTTAGAAATGTCCCTGTTTATTCCTGGAAACTGTGAGTGTCTGTCTGGATGCAAAGAGCACAGAGGCTGGATTTCCCTTCCCTGAACACAGATGCTCTTGCACTGGGCCCCGAGGTGCCTGCTCCAGAGCCAGCATCTTGTCTCTGCCACTCAGCAGCTTGTGTCGCAAGAAGGAAACGTGGAAGCACACTGCTTATCCCACCTCAGTGCCCAAGGGTCCACTCTGAAACACGCAGAGAAGGTGAAGGCAGCAGAGTGAAGGGTCAGCCTTTCAGTCAGCATGTCTCATATTTTGCCAAAACCTCGAGTGACCTGGGTCATTGGAGGGACTGCAAACCTGGCTTGATTCTCTTGTCACCATTCTCAGCCCAACGACAGGGAGCCTTTCCTTCGCAAGCTTATTTTTCACTTTCACAAAGTGTTAATGAATGTTCTCCTATGTGTTCCTGAGAGCCCATTTCACCAATTCTGTCACCGCAGTGCTCAGCTCACTTGATTCTAAATGAGAACGTTAGAGACACTATTTGGTGGTATGAAACCACAGAGATAGGGATTCAACACAGCTGAGGCTCCTTTCAGCATACAGAACCCATCTGATGTTTCAGTGTAACTAAAGCCTAGCACTTTCTCTTATTTCTGAGGCAACAGATGGAACGAAAGTAAAAATTGGAGAGATAACTAATATCCCAGTAGTCAAAGCCTTTGCTTAGTCCACCCAGTTTCTCCCAAGGCCTAACAAGCCATCTGCAATATAATCTTTCTTCTCATCAACTGTTTAGTCTTTTTTATACCCTCTGCCTTTGCCAGAAAGAAAAGCGTTAGAGGACCTAAGAGAGGAATTGTCATTGTTGAATTTTGCTTCTGGGTAACAGCTTTTGAGAACTGGTGTGGCCCTAATGAACTGATGAGCCAGGATTAACTCCTCTTGGGACAGTGCTCTGATGACAGCTGAAGTCAGTTTAACAAAGACAAGATGAGCGGGGGTGACAGTACAAAGCCTTCCAACAGAAGGAAGTGTGACATTGAAAACGTAATCAGCAGCCGACCAGGGCATAAAATCTCCTCTCTGTTTGTTTGTTTGAGCCTTTCTGAAGAGCAGGAAGGTCAAGTGCCTGACCTGTGTAACCGCTCCTGACCCAGAATTTGGGGTTGCCTTTTCAGCCCCTTCCCTGCGGTACCCTCTCCCTCTTGCTCTGAGAAGTGTCACACAACATCCTCAGCTCACTGAGTCATCCTCTAGTGGCCTGAGTGAATTCATGTAGCTTTAGGACCTCATGAAAAAGGGACTTATGGTGAGGACGCTGAGGGGGACTGGGACACCACACGTGGAAAGAAATCTGTTAGCCTGACCAAGGGCCAAGTTACAGTGCTGCCAATGACTCCTCATGTGACCTGGAGAAGCCACTTCCCCTCCACCAGAGGTTCAGTGGCCTCATTTGCAAAAACAAGGACTTGGGCCAGATAATCTCTACATTCCTCTGCAAGTAGATATTTGATGATATCTACCCTTCCTTGAGAACTGGGAACAAATGTGTAGCGTAGATTCTTAATTTATCTATAAAATTAAACAGACTATAAGAGAGTGATCCAGTCCATGGGCAGAAATATCAGAGTGGGCCCACTCCAGGCTGCTTTTCATAAGAAGCTTAAGAACAAGAAGGGTCTATGTCTTATTTATCTTTATAACCCCAAGAGCTAACATAGTACCTTGCTATTATTAGGCAACAAAGACCTGCTGGATTAATCCATGAATGAATGAAAAACCCAAAAGCCAAGCAGACACTTAAGGTTGGGTGGCAGCTGCACTTCCTTCTGTGTGTGTGTGTGAGAGGGTGTGTGTGCGTGTGCGTGCTTATGTATGTCCATACACACAGGTACACAATACATACATCCGTAACACGTATCACATATCACTTAGGACCCAGTACTGGTTGTCTCTTTCTTCTACTAGATGGTGAGCTCTTTGCGGAAGTAGATCTCATCTTATTCACTGTTGTTTCCTGAACATCTAACCAGAGGCTGACTGATGGTGAATGCTCAATAGAGTTTATTAGGTGGATGGGTAGATGGATGGATGGATGGATGAATGGTTGGGTTGATGAGTTAAAGTGGTGATATGCACTTTGTGAAATATTCTGTGCAAATAGAAAAAGTAAGCATGCTTCTTCTTTTTCCAGTGTTTTTTTTTGGGGGGGGCGGTGTTAGTGAGAGAAATACAGGAGAAGAGAATGGAGTGAAGAAAGGGGAGAGAGGGAGACAGAGAGAGAAGTGAGAGACAGAGAGAGATTAAAACTGTAACAAAGCCTAAGAACCAAAAGTGGTGTCTTTTTCAGTGGGCAGGAGGCTGTCTGTTCAGAGTTCTCTATGATCAAGGCATTGATGGTTTGGAGAAATAAGATTAAAGTTCTGGAAGGAGAAAAAGAAAAGGAGCTGAGAAGGCAACAGCTACCAAGAAAATGAATTATGCAAGGAAATAAATTGTTTTTTATTCTTCTGTTACTAATCCTTTAGGATTTTAATTTTTACGTTTTTTAAGAGACTTAAGTCTTCAGCACAGATGAGGTGGAGTGGGATTAATAATAAGCGTAAGCATCAACCACACACTTAGATTTGGGAACTTGTCAGAAGTAACGGATTGAATTTCTGCCTGGATATGCAAAAGCATTCTTATTTCCTATGCTGTAACACAAGGCAACCTAGTTACATCTGTGTTTATCACAGGACAGGGAGTGTGGACCTGTGGGTGAGAATCTGATGCTGTGACAAATGACAGTGGCTACCTGGGGATACAGGGGAAGGACAGGCTGGAGTAATCTAAGGGTTGGGGCCAAAGGAAAACACAAACCAGCAACCTGATCCATGGCCTCGGTCACTCCTCAGGAAAGGCTATTTTTGTTTCTCCAATTTCTTGGAGAGCAGTGTTGATTACCAGATAACCAGAGCCTTTGGTCTTTCACAGAATCAACAGCTTGGCAGCCATGAAGTGACAGGCATCAATACGAATCGCACAAGCCTGTCTGTAACTGGACCCCAGGACAGGCTGTGCTACACCTGCCTGCCCAGGAAATGTACTCCAGGGCCTCCCCCATGGAAACTACTAACAACACTTATTAGCTGTTTCCTTGCCTGATAAGTGGTCTGTGCCGAGCTCTGGCTCCTATTATTATATTCATTTCAGCCTGTGTCCTGAAACCCAATACCTTTGTACTTGGGGGGCATGCAGTCTGCCACCTGACAATGATTTGACATGACACAGTGACAGAAAACAGGGAGAGGAGATGGAAATAAAGACCAGGGGGTCCAAGCTGCTGTGCTGGCAGCTCCAGGCAGGAGTGCCCATCAGCTCGGATATCTGTTAGCAGGAGCCCGGGTCCTACTGATAGAAAGGTCAGATCACTCGCGTCAGAGCTCCTTTGAGCTGAGAGATATCAATCTTCCTCCGGTGGTCAAGGCCCTCCCCATGCAAAATGACAGTGAGTTGTTCACCTGCACTTTGGAGTTTAATGTGGCTCAACTTCTTCCCCTTACCTCTCACTTCTATTCCCCTGGCACCTCATTCATCTTTTTATTCCCACTTCCTGGACCTCTGGGACTACACTCAGAGCTGTCACTGGGTTGGTGGACATGGATGCTGAACTGCCATAGCAACCATGTGTTAGTGTTACGATCATTTAAGAGACCATCCAGGGTGTGGAGGAGAAGTGAAGGCCAAGGTGAAAGCCTTCAATCCCTGGAAGCACCTACAGAGGCACAGATGTGGAAAGGGTTAGGATTCTAAAGATAGGATCTGGGGCCTCCCTGGTGGCGCAGTGGTTGAGAGTCCGCCTGCCGATGCAGGGGATACGGGTTCGTGCCCCGGTCCGGGAGGATCCCACATGCCGCGGAGCGGCTGGGCCCGTGAGCCATGGCCGCTGAGCCTGTGCATCCGGAGCCTGTGCTCCGCAACGGGAGAGGCCACAACAGTGAGAGGCCCGCGTACCGCAAAAAAAAAAAAAAAAAAAAAGATAGGATCTGTCAGTAACTAGCAGGGGCCATGTAACAAGCCTGACCTGGGTCTCATCTATAAACAAACAATACTGACTAGGCCACTGATCTTAAAACCTTTTGCTGTTACGTTAGCAATAATTTTTTTTAGTTAAATCATATTTTCATTTGAGACGGCGGAAGCCATAGCTCAGCCCCACTGGGTCACCGACGTGTTCCCCTTACACTGCTGATGACATGTTTCAGAACAAGAGAGCTCCGTAGAGCTCAGTGTGGAAACCTTGGGGCAGAAAATGTCTAAGTTCCCTTCTAACCCAAAGGTTGTTTTGGGTAAGGCATAGGAGTCAGGAAACTTGGAGGGAGAGGATGGGGATTTGTGCACAGTTAGAATTATCTTCTCTCTCCCATGTTATGTTTTCTTTTTGTCATCAATGGCCATGAAGTTCAGTGGCCTCGATAGCTCAATAGCTCAATGGCCCTAGAGATCCGTGGATGATGTGACCAGGGCCCTGACCTGCTCACACTGCAATGTGGAAAGCTCAGATTTTTATACATATTAGACTTAAAATAGTTCAAAAACAATCGGCCTAGACTCAAATTTTACAAAAGTAAATTATATACCGGAAATATTTCCCAATATATTTGATATATTTAGGATCTGTTATCTCTTTATCATCATCATGACCACCACCACCAACCACAAATACATGGCAGGTATTGCCAGGATGATAATAGTGTAGATAACATTTATAGTACTTTGTTATGTGCTATTCTAAGACTGTTACATTTATTACATCCCTAGAGAAAGGGACTATTATTTTGCCTTTAAAAAATGAGAAAACCCAGACCCAGAAAGTTAAGGAGCTTCCTCAAGTCCCAGAGTTGGTAAGTGGAAGAGCTGGCATTTGAACTCATGCAGTCTGATTCTGAAGTCTGCTTTTGACAGAATTGCCCTCCAGGAAAGAAGACTGATGGGGGTGAGGAAGAAAGCTGGGCTACAGTAGGGCTGAAGCAAACTGTGAAGTTGGCAAGGTTATTTTTCAATGGCATAAAGCTCCTCGTTGTAGGTCCTTTTTGCATCTATGCCTCTTTCTGAATCATCCCACCTCAGCCAGTAAACTGACACCCCAAGATACCTGGTTATTATCTTGCTTATTCTCTTCTTACATGATTCAGAAAATATTTAGATTCTTTTTTCTCACTCAGATAAAAATAACTAATAACAGGTTAATCTGTTCTCCCAGAGCGAGCTGCATTTCTTACCAGCAACCAAAGCTTGAACTAAAGAGATGAAGCTCACTTGTAAAATTTCACTGTCAGCATCTGAATAGGGATTATGAACTCCTGAAATCATCAGTTTTCCTAGTGCTCCTGAAATCTATTAGGTGGTTTTGAATTCATCAGGGAAAGCCTGTCCAAATGGGGAAATGGATAACATCTCTAGTCCGGAAAAAAATGTCAGAAAGTTTTGGCCTTGGATTTGCAGGGAGGGTGAGGGGTTGTGGGATGATGAGACGGTTGAAATCACTTAATGACCACGTCTGAAACTCTACGCGATACCTCTACTCCTGGGTCACCCACGGGTTAACACTTCCTCTGAAAATTCAAGTTCCTTCGAGTTATTTATTTATGTTTGGTCTTTTCTTTTACAGGGTAGAGTGAAACCAAAGAAAAATAAAATCCCCTTCTCCAAAAACATTCACTGGGGCTTGTAGGAGGAAATGGTAGGGCTCCATAAGACACGCAAACCCAGCTCTCGATTCCACACCACCTTCTCCTGCTGGCCTGGAGAAATCACTCAGCACTCATAATGAGAGGATGCAGTGGCTAATTATGCGCCATAAATCATAAGGCTAATACTATGACTAAAAAGTGATACAATCAGCTTCTTTTCCTTCAGGGCTGCTAGATCTTAGTCAATTACTGATGAACGAAGATTTAAAGACTTCAGAAGCCCCTTTTGCCAACAAAAGATGCTTCTGCTATTAGCTTTTCTTTCCCCTTGGAAAGACTCTCCAGCACCCCTGGAAGGAGCTTTAGAGTGTTCTCAGCATTTATAGGAAGGGTGTTTGCAAGGGAGCAGCAATAACAAGGCCAGCTTAATAGAAATCCTGGCACCTCCATACCCTACAGGTGACACTGCCGACACTCCTAGGGTAGCCCAATACGAGGAGAGATGAGGAAACACGCAGAGATAGGGAAGAATACACCTCGTTTCCGACATATTTCTCAAGCTGTCTAAATACGAAACACAATCCTACCAGGCTACAACGTTCCAGCTGTTATGATATCATAAGATAAATCTACAGCTAGAGAAACAGCATGTTTGCTTTTATAAAGTATGGAAATATAAATGTTCCAAGTGTTAAAACTGTCCAAACAAATTAATTCAAGGAAAAATATGTGTCTCAGATTTGGTTCTCTCACATTTGCTTTCTGTTTACAGAGCTTGGGAGCACACTTCTCTCAAGGAGAGCAGGGGAAGTGACTTTCCATCTCAGCAGGCATCCTCCTGCACGTGGAAATCCAAGAAGCCCTAACGCAGGGAAGTCGGGTGGCCCCTACCCACATCCCCATTGCTGATCTTGTCATTAAAATCTTAATTTTAATTAAGGGAAGAAAGATGCCTTTCTTCTTTGCAAGGGAAGAAAGATGCCATGAGAGGGGCTGAGGCTGGAAACCTTATGATGCGCTCCCATTTGGGATGTTCGTCGCAAGCTAAATTGAAAAAAGAGCTTCTTTCCTCAGTGACTTTGAAAAGAATAGAGTGGTGATTAACAGCAATATTTTTTTAATGAAACGCAACCCGTCATCCCTGTCATATTCTGGCCATCCTCGCTTGTACGCGCCTCCCTGACAAGAGGAATAATAATGGTCATACATCACTGCTCTGCATGTCCAATCATCTAAATCTTCCCTCACTGCAGCCTCTGAGACTCAATTACTTTATTGACATGCAATCTTCATAAGGGGAGAAATATTGTGCATGTAAGGTCACTTGGTTATGAAGACATATTATCATATTATCTGCATGAGGGTTGCAGGGCTAAGACCTGACAGAGCTAATTATAATGGTACATGATAGAAAGCTCAGTACACATTATTCGCTTGGCTGCACTAAAGGTGAGGTAAGTCCATGACATCACTGTTTGGTGAAAAAATAATGCAGCTTCGGCTTGGAGGCTGTAACTTTTTTTTAACTCTCCATATTTTTACATTTGTGTTGTGGTGAACAATGAAAGAACTGGTTAGTAGATTCCTCATATCTCAGGGAAGGGAGCTGGAATACCTGTGCTGTGTGTGTGTGTGTGCACGTGCGTGTGTGTGTGATTGGCACGGTTATTCCCCCAACTGACACCAAGTTTCAGTCCATTTCCCAGCAAGTGAAATGAGAGTGATGCAAGGGAGAAAGGTAAAGGGATACAAATGGGTCAATTTGGTAACAGAGTAAAACTTCCCCTCACCCTCAATTAACCCCTTCTCAGATCCTTGCCCGTTTCCTTCTTGGCCTCTCTGACAGAGCCTTATCTTGCTAAGATTTAGTGTTCCTGCATGTGGTTTCTTTGTTCAGACACACCAGGTTATTGAAGCGTTCACCATCAGACACGTGCTAGAAGTTTCGTGTATTGCTAGGATACACAGCTAGGCAGTCATTCTCTTCCCTGTATCCAAAGCCCGTATATGATCCCCACTTATCCCAGGTGTATCTGATATTGAGGGGTCAAAATGAGGAGCTTGAGTGGCAATTTTGCAAGAAAGGAGCTCAGGGAGAGGGATCCGGGCCAAGTCCTTGGGCTTTCCACTCTTGCCACAATTCACAGGGACCTGGGAGGAAAACCAGGGTGGATGGGTCTAGATGAGTCATGAAATCAAAATCAAGTCAGCCCTCCATGGATGCGCCTGGGCCAGCATCTGAGCTTAAGCCCTAGACGCATGTTCTACTTGTGTAAAGGTTTATGAGCTTTTAAGGAGGAGTAAAGGAGCCGTTTAAAGCATCACCACAATCCAACATAGGCTGGCTTCTAGATTTTCTCTCCCTCAACAAACAACTAATTCAATAAAGGAGAAGAAAGAGCCGTCTAAGCTCCAGAAACTGCCTTTGTCTTGTAATATGAGTGCTTTGGCTCAGCCACAAGAAGCACTGAACAGAACAAGAAACTGAGGTCGTCCCAGTTCTCTCTTATTTAATACTCTGGCAACTCAAACTTCTTTATTTCTGATACTAATGGCTCAAAACTAATGGTGACATCGATAACAAAGACACCAAGAGACCCAGACTTTTTTTTTTCTGAATTAGAAATTAAATTGTGCATAATATGATGCTGACATTAAGTAAATTTGATGGTGATCCATGTACAGTAGAAATGATAACTCTTTTAGACATCAGAATTTTTGATTGGCTATTTTGAATTAGAATGTTTAATGCACTGCATCTCCACCTCTAGCATCTCAAAAGGCTTTCTGAAATAGGAAGGTTCACCAAGTACCCATTTCCAAAAGTTGAGATACTAATTGAGATAAAATTGTATGGTCAGTAGAAAGAGAGCTGAGCTAAGGTTTAGTAGATTTAAAAATCTACTCTTAAAAAAAAAAAAAGAAAAAAAAAAGCCACTCCTGACTCGACCGCACATCATACTTGACATAGCTCCTTAGGTGAGGTATAATCTCATTTTATATATTTAAAAAAAAGCACTTGAGAGTGACGGTAAGGACTATGTTAAAGGACTATGGTATTGCCTGATTTCAAACTGGGTGGAAAATCTGGCCACAATCATTTATTGGCTTCATGATCTTGAGCAAATTCTTTGCCTTCTGAGCCTCAATTGCCCTTCTTTAAAACGGGAGATGATGGTGTCCACTTCAAAGGATTAGTATGAAAATTAGATGATAAGAAATGAAAGTGAAGACACTTTGTAAACAAAATACACTTGGTGAATGGCAGTTATGGCTACACTTTCAGTCCTACCCTGTTTTAAACTGTTTTGCAGGTCAGTGATATAAGTAAACAGAGACTGGGAAGAGTACGGTATGCCTGTTATTTAAGGTGTCACCAGACCACATTCTCAAATATGATTTGGATTTTCAATGTCAAAAATCATTTTCATCAGAAAGTCCTTGGCCACCCAGGGTCACTGGTAATGTCTAAGGAAACAGAAGTTAAAGCTGTGATGGCAGAAAGTGATGTGATAGAGAAAGGAGTCACTGAAGACCAGAAGACAATTCCATATAGAAGGTGGGCGAGGACCTGGGATCACAAAGGAACCCATTTGGTTACTGAAACTACATACCTGTCCTCACACTCATCCAGAAGATGTGAGACCAAGTGTTTGGAGAAGCAAATAGTCCCTCCTTCTTTGGAATCAGAGCATAGGCTGTACCATCCTCCCTCCCAGCCTAGCAGTCAGGAGACCCCGAGGTCTAGTGGTCTTAGACACATCCCTTCACCGCTTGAGGCCTCATATTCTGCATCTGGGAAAGTGAGTTCCAGTAGATGGTTTCCTACAATACCTCCTCAGTTGATTAAAGTCCACTATCTAAGAAAAGCAAACACGGGAGCAATGGAAGCAACCATTCTAGTCAAGTTAGGGCATGAGATTTTGATTTGAGGCCAAAGGGGACTATGATCTACTACTAAAAAGCAATAGCAAAATTTTTCAGCAGTGCTTTTCTTCATACCCCTTAATTTTTAAACATTTATTTCAAACCCTTTGTGGAATGTGAAAGATCCCTCAATTAATCAATCATCACATGCATTATTTCCTATAAGCCTAACAACAATTTTATGAAATGAATATTATTACCAGCCCCATTTTGTTGGTGAAGAAATCAAGGCTGAGAGAAGTTAAATGAATTTCTCCAGGTCAGACAGCTAACGAATGACTTAATTTTACATTGTTTAAAAATCCCTCATCTTCATGGAATTTCTGGTACTTGCTTTATAGCATGAAATAGAAGAAATTTATCTCTTTTGCCTCTTGCCCATTAGTAGATAAAACAGGTTAACTCTTTCTAAAAGGGCCTTGAATTTGGCCAGCTGGTGGGCAGCGTTGAGTTGGATGGTTAAATTCTTCAGCTTATTGCAGAGGTTCAGGAGGGTAAGCTCCTTTTCATATGAGGAAGCAACTTGCTATAAATGCATTGAAAAAAAAGAAGAGTTTCAGATGGAGAGGGGGGATCTGAAGGCAAAGTTGGCTGTGGTGTGGATGACAGCCATGCAAACATCAGCAATCTTGCCTCTTCTATTTGTCCACCATAGATACTTCTGCCAAACCCTGCTAGCCTTCAGATCCTTTCTATTAATAAAATGTGGATATTCCTTAGGAAGACTTTCACCTTAAGAATTAATACTTTGTTATCAGGATTTTTAAAAAATAATTAGCCAAGAATGAGATATGAAATAGGGGCCTGAGTAGAAAGAGGCTGAGTTTTATGATTAGAAAGACTAATCATAGTCTTATTATGAGGAGAGAAGGTGGTAGAGCTGGATTTCTTTTTTCATGGTCCTTATTGTTGAGCTTCATCATCTAGCCTCAAAGTCAAGATAGATGAAGTATGAATCAAATAATCTGATGAGTGAGATAGATGAGCTGGTTGTAGAACAACACTCCTACTGAGAAAAACTAGGAGTGGTGAGAAAAATAGGTATAGAAAATTTTATCTGAAGCCCTCAGAGAGCTACTAAGGCAGTGAGGACAGGAGAGCATAAAATCCTGGAGAGAAAGGAAGTACAGAAGATGGAAGTACAGAGACACATCCCTAATGTCCAGTGCCACTTTTTCCCTTGAGGCAATTTTCAGTTCTCAAGCTGCAGTTTAGAGGCTGAGAAGCTGAACTAAACTTTAAATAGTCTTATAGGTCTTGAAGGCCAAAATTAATTTGAAGTATGCCAAAAAGAAGGGGTCCAAATAGACATCCTGGACTTCCAGCTGGGACTCTGGAAGATACACTCCACCTGAGAAGTGTATCTCAGGTGGAGGGGTGACTGGAAATAGAGCTTGCCTCACCAAGTTTATAACCCATCTTTCCATCTGCTCCATCATTAACTGGATTAAGGTAATTCTCCCTATTCTAACTGCCTCCCAGAAACAAAATAAATCCTCTCTGGAGGGAAATAACACTATTCACAATTTCAAATGACCTCCATAATTTTGCACAGTATAAGGTATTCTAAGAAATATCATGTGGCATACCAAGAGACAAGATTAAATGCCCCCAAATCCAGAAAATATCAATTAAAAAAATACAGAGCTACTGGAGAGTGAGATATTGAGTTATTAGCCAGGGTCGTGAACATATCAACCATATAAATTTAAAGATATTACAGGACAAAACCAAACTTTAGCAAAGAATTGAAAACTATAAAACAGAATCAAATGAAATTCAAGGGTAAAACACACAATAGCTCACACTAAGGATTCAATTCAGGTATTTAACAGACTAGTAGACACAACAGAAGAGATGATTAGGAAAAGAGAGGATGGATCAGAAGGAACTTATATTAAATATAAATTAAGAGGTCACTATTTTAAATGTTAAACAGCCTATATACCTCAATTAAAGGAAATATTTCACAGTGGATTAAAAATATGCTATGCTTCCTACAAGAAACTAAGAAATTAAATATAAAAATTCAGACAATTTGAAAGTAAAGGGATGGGAGAAGAATATAATATAAGTACTAACCATAAGAAAAAGTGTACATATACAAGTATCAAGTAAATTAGACTTAAAAGCAAGCAACATTACTAAGCATAAAGAGAAAAAGTTTTATAATGATAAAGGAGTCAGTTGTTCAGGAAGATGCAAAAATTCTAAATTTATGTATATGAAGTAGTCTAAAATACACATGAAGCAAAAATCAACAGAACTAAAAGGGAAAAAAGGACAACTTCATAATCATAGTAGGAAGCTAAACATACCTCTCAGTAAGTGAAAGAAAAATTCAGGAGTTGTATAAAAGATTTGAACAGTACAATTAAGAAACTTGATCATACACGCACATGCATACCCAAGAATACTGGAAGAACAGTGCACATAAAAACTGCAGACACAGCACAACACAAAATGTTCATTCAAATCAAACATACACCAGGCTATAAAGCAAGTGTCAACAAATTTGAAAAGAATGAAATAATGCAGAGCATATTCTCTGGCCAAAGTGGAATTACCTAGAAATTATTTACAAAAATAACTGAGAACACCAAAGTTGTTAGAAATTAAGCAATGTACTTCAAATAACGCCAAGGCAAAAAAGAAAATCACAATGGAAATTAGAACAGATCTTGAACTTGATGACTATGCAAATATGAAATTAAAAATTTGTAGGATACACCTAAAGCCATGCTTAGAGGAATATATATATATATATATATATATATATATATATTTTTTTTTTTTTTTTTTTTTTTTTTTTTGCGGTACGCGGGCCTCTCACTGTTGTGGTCTCTCCCGTTGCGGAGCACAGGCTCTGGACACACAGGCTCAGCGGCCATGGCTCACAGGCCTAGCCGCGCTGCGGCATGTGGGATCTTCCTGGACCGGGGCACGAACCCGTGTCCCCTGCATCGGCAGGTGGACTCTCAACCACTGCGCCACCAGGGAAGCCCCTAGAGGAACATTTTTATCCTTAAATGTGTATGTTAGAAGAAAGCTAAAAATCACTAATCAAATTATCCATCTCAAGAAAGCAAAGAACAGCAAATAAAATCAACAAACTGAAGAAAACAGTAAAAACGGAAATTTAAAAATCATAAAATAAAATATACATTAAAATAATCAACAATGCCAAAATTTGTGTTTTTTGTTTTTGTTTTTAAAGATGGCTTACCAAATGAGAAATACTGGTATGAGGGTAGGGGTAAGTTTTTTCAAGAGAAAAATAGAGATGTTATCAAATTACAATATCAGAAATAAAAAGAGGGACATGAATACAGTGCCCTCCAAATAGATAAGAGGATATTATGAATAATTTTATGCAAATAAATTTGACATTTAAATCCAAGTTTTAAAAATCCTTGGGGGAAAAAAACCTTACCAAAACAGACATAACAAAAACCAGTCAGTTAAGATAGTTCTATACCTTAAAGAAATTAAACCTATAATTTAAAGAGTTCTCATGGGGCTTCCCTGGTGGCGCAGTGGTTGAGAGTCCGCCTGTCGATGCAGGGGACGCAGGTTCATGCCCCAGTCCGGGAAGATCCCACATGCCATGGAGCAGCTGGGCCCGTGAGCCATGGCCGCTGAGCCTGTGTGTCCGGAGCCTGTGCTCCGCAACGGGAGAGGCCACCACAGTGAGAGGCCCGCGTACCACAAAAAAAAAAATTTAAAATCATATGCCTAGGAATAAACCTTGTACATTGAAATATGTATAAGACCTTTACACACATACACAAACACATACAAACTATAAAATATTATCAAGATAAATTAGACCTAAATAAGTAGAAGGATATCCTCATGATCATGGACTGGGAAATGTCATAGTGTAAACATATCAATTCTCCACAAATTAGTCTATAGATTCAAAGCAATCCCAATCAAAATCCCATAAAATGGTTTTTAATTGTTATTGCTGTCATTGAAACAATAAAATGATTGTAAAATATGTAGAGAGCTGCAATAGACAATATAATCTTGATACATGCCTATGTACTAGGCCTTATTATAAACCTGTAGTGTTTAAGAGATCATGGCACTGACCCAGAAGAGGCAAGTATATGAATGGAACTGGACAGAGAATCCAGGAACAAACTTACATATTCACAGACATCTGATTTATGAGAAAAGCAGTGAGGAATGGAAGGTCTTTTCAGATATCCTCATAAAAAATGAATTATAGACCCCTTACCTCACATCATACAGGAAAATACATGTCAAATGTATTATAGCTCTAAGTATAAAGGTAAAATATAAGACTTCTGAAGGATAACAGGAGAATACCTTCATGACCTTTGAGTAGACAAAAGTTGCTTAAATGAGACTCCAAAAGCACTAATCACAAAGGAAAGACTAATACACTGGACTCCAATATTATGGAAGACTACATAATGTTGAATGAGAAAAACAACAAAAAGAAAAAAATAATATATACTATATGCTTTTGTTATATAAAATTCAAAAGTCAGCAAAACTGATCTATGGTGTTAGAAATCTGAACACTGACTACCTTTGAGGAGGAAGCAGGACTAATGCCCAGGATAGAACATGAGAGCATATATTCTACTTTTTTAATCTGGATAGTGATAGCTTATGATAACTTATAAAGTTGTGCACTACGATTTATGCATTTTCTGTATGTATGTCAGAGTTCACTTTAGAAGTTTATTTAACAATAAATGAATTACTCAGTGAATGCAAAGCAGGCAGCACAGTGATTAGAACTCTTTCCCTTTACACTGGAAGGATAAGGAACACCTGTGAAACATGCTAACAAAATAGATATGAAAGAACAATTTCACCGTTTTGGCTGTGCTGACCAGAAAGCATGAATCTCGAGAGGAATTAGTTTAAAAATATATATCAAGCAGGTGTGACCCTGGCTGCGAATGAAACAGACAGGGATACCAAATCGTATCCAGGGAGTTCGAATTGTTGATGCAATCTGTATTTTCCCCGCTAATCCCTCTGAGCCAGAGAAAATATGACACGTTACCAAAATTAACCTGCAGAAGGGAGTCAGGCAAGTAGAATACACAGCAATGGGATTACCCTTTCCTGGCTCATTAGTGAGTGAAACATTATGGCCCAGGAGATGCACTGTGCCTCCTCCAACAGAGATAGTGCTAAATCACTTTGTTGGAACTGCTAAACGGTAGAAAGTCACAAGCGGATAGTACAGACACACATGCACACACACATAACCCATGTCAATCGTTCCCGAACTACAAGCCAATGGGGTGCATGTCTTATCGCTGTGGAGATGGGGGTAGAATAGGAAAACCAGAAATGTAGCCTCCATCACGGAGGCGCAAGTATTATCATGATTATTTGATCTCTATCTCAGGGATTGTTAAACTCTGACACATGGATCTACTAAGTAAACCCCTTGAGGTTGTGTACCAAAAGTGTATATACATGAAGTTTTTTTTTACTTTCTTTTGTTTTGTTGTTGATGGGTTCCACAGTACTGAGCACATCCTCCAAAGGGTCCTTGACTTACCACAAATCATAACCACGGGTTAAGAATTTATTGTTTACAAATTACTTTCAAAAACGTGATCTTCTTTGAATCACGTAACTACCTTGTGAAGGAGGTAACCAGGTAGGCAACATCCTCTCTAAATATTAAAACAATGAAGTTCAGAGAAGTTAAAGGACTTGCCCATGGTCACATATAGATGGTAGAGCTGAGACTTGAATCAAGTGTATTACTCATTTAAAATCTCTGAAAAACTTGATAGGTATCCATGAGAACCCCAACAGGGACAGGGAAAGTGCTTCTAATTTCATGAGGGACTCCACTCCACTCCACAGCAAGGGTCACTGTGGAACTACCTTCAGAGAACCATACATCTTCCCTTTCTGAAGTTTCCATCCTAGTTCTGCCTTCTAGAATTCACCATATTGATTTAATGCTTCATCCTCAGGCCATGCCACCATTTGGATGGTTAAAGGCAGTTAGTGTGCTTCTCCCTGAGCCTCGGTATTTATCTGACCTGGTTTACAGAGGTTACCCCACTATGTCATGACACCCCAGTCTAGGCATAATACTACAGTATGGTGCAGAGAACAGCAGCCTCTCGAAGCCCTCTCAGGGCCGCTTCATAAAATATGTGTGAGCTGATTTGAAGCCTGCTCTTCCATCTCCCCTTCCACAGAGCCAGGCTAGTGTGGGGTGTTGCGGCTGGATTCAGGATTCCTCAAGAAGCAGCCTGTAGGACAAGACATGAGTCAGTCTATGTCAGTGCTTCTCACGCACACAGGAACATGTGGTATGCTGAGCGGCAATGCGTCATAAAGGATAGCCCGGCTGACAAAGTGTGGGAAGCATATGGCAGGGGTGCGGCCCATAGCTGTGTCAGGAATGCACACACATATGGTGACGAAAATGTGCAGGGGATATTATCCTTAAGCTTTCTTTTTAGAAAAAGTTAGACACATACGCACAGACACACACCAGCCAAAGAAGATTTGAGAGTGTTAACACGGAAAGAGGTATAAAATACCTAGTCTAATACCCTCATTTTGCAAAAGAAACTGAAGCCCAGAATGTATGGGACAAAATATATTCTTGGTCACACAGACAAACCCCAGAACTGGAATTTAGGGCTCCTATTCTCAATCTAGAGCTCTTTCCTCCATTCTAAGCCACTTCTCAAAAACTGAGAGCACCCAGCTTTATCTCTCTTTCCCCAGATGAACTAAAGCTCTTCTGGACAGAACATCCCTGGGGCAGGTCTTAAACAGGTCATGAGAAAGTTGATTCAGACTCCGGATGGCCTTTATTTCAACGCTTGGCCCTAAGACTCAAATAGAGCTTTGGGAAGTCCAGGAAAGAGCAGAAATCAGTCAGCCTTGGAAAACCAGAAGGTCCCCAGGCCAGTCTCTTGGAAACATGCACAACTGGTCCCTCCAACAAAGAGAGAAAATTACCACAAAGAAAGAGACACATGGAGCCCCTGGCACCTTCCCCTCCCACAGGCTCCCAGGGGGAAGGTCCTGGATTCCAGCGAAAGAGAGGGAAGATTACACACATCTTCTTGGATTCATTCACACCCACAGTCAAAGAAGCACAGGCTTATATAGTCTCACCCTCCTTTTCTTCTCTCTGCTGCATAACTACAGATGTGTGCCTTTGCTTCACTATCCTGAAGTCTCCAGACCAAATACGAGACTCCTTTTCCAGCCACTTTCCCATTCTGGTAAGCAGATGCCTCCTTGGTTCTTTTCCAGGCTGGTGATTTAACAGTGACCTACAAAGCCCTCTCTGGCACCCATGGCAGGTGACCCTAAGAGAAGACTTTAAGGGGCCCACAGGTGGGGCACCCAGATGAGCCATGTGTCAACCAGTTTTCCCAGGGTTACCTGACTTAGACACAAGAGGAGAACACAGAGGAATAAACTCGTGCATTCTCTCTGCTGTTCAAATCCTTCAGTTCCCTTTCAAGGTCCTCTTACTATAGCCTTCTTCCAAGAACTACAATGAACACTATTCTCTCTTGTCTAGACTAAATCTATCTTTTGGTTATACTCTATTAAAAGCACATGACAGTAAGCTATGAGTGGGATGTCTCTTATTTTTGTATCACTCTTGAAACTCTGAGGTCTTTGACCAGCTCTTAATACTTCAGAATGCAGAGCAAGTATCAAGGCTTCTGTAAAGCCGTCCTCAACACCACAACCAGGGAGATCTAAGCTCCTCAGGGTCCCCAAAGCTCTCAATTCATTCTTGTGTGGTATAGCACCCTCCATACCACACCGTCCCATGAATCACAGCAACATCTACCTCCTCCACCACACCAAATGGACTTACCTTTGTCCTTTTGTCTCTAGCCCAGGCTTACCCCTGGGAGGACTACAATAAATATATGATGGATGGATGGAAGGAAGGAAGGCAGGCAGGCAGCGTGGGTGTGAGTTCCTTTAAGAGTGATGACATAACTTCAACACTTGTGGTTTGTTGTTTCTGTTTTGTTTTATTTCGTCATGTGGCTCTGTAACTCTTAAAAGACCCTATCATTGTTTTATTCCTTAACTATTAATGGTCCTTATTCGAGGGATAACATTGATGCTGAATTGCACCGTTGGCAAAGCCAATATATAACATGTGTTGGCATATAACACTGTGGAGTCAGAGGTGACATCTTTTTAATAGATGAGGAAACAGAAGCTCAGATAACTTCAAAGGCTTAGCCCAGTTCATATGGCTAATAAATGGCAGAGATCAGATACAGACCTCTAAGCAGAACCCAGTGATTAAAAGCTGGACTGGGTCACCCTGTCTGGATTTGCAGCCCGTTCTGCCTCTCACTAGCCATACCAGGAGAGTTGCCTTCTTTTTGCTTCACAGTCCTTGTTTTTAAAATTGGGCTCCTAATGTGTTGATCTCACAGGGTCTTGTCATGTTTACGTGAGGTAATCAACTTAAACTTAAGCTAAAGTGCTTAGAGGCTTTCTTTCCAAGGCAAGTGCTCAATAAAGGTTGCAGTTAATATTCATTCCATTGGTTCCACATATATTTATTGAACCAACAGCATGTGCCAGGCACGCGTTTCGGCACCGAGGTTAGAACCGTACCAAAGACATACAATCATGTCTCTGGAGAGCACGCTCTCTACCGAGGACACACAATACATAAAATAAATCAACTGTACAGTACTTTTGGATTTGAAAAACAGATGGCGATGCAGTTCTGGAGCTCATGGAGAGGTCAGGGTTGGAAAGATAACAGCGGGGACATCTGTAGAGAAGAGAGGGTTAAGGATCCCAGACGGCTGAGATTGTTGAAAAAGAAAGGGTTCCAAAACAGAATCTTGAGGAAGGGTCATACTGAAGGGATGTGAGGAGAAGAGAAGGGGACCAGATGGAGGTATGGGGGGAGCTCAAGAGAGCAGCATGACAGCTAAGGGATGAAAGGATTCAGGGTGGTCATCACGAGGAGTCAGCAAGACAAAGACTGTGAAGAGGATATTGGATTGATGACCAGAAAACAAAAGTAACAGGATGAAGGAAGGGGAAGGAGTGGGGGAGAGGAGAGAGGAGGCAAGAGGGAGGAAGAAAGGCAACAAGTCTCAATTGCTGGTTAACATTTGGCAGTAAAACGAAGATGGCATGAGAGAGAGAGAGAGAGAGAGAGAGAGAGAGAGGAGGAGGAAGGAAGATTGGGGAAGAGTTGTTTTCAGGCCGAGGAGGTGGGACGATGTTTGTGGGCATAGAAGTATCAAAGAAGAATCAGAACCACTTACTAAAGATGGTGTTGGTTAAGCGTCTTATTAGACTCAGGGTGTGGAATCATCCCTGACTCAATTTCCCGCCACCTTTCTCCCCAGATAGCTAATCCACTGCTTTGTAACCTGTGTTAGGACACTCATCTGTATTTATAGAGTCTCAGACCAACTTCTCACTTAGAAAACGCAGCATCCTCCAGGGGAGAGACACGACGTCTGATTTTGCATCCCTCCCTGATCACCGCAAAATGATGCGTGTGCAGCTTTATTACAACTGGATATGTTCCACAATATTCTGTGATAACCTATATGAGAAAAGAATCTAAAAAAGAATGAATATATATATATGTATAACTGAATCACTTTGCTGTACACCTGAAACCAACACAACACTGTAAATCAACTACACTACAATACAATTTAAATAAAACTAAAAAAAAAAAAAAAACTGGATATATTCCAAAAACACACAGCATGCAGGCTGACTGATTAACCCTATAATCATGAACCAGAGAACAAATGGGGTGTGAGTCTTCCTTCCTGAACCCTTACATCAGAATAGACCACCATCTTTCTGAAGTACGTTTAAGGAGAGAGACTCCCAATCCCCAGCTAGAAGCAGGAGGACAGATAAAATGACACCCTAAGTTTGTATCAAGCCAAGGATTATACAATTTCGGGAGCAAACCACAAACAAGACAGCCACAGCACCTTACTGAACCATTTGCCCCCAGTAAAGCAAGATTTCATTTATTTTTCTCATGCACTAATGCTGGATTTTTAATTCCAGGCCTCCAGCCCGTTAAGTCAAACAAAATTTGGGAAAGGTTCAAAATTTTGAGAGAAACTCGAAGGGGAATTTGGTCTCATCAAAAGCAAACTAAGCCATTGGCAAACAGAGGCCAGTGACTTGTAATTGCACCAGGAGATGTCTCAGAGGAGCGCTAAGATTTTGCAAACATTCTCCATTCCCTCACTGGATTTCTCACTAAGTGAAGGCCAGAGTCTCCATCTGCTTTCCATCACTGTCCCGGCTGTTGCACTCTGGCAGAGCTCTGCCCTGGTTCCATTTGTCATGCCTCCAAAGTGGCCCGCCCCAACAGAGTACAGGGAGGCCTGGGCGAAGCCCCAGAGCCTGGTGCTAAGTTCTGGAGACCATGCAGTCTGCCAGGGGTGGGATTCCGTCCCTGCCTCTGACACCCTGATATCTTACTTCTCTCTGCCTTAATTCTCTACTCCTGGAAAACGGAGATCAGCAACATAATAATGAATGTGCTTTGAGATCTCAGGACGCTCTATACTATGCCGTAAATAGAAGTCTGGCTGGGAAAGTGGAATCTTATAACCTGAAGCGCTTTAAAAATAGCAAAGGATTTATCTGAAGCAGAATAGGAATGGTCCTTTAGGGAAATGATGTTGTTGACCTTAGGCAAACACTTTCAACCCAGTGAGTCCATGAAACATAGCTGCAATGTGTATTTAATCATCCTAATAATGTTGGGGTGTTGTTTTTTTTTTTTTTTTTTTTTGCAGTACGCGGGCCTCTCACTGTTGTGGTCTCTCCCGTTGCGGAGCACAGGCTCTGGATGCGCAGGCTCAGCGGCCATGGCTCACGGGCCCAGATGCTCCGCGGCATGTGGGATCTGCCTGGACCGGGGCACAAACCCATGTCCCCTGCATCGGCAGGTGGACTCTCAACCACTGCACCACCAGGGAAGCCCTAATGTTGGATTTTTAAAAAGTGACTGACACAGACCTGGCAATGGGTTGAGTATAGCAGTTGAGCTTCTGGAAAATGATGCAGGGAATGTGTAAATGTGCACAAAATCTGACCTGAACTACATAGGCTATGGAAAGCCATCCTCAAGAAGGTACCCATTCACCCATCTCTACCATGTGTTACTGAAATGACTTGGCGGGTGAGAATGAGAACAAACCCAGCCTTCAAGTAGTCCTGACATGTTGTAAAAGTAAGATCAGTTAGCATTTTCCTTTCAATCGTTTCTAATAAAATAATACCAAGTACAGAAAGATGGCTATGCATGAAAATTTCATCTCAGGGTTATTATGACTGTGAAAAAAGAAAACCCAGGCAAATGACCAACACCTCTTGCATGAATTACTTGCTCCAACCCCCTCTCCCTGCCTCTAGAACTGGAGCCAGAATGATATTTCCAATTAGCCAATCTGATCTGCAGTGATTTTTCCCCCCAAGCCTTTATGACAAAGTCCCCACTCGGTAAGTTGGCATACAAAGTTCTTCATGATCTTGCCCCTACTCACCTCTGCTACCGGTTCCCTCACCCACTTCCTTGTTCTTCCCTCCCTCTCTCCCTCCACCATCCTCTACAACATTCTCCAGCAAACTAAAATTCAATTCCTTCAACGGACCATGCATCTGTCCTCTGTGCAATCATATATGCTGTTCCCTCTAACTTGAACACTTTTCCCACACTTCTCCCTGGTTAGTTGTGATGTATTGCCAGGTCTCAGCTTCAAGGTCACCTTCTCCAGGAAACCCTCCCTAATCCTTGCCTAAAACTGGATTCAGTGAGCCTTCAAATGTTCTAAGTCTGTATATCCACTACAAAGGTCTTATCGTGAGTAACAGTTGTTAATGTAAATAAATCTTTTCTATGGACTCCACTCTCTGTAATGACTGAAGTCAATTTAATTTTCTTGTCAGTTTATTCTTAGCACTATGCCCAGCATATGGTAAGCACTTAATAATTGTTCATTTTAGTGTTGCTGTTATACATTGGGAAATACTAAAGTCAATTATGCAATTGATATTCATATTTAAAGAGATGGGCTGATAATGCAGTCAATAAAAGTGAAATTCATGCATATATATAACATAAAAAACACTTGTATTAACGTTTTCTGAAAAAAGAAAAATAAAAAACATCCACTTGCAACATGAACACAATTATATACCAATGCACTGGGGAAAAAAACTAGAAGTAAATAAAGTTAATGTGTTAATAGTGACTTGTTTTGAGATGTCAGGAGTATGGGTAATTTTTTCTCCAATATCATTAATTTTCTAAATTTTATAAATATTTTGAGACTAGAAAATATAATTTAAAAAATATAATGTTAATATATAACTAAAAATAAAATATTCTTATTGTAGGAAAATATAAAATCACCAAAAAGTTCAGAGGAAAAGAATATGAAAACCACCTATAATCTCACCGCTACTGAGATGGTGGTAAATATTCATCCTCTGTGTATGTGCGTGAATGTTTACCCAAAAATCACCTGGACAAAGGACACAAAGTGGCAAACTGAATGAAACTAGACTATGAACTATGGGTTCTCCTTGGAATCTCTGGAAAGCAGTAACCAGATGCAGATATTTGTTCTTTTTGTTTGCTTCCAACATCCATCCATTCATTTAATCATTCCGAATAGATTCCTTGAGCTCCTGCCAGATGCTAAATGCTGAGCACCAGAAGAGGGAGAAATAAGCCCAGATTCTGGAGTCACCTGCCCATGTTTATAATATGACTGCTATACTAGGGGAGTATGTAAACCCCCAGAGGAATGTGGCCAAGAGGGGAATGACTTCCTAAAGGGAGTGAGGAAGGAAGGAAATTCCCAGCAGTGATGATGGTGTTTAGAAAGGAACAATGTAGCAGGAATCGTGGGGCTTTTGAGAAGAAAAAAGAACCCAGCAGAAAAACAGAAGAGAAATAGACAAACATCAGGGGTAGCTGCAGAGAGCAGGCAAGAAACTGGCCACACCATTCCTCAAACATTCCAGCTCTGATTTTATCAAAATTACGGCACTATGAATGCGCAGCCTCTGCCCTGTCGTCTGAGGGACAAAGTTTGTCTTTTGGGTAAACATTAACAGGAATAATTTATATTTCTAGTATCATGTCGATAGAACATTTCCTTGCAGACTTTTGAAACACAATCATTGAGAATGTTGCTTTTAAAGAAACTTCACAGCACTCAGAATTATGATTAGAAAGCAGCACTGGGCTAAGGCAAGTATTTTAAACCATTAGGCTATCATTTAAAGGTCTTTTCTCTAGTTCTACAAAGTCTCTACCCAATGCAACTGGTATCCAGTGATATCACAGAGTGTCTCTGTTGACCATAGACATCACCGTGGTCCTGCACTGGTGTTCTCATCCCAACACTCAAATGGCCACGGAAAGAGATATATAATTCTACGCTCCAAACACTTCTCAGCAGACTCTCATCAAACCCACAGATCTGTATCTTGCTCTCTTGGGATTATGATCTTTACAGGTGCTGGAGAAGATCAAAAAGCGATGGAGAGTTTGCTAATCAACGGGTTTAACACTTCAGTAACGCAAAATGAGTAAGTTCTAGAGATCTAGGGTAGAACATTGTGCCTACACGTAACAATACCGTATTGCACACTTAAAAACTAGTTAAGCAGGTAGATCTCAAGTTAAGTGTTCTTACCACAATAAATGTTTTTAAAAATTGAAAACAATGTGTTAGTTACGCTAACACTGGCAGAAGTAGGCAAACTTGTGTTCTTCCTGTGATTTTGAAACTGTGTTCCTGCTCATGTGTATGTAACATGGCAGAGGGTGATGCAACTGATTATATCTAGAGTCTGATAATCTAAAATTCTACATTTCACATACTTCTTAATTTGGGATTTCCTAAAGATCATATATTAATGCAAAACAAATGTTCTAATTTAGGTCTCCTTCCAGGACCACTCTCATGTGAGAATGGGGAGACTGCCCAGGTCAGTGATGAAGTCCTTTAAGGAGTTCAGCTATCTGTAAGCAAGGCAGAGTGATGTGATAGAAACCACCCAGGATTTAAAGACAGATGACTTTGACCCTTACTTGTTCACCTTCTCGCTGTGAGATCTTGAACGCATCTCTTTCCCTCTCTTGTGCCTCTTTTCATGCATCTACAAAAATGAAACAGCGAATAAAATCTGATTTACGGTGTTGTTGTGATTACATAAGATAACGAAATAAGGTGAGTTATTTTAATTAACCAAATCTCAAGATTACACAGGACTTAGGAGTTATTCTTGGACTGGATTAAATCTGGACTGAGTAACTTCTAGCACGTTCATTCATTGGTTATTCTGCCAAGTTACCCTGTGAGCAGAGGGTGTGTGTCGAACTTCTCTGGGCATCCATAGCTCTGAAATGTTGACTGAATGAGAGGACGAAGGGGAAACCAGTGATTTTTAAGTTTATTACATTATTTAAAAGTAAATAGAACAAGGAGAGGACTGAATCTTCCCACACCTTAAGCACCTAGAAAACGACCATTCTTCCCTGGGATGTACCAACAACTCCAAGGGTCTTTTCCTGCCCTCCTCCACTCTCCACGGCTGAGCCCAGGCCAAGGTGCACTCTTCCTCTCCTAGGCACCCTCCACGTGCCACATCTCACCAGGAGCACCTGGTCCACAGCCCTGCACTCCTGTCCTTCCAATGAGCGTTAGGAGCTTTTTCAGGCACAGACTGACTCTTATTTATGGGCACTCAATAACTATTTTGGAGTGGATAGAAGGATCAAAGTTTGTATGATTGGGCAGACGGTGAAGAAGGGAAGATGACTGAGTGTTGAGTTGAAGCTCAACTGTCCTGAAATTTTGAAAAGTTCTTTCAACCTTTCTGAGCTTTTTAAAGATTTTGTACCTTAAAAGTAGGTAGAATCAAAGAATTGCCAGGTTCTACGGACTCAACAATAATGGTTTCACTTTTTGCTTCACGAATCTGCTCCAGAGAAAGCCCCTCTTGAACCAAGTATGTCTCTCTTTCAGAAGGGACACGCTCAGGGTCATGATGGATGAAAGGGCACCTGACAATCCAAACTGAATCAACCTTGAAGATCAACGGAGGACAAATGTCATAGTGCAGTCCACTCCTGAAACAACCACAGGGGCATAACAAGGTGAGAAGAACCACTGAGTGCCCTTTAACTTCTCAAGGGTAACAAAAAATATGCAACTAAAAGACCGAAAGAGGGGGACTTCCCTGATGGTGCAGTGGTTAAGAATCCACCTGCCAATGCAGGGGACACGGGTTCGAGCCCTGGTCTGGGAAGATCCCACATGCTGTTGAGCAACTAAGCCCATGTGCCACAACTACTGAAGCCTGCACACTCTAGGGCCCGCAAGCCACAACTACTGAGCCCACGTGCCACAACTACTGAAGCCCGCACACCTAGAGCCCGTGCTCCGCAACAAGAGAAGCCACCGCAATGAGAAGCCCACGCACCACAACGAAGAGTAGCCCCCAACTCACCACAACCAGAGAAAGCCCACACACGGCAACAAAGACCCAACGCAGCCAAAAAAAAAAAAAAAAAAGACGTAATTCTTCTTTAGAACATAAGATTCTCCAAAAATATCTCTAACTGGCTATATATCTATCTCATTTCTTTTTTTTTTTTTACATCTTTATTGGAGTATAATTGCTTTACAATGGCATGTTAGTTTCTGCTTTATAACAAAGTGAATCAGTTATACATATATGTATGTTCCCATATCTCTTCCCTCTTGCGTCTCCCTCTCTCCCACCCTCCCTATCCCACCCCTCTAGGTGGTCACAAAGCATGAGCTGATCTCCCTGTGCTATGCGGCTGCTTCCCACTAGCTATCTACCTTACGTTTGGTAGTGTATATATGTCCATGCCTCTCTCTCGCTTTGTCACAGCTTACCCTTCCCCCTCCCCATATCCTCAAGTCCATTCTCTAGTAAGCAATCTATTTTTTTTTAATAAAAGTCAAGTGAGTTCCCATTCCATCTCCTCTGGGCCGGGTATTTAGAATACAAGAAAATACAAAAGTTCATCAAAAACTCCTTTACAATAGTAACACCTCTCTCCCTACTCCCTTTGAGATGTTAAGAGTTTGCTGATCATGGTGGATTCCAATGAAGATGCCATTGAAACTTTACCCCTTTCCCCCAAAGAACATTCAGTAAAAGATGGCATTGTGACCAAAACACCAGTATGTTCCCTTCACACATGTCAAGTTAATACTGCAGGATGTGTGGACTGTGCACAGCGCCCTTTCCAGAATCGCATCCATATTTCCCAAACCCATCCACTCAGCACTTCTCCAGTTTTTAAATAAATACCATATGCACATGCAAATGAACCCTGCCAGCTCTTCCTGTTGTTTCTCTTGTTTGGTAATTCCTAGGCTTTCCTCGCTGGTCAGTTAAAAGAACATTTGAGATGGGAGTACTTTTGGATTTTCTGATCACTGGATTAAATCATAATCATTTGTAAATAAAGCTGGAAAAGTTTCAAGTGTTAAGATTATCCTCATAAATACAGGTCATTTCAGGAGGTTGGAGGGTCAGGAGACTGTGTGAGAGAGAGGGAAAGGTAAAGTTAGAGACAGAAAAAGAAGAGACAGGAAGAGGGCACAGGGGATGGAAAGACTATCTGAATAAACTATTTTTTTAAATGTGTTAATTCCCCCAGATGAAAATAGGAGAACTCCATGAATAAATGAATAGTAACAGGCCATGGTGTGACTTTCCTCACTGTTCTTTCTGCCCTGTTTGGACCCAGACCTTAACAGGTAAAATGAGAAACGCTTCCCATTAGCTGTGAGCTCTGACTTCTGAAGTTCACTCTTCTGAATGACCATTAAAAAGACATGGCTGGGCTTCCCTGGTGGCGCGGTGGTTGGGAGTCTGCCTGCCGATGCAGGGGACACGGGTTCGTGCCCCGGTCCAGGAGGATCCCACATGCCGCAGGGCAGCTGGGCCCATGAGCCATGGCCGCTGAGCCTGCACGTCCGGAGCCTGTGCTCCGCAATGGGAGAGGCCACAGCAGTGAGAGGCCCGCGTGCTAAAAAAAAAAAAAAAAAAAAAAAAAAAGACATGGCTTTTGAAACCCACAGCCAATCACATCCTTAAACTGAAGAGAATTAGCTATGGGTTGGCCAAAAAGTTCCTTCAGCTTTAAAGTAAAAGTAAAAGACACATTTTTCATTTTCACCAAGAACTTTACTGAACAACATATTCACCGTTTTGTTCCACTACCTTCTGCCATTTTTCAGGCAACTTCATAATTCCATCTTTCCAAAACTTTTTGTCTTTTTGAGCAAAGAACTGTTCCAGGTGCCTTTTGCAGTCTTCCAGAGAATTGAAATTTTTTCCATTAAGAGAATTCTGTAAAGACTGAAATAAATGGAACTCTGAAGGTGCAACACCTGGTGAATATGGCGGATGAATCAGAACTTCCCAGCCGAGCTGTAACAGTTTTTGCCTGGTCATCAAAGAAACATGAGGTCTTGCGTGTGGTATCCTGACGGAAGATTATGCATTTTCTGTTGACTAATTCTGGACAGTTTTCATCGAGTGCTGCTTTCAGTTGGTCTAATTGGGAGCTGTACTTGTTGGAATTAATCATTTGGTTTTCCGGAAGGAGCACATAATAGAGGACTCCCTTCCAATCCCACCATATACACAACATCACCTTCTTTGGATGAAGACTGGCCTTTGGTGTGGTTGGTGGTGGTTCATTTCTCTTACCCCACGATCTCTTCTGTTCCACATTATTGTACAGTATCCACTTTTCATTGCCGTCACAATTTGTTTTAAAACCAGAATGTTTTCATTACATTTCAGTAGAGAATTGCGTGTGAAATATACTCAAGGTTTTTTTTTTTTGCTTAACTTATGTTAAGCTGGTACAAATGATTTTCAATGCTTGATTTGGATATTTTGAGTACATCAGCTATCTCCTGTGTGGTAAAACGTTGATTGTTCTCAATTAATGTCTTGATTTGATCACTATCAACTTCAACTGGTCTACCCGATTGTGGAGCATCGTCCAGAGAGAAATCTCCAGCACAAAACTTTGCAAACCACTTTTGACACATTTGATCAGTCACAGCACCTTCTCCACATACTGCACAAATCTTTTTTGTGTGTTTCAGTTGCATTTTTACCTTTCTTGAAATAATAAAGCATAATATGCTGAAAATGTTGTTTTTTCTTCCATCTTCAATATTAAAATGGCTACACAAAAATTCACCAATTTTGATAATTTTTTTTTTTAATGCATGCTGTGACGCCTGTCACAATACAGTCTAACAAAATTGTTTTGAAATAGTAAAAGCATAATATGTGGAAAATGTTGCGTTTTTTTCTTCCATCTGCAATATTAAAATTCACCAATTTTAAGGTTTTTTAAAAAATGCATGCTGATATGACGCCTGTCACAATACAGTCTAACAAAATTGTTTCGAATGAAGCTAAAGACAACTAAGCACTACTACAGCCATCTTATGTAAAAACACCAAATGAACCTTTTGGCCAACCCAATACTTGGCTTAAAATGATGATGGGCTTTTTAAATGGATGTAGGCACAGCATCCCACTGCTCCTGGAAGGGATAATTTTGCTTCTCACCATTTCCCTCACATTCAGCTGAACTATCTGGAAAAACACCTGGATACCACACCGTCCCCAAACACACAATGCAGCTTTTATTTCTCTAAGTGTCAAAAGCTGGCCTCATGTACCAAAGGACCCCAGAGTGCAGGCCCTACAAGATTCCCTCTGTCTCTGAGCCATTAAGAAAACACTGAAGAAAAGAGAAGCTTTGGAGATTTCACAAAGCAACCAGAGTCCAAGATGGTCATATTGTTTGGGGTCTTGTGACTCTGGGTCCTATTTCTAATTACTACTGCAACAAATAACCACAAATACAGTAGCTTAAAACAGCACAGATATATAACCTTCGGTTCCGAAGATGAGAAGTCCGAAATGGGTCTCACCGGGCTTAAGTCAAGGTGTCAGCAGAGCTGGTTCCCTCTAGAGGCCCCAGTGAAGAGTTGTTTCCTTGCCTTTGCCAGCTTCTAGAAGCTGCCTACGTTTCTTCGCTTATGGCTCCTTCAAAGCAAACCATGGCACCTCGACTTCTGTTGTCACATCTCCTTTTTCCATCTGTGATCCTGCTGCCTCCTCCTTACAAAGATCCTTATAAAGGCCCCATTGGGCCCACCTGCTACTCAAGGATAACCTCCCCGTCTCAGGATCCTTAACTTAATTACTCCTGCAAAGTCCCTTTTACCATGACCAAGGTAGGAAGTTGTGGTTTCATATGCCATGGTAAGGGAAAGAGACTTAGGAAGAAATACCTGAAGGGAAGGGCGGGACTTAGCCCCCAGATATCCAGGCAAGAGATCCAGGCAGGGGGGCCTCCCTGGTGGCGCAGTGGTTGAGAGTCCGCCTGCCGATGCAGGGGATACGGGTTCGTGCCCCGGTCTGGGAGGATCCCATATGCCGCGGAGCGGCTGGGCCCGTGAGCCATGGCCGCTGAGCCTGTGCGTCCGGAGCCTGTGCTCCGCAACGGGAGAGGCCACAACAGTGAGAGGCCCGCGTACAGCAAAAAAAAAAAAAAAAAAAAAAAAAAAAAAAAGAGATCCAGGCAGGGAATTCAGCATGGCCTGGGCTGAGTGGGGAGCATGAGTTCCCCAGTGTGCTTCTGACAGCAAGGAGGACAGAGGGCTACAACAGAGTGAGTGAGGGGAGAGGGCGGGGTGGGGGGGAGGCAGGTGAGGTCAGAGAGGTCTCCAAGGACTTCAAATGCCCATGTAAGAGCTTGGCTTTTATTTTAAGAAAAAGCCAGCAATCAAATAAGCACATTTAGGATTAGAGACTTTTAGACATCTTTTTTTTTTTTTTTTTTTAAGCTTGTTTCACATACGGACATTTAAAAATTAGCTGCTAAATGCTTCTTTTGGGGAATGGGAGGCATTCTCATAATAATAATAAAAAAGTGCCTTGGGCTTTCTTACAACTGGCTACATCAAAGGATTTTCACTAGTAATTTGGGGAGCGTCTGCCTCTGGGTGCCACTGCTGTGATTTCAAAATAGAATTATCTCGTGCTATGTGATTTCGTGAATCATTAGTTTTCCATTTTCTCTTCCTCTTTTCTTTTCATTCAATATTTTTAGTCCTGCGCTAGTATACACAAGAAGTTTACAAAAAATGGCTCATGGGCAAAGGGGTGTAGGGGGCAGTTGCTGAAGAAGGAAAGAAGTGGAGCCTCTTCCCTGGGCTGCGTGACCAGACCCCCTGGCTCTGTTCAATCAGTGGAGAGTAGAATCTGTCAGGGTGCCCAGCTTTTCCAAAACAACGGGAGTATTGTAGGAAAAAGACAGAAGGCCAGGGGGGAAATCAGGCAAAGAGACCTCTTCACAAGACAGTGGACTACTTCCCTTGATTTAACTAAGCCTTTCATGGCAGCACAGGCCCAGAATGAGGGTGTTTTTGTCACGTGGAGAAGAGTTCTTACCAGAAGCCCAACCATCAAGAACGAAGTAGAACCCTGGTCCCACCCCTTTAATTACTTGGCTGACAGCAAGCTCAAACTCTTCAAAATTGTAATTATCAACAATTCTAGCTCATTATGCTCTGAACAGTACTTATCTTCAAAGATTAAAAATTTTAGCATTATCAAGGAAAAATAACAAAATTACTTAATTTCCTGCTCAGCCAAAGTCCCAAGTCTTTAAAGGAACAGCCTTCAGGTAGCAAGCAAGAGATGCACCACTGGCCCTCGGGGGCCTCCCAGAGTATCATTTATGTGGAGCAGCAGACAGGTGGGCCCAAGGACACAGGAACTCTTGGTCCTCTCACCTGCCTTTCCCCACCTCTGACTTCCAAGCTCAGTGAAGAGAAGAGGCTGCCAAAGGAGATAAGGAGGAACTATCCCAGGGGCTCCAATTCTTCTGGATATTTGGCTCCATGGTCCTGCTATACACCAACATTCCTAGGTCTGCACTATACTGTGGAGTGTCATATTTTAATGAGAAACAATCAAAAAGATGAGTCCAGGCATGAAGGGAAGAGCAAGCAGGAGACCATAGGAGAAATGAGGACAGAGCATCAGGGGACACAGAGCCCTTGCAGGGGCGCCGCAGTTTGGTTAAGCAACTTGCAGAACAGATAAAACACTTCTGGTTGCTAGATTTGGGCCATGAGGTGCCAGTGTGTGACCTCTGGAACAAATGTGGCAGTCCTTGAGGTTCTGTGGAGAAGGAAAATAGAGTTCCATTTGCAAAGCTTTCTCTAGGAACTTCAAATTCCTTGGCCCACATGATTATTTACATCCTTTCTGAGTTACATATCTTTGTGGAAATTGTCTCTATTTTAAAGAATCTAAGATAGCCATGTTGATACAGGAGAAGAAATTAAATTAAGGTAAAGACTGCAGGAAATGCCCACTGTAATAAACCTCTCCTTAGTGATTCTTCTGTGAGAAAATACAGGACCACAGACCTGGGCAGGCTCAGGGGGAACCTCTCCTCACCATGGCCAGCAAGGCAATAAAGGACTCAGCTGCATCCTACCTTTGTAAACTCACCCCATCTCCTCTCCCCCCGTAGTCATGAGGCATCTCCTGCACTGGCTTTTGTGTCTAGCCCTTGACCATTCCAAGCTTGTTCCAGACCCTAGGATTTTGATCTAGCACTTTCCTCTGCTGGAACCTGCCCCATATTCCTCACTTGGCCTAACCCTTTTCCTCCTTCATATAGCTGAGCAGATGCCACCTTCCCCTGGAGGGTTCCCTAACCATCTTCTTCAAGGGAAGAGGCTCCCTACACCACACTCAGGTACTCACCAGACATCACCTTATTTTATTCTCTTCACAGCACATAAGACTCTCTGAAGTCATCTTGTTTACTGTCCATTGTCTGTTGCTGCTGCTAGAAATGGACTCCTGCCTGTCTGGTTTTTCAATAAACTAGGGCCAGCTACCTAATTCGCAGGGGTCACGACAAATAAAATTGTGGGGCTCCTTGTTCAAGAAGCAACAGAAGTTTTCTTTCTCTTTTCCTCTGTGGTCTCAACCGTTCAACGTGTGTTTTTTATTTGCTACTTCATATCATGTTTTGACCGTGGGGAAAGTACAGACCCCATCCCCACCCCACCGCAGGTGTCCAGAGTCCTCACCCGGTGACATGGCGTGCAGGGCACACACATCTAACCGTGACTCTCACCGTGTCTGTGCCCAGGGCCCCTTCAGGGTCGGAGTTAAGGGGAATGGGTGGTCAAGAACCTGTTCCAGGGAGGCCAGGGGGCATGAGAGGACTCTGAGTCTCCAGCACATACCCCACTGTCCTACGGGACTGCACTTAAAAAATACAGATCCAAAGACAAAATTAGTTTAAAAATCTCAAAATGGCAACCACAGAACATTAAACCTCAAGCACAGTGCCAATGAGTCTAGTCTTGTCCCCAGGACACTGGGGATACTGCCTGACATGCTGCAGAGAGTGAAAGAATGCATGAAAGCATAAGCAAGTAAATAAACCAGTAATTCCACAAGCCACTCCTATTTTACCTATCTTGTGGGCAAACTGGCTTGCTTTTCATGAATGAGTAACTCTGCCTTGAGAGCATACCATCCACAAGTCATTATACTGGGACCTCTAAGGACATGAGAAGATAAATCAGGAGCAGCCTCCTTCATCAAATCTGCAATCCAGTAGTAGAGCTAAGATAATGCCCACAAACAACTCCTCTATGAGGTAAAAAATGGAAAGTGACCCAAGGTACAGAACAATGGCAGCTCAGAGATCTCCATAGCTTCAGGGATCACAAAAGGTTTTATGAAAGAGGTGGCATTTGAATGGGTCTTTTAAAGAGATATGGGATTTAGTCATAAAGAGAACCCAGAAAATGATCACAATGTCAGCAGAGGGTAAAAGATAGAAAGCCGGAATTATGTACAGAACAGAGCTCAGAGTTCTCAAGAAGGAGGGTCAGGAAGTAGCTTGGATAGGTAGTTCAGGACCAAACACAGAGAATCCTGGAGCCATCTAGTATTTGTGAGGGAAGAATTGACATCATCAGGTGGTAATGCCCTGATATAATAGTTATCTTTAACTGTGTAACAAACTACCACAGAACTTCTAACAACACATATTCATTGCCTCACAGTTTCTTTGAGTCAAGAATATGGTTACACCTTAGCTGGGTCCTCCTTTCTGCTTCAGGTATCTCACAAGGTTATCCTCAAGGTATGAGCCAGGGCTGGGGTCTCATCTGAGGCTCAACTGGGGAAGCTTCCAAACTCACACGGTTGTTGGCACGAGGCAATTCTTTGTGGATGGAGGGCCACAGCTCCTCACTGTTGACCAGAGACCACCCCCCAGCTGCCTGCCATGTAGGTCTCTCCAGCATGGCATCTTGCTTCATCAAGGCAAGAGAGTCCTTCAGGAAGTCAGAAGTCACAGTCTTAGGTAGCCTAGTCATGGGAGTGACAGCCCATCAACATTTCCATCATCCATTAGTTACAAGCATGTCACAGACCGTGCCCACACACAGGTGAGGGAATTTCACAAGAAGTGGGAATACCGGGAAGCTGGTATCATCAGGGCCATCTGAGAAGTTGCCTGCCATCCTGGGGTAGAACAGAATGAACTGCTGCAGAGACCAAAGGTGAAGAAACCATCTAAGAGGCTATTACACAGGCCAGGAGGGAAAGAATTAGACCCAAAGAGAAAGGAGTAACTTTAGGGAGAATGGGTATTTTCAAGGGCATTTTCAGGGGTAGGATTCACAGCCCATAGGTCTTGGCAATGAGTTCTAGGTGGGTGGTAAGGGAGAGGAAGAAAGTAAAAGAAGACGCCAAGGTTTTGAACTCAAATTAGAATTAGAGGAATAGTTAACATAAAGAGAAAATAGAGGTGGAGAGGCCAGTTGTGTTTGTCCTGGTGGGAAAACAGGGAACGTATTGAAGTGAGCTTCTAGAACACCATCCAAGGTGAGCATATACTCGGAAGTGCTGAATTTCAAGAAGGCTACTGAGGCTGTAAATCTATATTTGAGAGTCACCTGCACACAGGTGACAGCAGATGGCATGCAACTGGATGAAGAGGATGGAGCAATCTCGAACTATTTCATCAGCTTGGAATGAGGGATACCTGGCGACGCTGCTCCTCTTGCCTGCATTTCAGCCTTACTTCCAGGCTGGAGTCCGGAAGGGCCTTAAGAGAACCTCCAAGTCAAACCAAAAACTTGACTGTGTCTGTGAAGTCTGCCAAGAGCCAACTGATTGGACCACTGGTCTCGCCAGGAGTTTTCCAGAGGCAGAGAGAGGTCTAGCTCCAGGCAAAAGGTCCCAACAAACACACATGTCTACACTGACTGGTAGGTAATAATGATAAGAGGAATAATTTTACACTGCTTCTTAGTATTTTCAAATCACCTATATTATGAATTGAACCTCAGGACCAGCTATTTCATTTTGCAGCTGAGAAAACTGAGGCTTGCCCTAGGTGATACAGACGGCATTTAAGACTAGAATCTTTGCTTCCTGAATCCTCACCCAGTGCTTACTTCTTTCCACCATACAAAATCCATGACCTAGAACATGAGTCTAAGATGGATTCTCCCAGCTTTTCATGTACAACATCAAGGACACGTTTCATTTAATACAAACAACAGTGTGCACACATACCCCATAGCTCCCAGAGATTAATTAAATTTGGAAGCCCTGAAGACCCAAAATCTCCAAGTAAAGAAATGATCTTGGAATACTGAATTAGATGGGAATAAGAAAACCCTGGTCTTTGTAGAGAAACTCTCCTCTTGTGGGAAACTCAAGCTTAAGGTTAAAGAACCTCAGCTGGCTTCTTGGTTGCAGTTATCTAGTGAGGAGCTGAGCAAACTTTCAAGCCAGACCAAAAACCCAAGGCATTCCCCATTGCCAATCCATATCACAATCAATGTTGATTGAATGTCTGAATGTAATTTGAATGAAAAGCATTTCAAAGCACAAAAGTTCTGTTCCCAATAAGTTTAGTCTATACAATCAAATGCATTCTTTCTGGTCCAATCAGCAGAGACTTGGCAGAATAAAAGTCTTTGGTATGAGCAAAAAAATCCAAGCTTAAATCTTACAATTGCCCCTTTGAGGGTCGTTGACTCGGCAAGTTTTACAGTGGTGTACTGAAATGAATACTGCCTCTATGCAAAGCAACAGGAGGTCACATTATAATTAGAATGCAATCAGTGGAATTGGTTATGGCTTGGTTTTCTTCCTGAAATGACAATCTACGCCACATCTGCCATTACATTAATATTTTCCGCATTACTAGAAGAACGGAGGGAGGGGTTGGGTGGAGGGGAATCCAGTGTCTTTTCACTGAGCAACTGATAGAGTTGTCTTTAGCTAGAAGTCCGCATGAGCTAATCAAGGCCCGTGCAGTTCACCTTTAAAATACCCAAACCATCTGGCAGGCTGGCCCATGATAAATCTCAATGATAAATGTCTCCATTTTGATGTTACAAAGGAACCGCAGACCTGCTCAGTTTTGGCACAGTTGAAAACATCCTGGCAACGGCAGAATAGAACTCAGATGTCCCAAAATAGAGAAGTAAATCATTTTGACCTGAGGGGCATAATATATTTAGAGAAAACCTGATTGTAATAAAAAGGTTGGACTCATCACAGTTTCTGTTATAGGAGTGGTGATATATTTTTTTGGAATACTCTCCGGTTTAGTGAAAACTCTAGCATGTACAATTTAAAAGTCTTCATTCTTTTTTTCCCCCCTCCCTTCTTTTTGTGGGTCCTGAGACATCTCTCTTTGCTATTTGTGAACTACAACAGTCTCCCCTCTCTGGTTCTCAGACATCCTGCAGGGCAACTGTTGAGGCGAGCACGCCTTCAGAATGATTAATCCGTTTGCCTTTCAGAGGTCTGTTTTGCTGGGCCCATGGCCACTGCCAAGAAAGGACACACTGTGACCACCAGCACCAGGAAGCAAAGGCACAGCCTCTAAACTCAAGGTTAGCCTGGACCTGATGGTGAGAGGGAGTTGTAAAATAAATTATGCTGTGTGGCTTGGGAAGGTAGACTTTATGTCAAGCCAAACTTCAGAAACAATTTATGGAGTGGTCAGTTGGCCTTATTTATTTCATCTTTCTCCCACAAACTTACGAAATTAAAAAAACATGAATATGGAGTGTCAAGGGCAAGGTACTAAGACTCCCAATGCTAGCGGCCCCTGCCCCTCTTCCCTGGCTGGACACACAACTCCACCACCTTCACTGGATCTGAAGCTCAGCATGAAGGATCCCAGCCTAAGAGAGGGGAGTGGCCAATAAAAACAGGGGCTCCACTGGCTTCAGGTCTCCCGGGGAGCTGCCTGGGACCCTGTGACTGCTGAGTAAAGCACTCTGGTCTGATTGGTTGCAATAGCTTGACCAATTCCCTCTGCTGCTGCCTGGGTCACTTTCTGGTGACTAATGGGAAAGACAGATTTCCCATCGGCTCCCTGAGAGAAGGTTTGATAAAATGATTTTGCTCACACACCCAAAAGGGGAACCAGAAATAAGCATGGGAGGTGATGTGTCTCCAGTGGAAGAGATTTCAGTCTTGCCCTCTTGATGTCCAGACAAGTTGGGAAAAAAGAGGCGGCCCGTCTCTGTCTCCAGAGGCACTTTCCCTGGGTAAAGTAGAGTTGTGTGGGGCCGCGGAGGCCACTTTAAAACTCATGGGGGCCTGGAGCAGAGGGAGTCTGCTATGACTCAGGCTCTCTGAGAAATTAGTGCAAATAAATCTGAGGCAACTATTTTCAATAAAACTTTAAAATATATACATACTGACAATCCACGTGGAGGGGAAAAGACACACTAATTTATCGGCTGTTGGCAACTCAACTGGAGACAACTTAGCCCATACATTCTTGTCTGCCCTGGGCCAAACAACACACATCTAGTTATTTGACTGTCTTCTCATAAGTCAGGTCTAGAGGTGCAGAGAGGAAACGCCCACTGGATCATTGGCATCCCCAGCTCTTTAATCATTTCTTTGGCTCTCGCCCGAATCCCCTCCAGGTCACTGACATCTTGCTGGTTCAGAAGTGTTTAGAAAAAAGCACGATATTTCATCTGACATTCTTGAAGGTTCAGTGGGGGAGTAGAAAAGGGTGGGATGGAGTTCCTTACTCTACTGGGTAAGAGACCACATCTGAACAGCTACAGCTGAAAGAACTGCACTGTCACTTTCCTCCCCTACCATATGGTCTCTCCCTCTCATATCTGATTTATGACTCTCGATTACCGCAGATCCTTTGGCTAGGCTGCTTTCCAAATGTCTTCCTACTGCTGAATGTTTGGGTGCCAATACCTCCCCAGGGAAAAGCAGAGACAAGGAATAATGGTGTCCTTACTTCTGCTCCCCACCGCTGCCCCGCCATGCAGTGGTTCTGGTTTTGTTTGAATTATCTGGAACAGGAAACCCAAACTGATTCTGTTTCCTTATCTAATCTTTAAAGCAAGACAAGTTGGGATTACATTTGCCTGAAAAGCAGGTCGATTGAGTAAAAAAAATACTCAAAAGCCATATATCTAGCGGTGCTCTTGTCTTATATATTCACAGCCATACTATTCTCCAGTGGTTCCCCCACAAAAGGCTAATAATCAATTAGGAAGAAGGATACAAATTGGAGGACCTGTTAATCAAGTCACAAGGAGTGTGGAATGCCCTCTTTTTCTAGCTGTTCAAACGTGAAAGCTTTCAGAATCCTCTCCAATCAGAAATGCCCATGAGTTTCAGGGGAAGAAACACTTGACTCATCCACCCGATCTACCGATTGCGTTTTAGTTTTCTCTTTTCACAGAGAATTTTTTGTATTAGGCAGCCCACAAAACACAATAAAAATAAAATGCTGTTGGCGCTGTTCTTGAATGATCCTCTTACAGTTCTGTGGTTTATACTTTATTCCCACCAATTCCATTAAACATCATCTTTTCACACTGTTTTAGGAATAAGATGATTCCTTGATTGTCTGTAAGTGTTGGAAAACTCTCATTCATTCATGTGATAAGTAATGATTGTTTACCAGGCACTAAACTAGATTGAGACCTACAAATAGTTTTCAAAGAATTTGACAATCTAGCTAGAATAATCTAATGTAAGTCTTAGAACAAGGGGCAAAAAGATGGGAATATGGTCTGAACACACACCAGAGAAAAGGAAAGAAAAAGAACATAAAAGCAGAAGAGCACAAATGACTAACTCACGTGGTATGGAAGCAGCACACTTTTGGGGATGAATTAAAATGTACTCATTAGCAACTACCGTGAGTGTTATAAGGTGACAACATTTGTGGCAGAGAGGTGAAGCCAAAGCTGCCCTCCAACGAGCCAGGTCTGCATTTCATTCCCACCCTGATCACCCATGTTGAATGGGCAGAGAGGCAATGACTACATTTGTCCTCTAAAGAAACTACAGGAGAAGTTCCGGCTGAGATAGGTGAGCTGTGAATCCAAAGATGCATATTACACTTTTTAAAAAAGCAGCAATAACAAGGCAATTATGAGAGCCAGTCAAGGATACAGTGAGGTGGCATAATTGAGCAGGAGTGCTGAAGGTGTGGAGCTCATCATGGACTAGACACACGGTTTCATTCATTCATTCAGGTTGGTCGCACTTCACCCCAGAGGGGATTGCACTTGCTTGCTCCTCCTGTAGTTATCTTCTGCGGTGCTTTATTTAACCTCCTTGATGTGGACCTATTATTCCCCTTTTCAAGGTTTGAGGGATGTGCCCCTACTTCTAAACTCTCCACTGAAACTCCCTCTTTCAGTGGAGAGTTTAGAAGTAGCATGACTGGAACTCAAAAACCCACTTCTCTTCTTCGATTTGCTCTCTTTCTGGGAGTTAAGCCCAAAAGAAGGCAGAAAAGAGATGAATCGCATCTCTTTCATTATTTGATTTGAATTTTACTTTATTTTATATGCCGTGTGGGTGATGCCTAACACCTCTCAGGAAATGACAATGGGAGAAAGCCCTTGGGGATATTAGGCCTTCAAGCCCTTCCAGTGATTAATACATGCCTTGGTGCACTCTCACCCAACCAATTACTAAATACAACAAGAGAGCAGATTAAGATTAACAATGACACCCTCCCTTCCTAAAATTAATAATAATAACAGTAGCGGAGGAGGTGGGGTGGTGATAGCAGTGGCGGTGGTAAACCTTTTAGTTTGTTGTGAAGAGTTACACATGCCTCCCCCATGCTTGGTCAAAAACACCAGTCTCTTTCTTGGAATATCCTTTCATAGCTGTCCACGATAAAGCTGGGTGAGCTGACGCAGAACTAACACAAGGTCTTCATCCAAGAAGCCCCAACTGGCTGTCGTCCAACCCCAGTGTGAATAAACCAAAGCAAGATTCTCAATCCTTAGACAGAATACACATTCTCCTCCAACATGATGCCTGTGAAGAATCTTCGTAAGGTCGATTTTCATCTTTGTGGAACACTTTTTTAATGGCTGACAAAATAGGATTGTCCATGAAAAACAGAAGAATCTTGTCCTTTGCAAAGAGATGAGAGTGATCCAAGACATTTGGGTTCTTAGGCTCTACTTGCCTGCTTTCCTTCAGTGCTCCAAAGGCAGATTCTCAGAGAATGGATTGGAATCTCCCAATGGCCTGGAAATTTGTCTCCTTGAGTGTCCACATCTACAAGTGGCATTTTTTAAAGTTCAGTTTCTGAGAATGCCTTTTTAAATTAAAATAAAATATCGCGTCCTTGCTGTTGCATCACACCCAGTAACACCCTATTAATTCTGGCTGTGTTGGGCTCTAAATGGCAATTCTAAGGAGGGTATGGCCTGTGTGATCTTCTGTCCCAGAAAATTCGAGAGTCATCACCTATGACAAGTCTGTTTCCTTGACCTAAAGAGCCTTCCAATTTCTCAACCATAAAATGGGGTAGTTAAGGTTGCCTTTTCTTTTCTACTGAGTGAAGATGGGATATCAAAACAATATTGGAGACCAAGCTATATGAACTAGATATATTAATACAAGTCATCACCAGAATGGGCTGTTAAATATACTAAACAATCAACTGAGTTTGCTCCTAACTTATCATCAATATTACTAGAGTTCCCTGTCAATACTCCAACTGTCAACAATGAGACATCATTCTGACGTAAGACTAACTTTAATAACCGAGATGATGGAGAAATTTTTTAAAAAATATCATTTATGCCAAAGTACCAAGACTTGGTGGTGGTATAGACTCTATAAACCCACAGATGGAATTTGCAAAGATCTCAAATCAGACCAAGAGCATTTATTCTGAAGAAAATATTTTATTACCTGACCTCCTATCTATTCACATGAAAAGCTTCTTACAACCATATAAGCTTAGGCTCCATGAAAGACAGGAGAGCGATGAGAATAGGAGCTGGGCTGATCCCAAGGCTTTTATTATTTGGATTAAAGAAAGAAGACTGGACCACATGAATAGCTTTCTGGTTGTTTTATTCCATGCTGAATAAGGTCACCAAGGGGGAATAATTTTCACTACCAAAAATTAGCCTAAACCTTAGTTTAATTTGCATGGCTTTCCACCCTAAGTGTGGATCTTGTCAAGCATAAACTATATTTACCAGACATAATGGATCTTGGCAGGTCAGAAAATTGCAGTTTGGTCTCTATTACACATAAACCACCAATGGAGAAAATGCTACCAGGATTGTCAGTAAAATACGTAGTAGGATATCCTTACTTATCCTGCAGGCAGAAACACTGACATCACTTCTGGTCTTCCACAAAGCAGAGGAAGAAGGAAAGAAATTTAAAGCCTCATCAGCTTCTAGTAAAACTGTAGGCTGCTCATCATGGAGAGGGTGGCATATGACCAGACTCTTCGTCTGCAGTTAATAGCACTCAAGGAGCAAGTGAACAACCACCTTCTCTGGAATAAGCTTAAGTTGCTGTAGTGAAAGGAGACTGCTCCTTCCCAGACCCCTAGCTTCCTGAAATTCTGGGGGTGGTGTGACATTCTGCCAATACTCATCTCCAGTACAGATGACCTCTACAGGATACTGTTCAGGGGTTTTATTCCTCTTCATAGTTGGCAATTTGTGGATAACTTTATCAAAGATTGGAGTCACTGCAGAGAAAAAGCATTTCCTTTGGATGGTAACTTCTTGGATTCTAGGACCATCATATGTCAAAAATTCCTAAATGTCTTTCTCTAGAGCCAAGAATACTAACTGTCTCCACAGGAATATACAAACAGGCCCTAAAATGGAACTCATCACCTCTTCTGAACTGCTTTCATAGCTCCTGAAAATGTTTTCCGTGTTGGTACATGTCAGTGAATGGTACTACCATCCAGGGGTAGCATAAAAAGACTTAACAAGTAGTGGGCAGGGGGCTTGACCAATCAGAATGGACACTGGCCACTGAGTTGGAGCAGGATCCTCGAGTCAAGAATGTGCCCGACTTCCAAGGCTAACTCACAAACACTTATGATTTAGCTTCAACCTTGTTGACTGGAACAACAGTCAACTTGGGCTTGGAGTCCGGAACACCATGTAAGTCCAACAGCCCTTAGGCTGTGATACCATGAGGAAGCTACAAGATGTAGGTACTTTAGTCAGAAACCCTGGTCTGTGGGGTCCTCCAAGCCCAGGCACGGCCATATGGGTGTATGAGCATAAGCATTCAAATAATTCCAGTATCCAGGCAATTCATCCCCAACATTCAAATCTTCCCAGCTAAGGCTGCAAACACCGTGGGTGAGAGAAAAATCATCCCCTTATCCTGTCTGAATCCCTGAGCCACAGAATCCATGGATCATAATAAAATGGCTGTTCAGTCACTAAAGTTTTGGTGTAATTTGTTATGTAGCAATAGAAACTAGAACAGCTATATTAAGTGGTTTCTATTTACTTGGTCATCATCATTATCATTATCATTATTCTCATTATATTATTATAGCACTTAGTAAAATACTTATACCATAAATGTCTGCTTACCTATCTGTAGCCCTCATTAGATTCTGTAAGCTCTGTGTTTCAAGGTCTGGCACAGTACCATACTCACAATATACGCTAAATTTTTTGTTCAAAGAACTAATGAACTCCTTCAAACCAACTAGATCTCCAGTGCTCTGACACACAGTCTGCCTATCAGTGAAACAAACAAGATGACAGAATAATGATATTTAGCCCAACCATAAAAATCACTCATAGTCTGTCTTACCACACAATGAGAACCACTGCTGATATTTTAGAGAACTTCCTCCAAGTCTTGGGTGTGTTCATTAAATTGAGATGTTCTATTGAGTTTTCCCACTTTGTTCCTACCTATAATACCATAAGCATAATTTCATATTATTCTTTAAAAACTTAATAGGCTATCATCTGAATATACCACACTTTTAACCATTTCACCTATTGTTAGATATTTAGGGTGTTTTCAATTTTCCTTAATATAAACAATGAAGAATTACTTTCAACATCATACTTAATGGTGAGAAACTCAAACTTTCCCACTAACATGAAATATAAGACAAGGATGTCCCTTCTCAACACTCCTTTTCAACATCTTACTGCAAGTCCTTACTAACAGAATAAGGCAAAAAAAGGAAATAAAATGTGTAAGATTAGGAAGAGAAATATAAAATTATCTTTGTTCATAGATGCCATGATAGTCTATGTAGAAACTCTTAAAGAGTCAACAAAAAAACCCTCCTTGAACTAATAAGCAATCATAGCAAGGTTGCAGGATACAAGGTTAATATACAGAAGTCCATTGTTTTCCTATATACCAAAAATGAACAAATAGAATTTGAAGTTAAAAACAATACCACAGGGAATACAGCCAATATTTTATAATAACTTTAAATGGAGTATAGCCTATAAAATATTGAATCACTATGTTGTGTACCTGAAATATAATACTGTAAATCAACTATGCTTCAATTTTAAAAAATACACACACACAATACCATTTACATTAGCACTCAGTAAATGAAATACTTAGGTGTAAATTCTACAAAATATGTACAAGATCTATACGAAGAAAACTACAAATCTCTGATGAATGAAATCAAAGAGGAGCTAAATAATTGGAGAGCTATTCCATGTTCATGGATAGGAAGATTCATTATTGTCAAGATGTCAATTTTCCCCAACTTGATCTGAAGATTCAGTGCAATTCCAATCAAAATCCCAGTAAGTTATGCAAGTTATCTTGTGGATATCAACAAAATGATTCTGAAGTTTATATAGAGAATCAAAAGACCCAGAAGAGCCAACACACTACTGAAAAACAACAAAGTTGGAGGACTGACACTATTCAACTTCAAGACTTATTATAAAGCTATAGTAATCAAGACAATACAGTAAATATTTCATATTTACAATAAAAACTACAAAATTCATTTTCAGAAGTATTGAAATATCTTCTGTAAGGAAGAAATAAGAAAGATAGTATGATCATACTCTTAATATTCAACAAGTATTACTATTTTTAACTTCAAGTATTTTTTATCTACAAATATTTCATTGCTAGTAAGTTTGAATTTTCTGTGTTCAACTGCACATCTAATATTGCCTAGTTAACTCTTTAATCCATTTTTGTCTGCAGGATGTTTTGGTAGAACTTGTAAAAGCTCTTCCTACTCTAAGGGGATTAAATCTTTAATTACAGTTTTACGTATTATATCCTAGCTTGCCGTTTATCTTACTTTCGCTTATAATGTTATAGATATAGAAAAAAACATTTTTATCTTATAAAATATATGAGTAATTTATTTTATGGAAGTTTGATACTGCTTTAACATTTTTGACAAATTAGGACATTGACCCTATACACAGTCTATCCCAAATTTCAGATATGAAGTGTCAGATAGTATTAATTAAACCATCCTGTCTTCTTACAAGTATTAAGACATGTTCCTCCATCAAGATCAAGGATGCCAAAGGAAACTGAATAGAAACTACATTTTATCTTTTGAGAAACTATTCCTAGGGTAACTAATGTAAAAGCATCAATTTATAGATCTCTGTAATCACGTTTTATTTAGTCTAAAAATCTTCCCAGTATAGAAGATGGACCTATTAGTGAATATTACCTTAAAATGGGTGAGCAGCATTGGCAACTTGTAAGTGTGGGGTCACAGGGTCTAAATATTTTCCTTAACAGAATTACTAGCTTTGGCCCTGAAGATCATTCATTCATATATGCTTTTTCAATAAGCACTTATTGAGCATTCACTTTGTAACCCAACTAAGGCTGAGAACATAAAGGAGAATAACATATAGTCTCTATCCTTAAGACAACCCTAAACTTGTTGAGTTTAGAGGAGATTAACGTATAAACAAACACTTGTTTCAACAATAGGAAGAGATAACAAACTGATAAAATCAGTCAAAATAATTTTCATGTCGCTGACCAAACTGGAAGAATTTTCCCATTTGAGAGTTCTAATTAAGTGTCCACAGTCCCACTAGATTTTGTCTCCTTTGTTTGGAGTTCTTTTGTTGCACTCTTGCTGGAGTAAAATTCACCAGAGACAGGAAGAGTCAGCTAAGGTGCACTGGTAGCAGCAAGAATTTACTGAGCACTTTCCATGGGCCTCTGGAGACATTAAAAAGTATAAGGCATGGTTCCTGCTCAATTCTAGCTTAAAGTCAATGGTGGAAAATGAAAGGTATACACATTAAATAGTTTCAATAAAAGGCAAATGAATGGAGAAGGAAATGAGTGCCATGGAGAGACAGAGAGAGAGTCCACTTCAGGCAATGAGGGTAGGATAGGATATGAATGAGACCAGGAAGCTCAATGGAAAGAAGACCGTGGGGCCTTCCTAGAAGTGCGGGGCATTTTTAGCGACACTGACATAACATCTCCTCTTGGCTTGAGTAGTCTTTGGATATCTAAGTACACTTTTATTGTCTGAATAGTGGTCGATGTACTAGAGTTCAGAGGTAGTAGGTGTTTCTGAGGATATTTAGTTCAACCTATTTATTTATTTGTTTGTTTGTATATTTATTTATTTATATTGACATAGAGTTGATTTACAACATTTTGTTAGTTTCTGGTGGACAGCAAAGTGATTCCTTTATACATACATATATATCTAGTTTTTCCAGATTCTTTTCCCTTCTAGGTTGTTACCAAATATTGAGTAGAGTTCCCTGTGCTATACAGCAGGACCTTGTTGGTTATCTATTTTATATATAGTAGTGTGTATATGTTAATCTAAAAACTTAGGCCAAAGAGAAGCAGCCACATGCACCCCAAGAGGGCACGTTATTGGAATCGAGACACAAGCCTGCTACTCTACACTCTGCCCATCTTTTCTACTACTACTAGAATTAGAAAAGCTAGAATAATTGAGTTCAGAGATTACAAACAGACCATTCACACTAGAAATTCTACCTCCTTCACTCTAAGACCCCTTCTGAAAGTATCATACCTTTTGGGGGCTTCTAGGCTGCACTTGTATGGTGAAGCATTCAGTAAAGACCACTATGAACATTACTGTATAAATTGGTTGATATTTACTTTTAGAGTTCCCTTAGAATGTTTAAGGAGCCCCAGATGAAATACAGTACACTCAATTGCTACATAAAAGTAAAAGCAAAATAAAATTTTCAGGTAAAGCAGAGCTATAAATCTAGGAATTTAAACTCCTCTCCTCAGGCAACTGAAAGCCAATTCCACATTTCCTCTTGCTGACAGCCTCTCGGGCATTCAAATAGGAAAGAGTTGAAAACCAGGATTTCCGATCCAATCTAATACTGGACAACACTTAATGGCTTAAGTAGATTAATAATAGTCGTGCTATTGGAATTTTGCCTTTCACCGCCTTTCACCGTAAGCTTTGCCTGTACTTGATCTACAGGGAGGCTGAATGCTGAAGAGTCTTTTACCAGACCTGCTCTCATTCAGCACCCCATCTGGAACTGACAAGCCAATTTCGATACCAATCAATCAGTGAGAATTTACTGACTGCTACCACACTCCCCACAGTACCTATGATACTGGCAGAGACTTAGAAGAATTGCTAAGCCTGTTCACTTTCTCAAAGAAGTTAGAATTGAGTTGGGTTTTTAATATTAACATACATAGAACAAATATAGATCCAAAAAAAATCATCATCAGTAGAAAGCTCTCAATTTTAGAAGACTCATACTATACAGGCTAAAAGGTAGAGCTCTAGGGAAGTAATGAGAGTTAATGGGGTTATGGAGCCCATAGTGGAGAGGAAACTCCTGAACATGCCTCGAAGGATGCACAAAATGTGAACAAAAAAACAGCAGAGGGAAGACACTTCAAGAATAAAGTAACCATCTAAGCAAAGATGAGTTACAGCTGTGGGATGATGACGAGGAAGCCTTACCGGAGGGTAAAGAGTGGGAGAAGTTTGGTTAGAAAAAGAAAATGGGAAGCTAGAAAGAAAAAGCTGGATATAACATTTGATACAAAATATGAAAATCTGTTTTCAAATGTGTCTCTCTCCATTTAATGATATCATGCAGATGGCTGAAACATTTCCGATATCTGTTGTATCTTGCCAAGGTATTTAGCGAATAGTAAATACTTAAGAAATATCAAGTGAATAAATAAGTTGATTAAGAGAAAATGTCTAAGAGTAAATTATACCTAAAATACATGGATCCAAGTATGTTTTTTTAAAATATGAGGAGTAACAAAATTTCCTGTAAATATCATGCTACCCTCAACTAAACACCCAAAGAACAAAGAAACCATACGTTCCAAAAGAAGAGTGAACACAGATACATCCCAGTGAACAAGATGGACAGGGCTTTGCTCTTTTGGGGTTTACAACTGAGTGAAGGTAGTGGTGGGAGAGGAAAAAACCTAAGAGGAGGGACGAAGGGGAGGAAGGCGAGGAAGGAGGGAGGGAGGAAGAGAAGGAGGGACACACTGAGACTGATGGAAAGTGACTAGTGTGTAGGTGGGTTTGGCTTTACAGTGAGTGGCCTCTTGAAAAGATGCTCATCATCACTAATTATTAGAGACATGCAAATCAAAATTGCAAGGAGGTATCACCTCACACCAGTCAGAGTGGCCATGATTAAAAAGTCTACAAATAACAAATGCTGGAGAGGCTGTGGAGAAAAGGGAACCCTCCTGCACTGTTGGTGGGAATGTAAATTAGTACAGTCACTATGGAGAACAGTATGGAGGTTCCTTAAAAAACTAAAAATAGAGTTGCCATATGACCCAGCAACCCCACTCCTGGACATATACCCAGACAAAACTATAATTTGAAAAGATACATGCACCCCTATGTTCATAGCAGCACTATTTACAATAGCCAAGATATGGAAACAACTTAAACGTCCATCGACAGATGAATGGATAAGGAAGATGTGATACATATATATCTCAATACAATGGAATACTACTCAGTCATTAAAAGGAATGAAATAATGCCATTTGCAGCAACATGGATGAACCTAGATATTATCATACTAAGCAAAGTAAGACAGAGAGAGAAAGACAAATACCATATGATTTATATGTGGAATCTAAAATACGACAAAAATGAACATATCTACCAAGCAAAAACAGACTCACAGATATAGAGAACAGACTTGTGGTTGCCAGTGGAGGAGAGGGGGGAGGATGGGGAGTTTGGGATAAGCAGATGCAAACTATTGTATACAGAATGGATAAACAACAAGGTCCTAATGTATAGCACAGGGAACTATATTCAATATCCAGTGACAAACCATAATAGAAAAGAATATGAAAAATAATATATATATATGTATAACTGAGTCACTTTGCTGTGCAGTAGAAATTAAATGCAACATTGTAAATCAACTATACTTCAATAAAAATTAAAAAACAAAACAAAAACAAAAATAGAGTGGCCTGAGAATACCTCTCTGAGGAGTTGACACTAGAGCTGAAACCTCAATGACAAAAAAAAAAAAAAGCCAATCTCACAAAGATTTTAGGGTGGAGACCACTAGTCAGGGTGGACAGCCCTATGTGGAGAAGACAACAGTGTGCTCAAGCCACAGGAAGGTGTCCACTGCATCTGGAGTGTGATGCCAAGCTGGGACAGAGAACAAGAGCCTGGGAAGGGAGCAGGGCCAATTCACAGGAGGCCTGGAAGGTTCCAGGAGACCTCCCACTAAGGACAAAGCATTAGCAGGCACAGTTACTGGAGAGACAGAAGACATCCCAGCACCCATGGGGCATGTTCTCCGTAGGAAACGTCCATTCTCATCAAATTGTCTGTTTGTCTCTGAGCCTGGAGACATGGTTGTAAATTCAGATCAGACCTCAAGATACCAGAACCATTCCCTGATTTATCTGTAGATAACTGAGACTTGCAGCTCGAGGATTCTACTCGTTTCTCACAATGGTTAATGTAGAGACTCTTTCCTCTATAAAAATCACCTCAAACAGTAATTGTCCTTTTTCTGTGGTGAACTGTAATCCAGGAAAAAGAGTGCCTTATAAACAATGCCTCCACTGCAGTATTTCTCTTCTCTCTTCTCCCCCGACAGCCCAGGGAGGAGTATTCAGAACCTTACAGTCTGAGCACACATTTCAATAAAAGGTGGCTGCCCCTTCCACGCCCTGACTCAACCCAGGGAAGAGGAGAAGCAGAAACTTCCCTTCCAGATGTGCAATGAGGGGAGAAAGTCACTCTGTCCTCAGGGGACAAAACAGTGCTGTGAATTTCAAAGGCAGATGCCCCAGAGGCCCCACCAGACTCACTCCTCAAAAATGTTTGATGAATGACCATGGCAGGCATCAACTTTGCAGATTAATGACCGAAAGAGTTTAGTTTATGTCTCAGTGGAAGAGGATAAATTTTCTCTTGGCTTTGAGAATCTGAGGGATTGAGAAACCCAGCTAACCACAGCACCTCTGCCTTCATTCACAATGCTTTACCATGGATCGTTTACTTTCTACATTCCCCTTTCAGTGGGTTTTCATAAATTTAAGCGAAACAGGCAGCATGTCTGTGTTCTGCTTCTTTTGCAATGCGATGGCCACCAAGTCATTAGAAATTGTCTTTGGGTTGGTATGGTTGGTGGAAAATCACTGAGGTTTGTTGTGAAATTCATTCTCAACTCATAACTCAACTAGACACTGAGTGGATATTTTTCCAACTTTAAACCAGGCTGCTAAAAAGTACTGGCATCAAATTAAAAATGTATGTCAAGGCTCAACGCTGTGTGTGTGCGTGTGCGTGCACATGCATATGTGTGTATTTTACATAGTGTAAACTCCCTACCCAGAAGTTAAAGCACAAGCTAAAACCTGAGCCCAGGAGTCAGGATTCTGATTATTTTTTTCTACCCTCCCCCATTTCTCCATCTTAACAAGGCCTTATTCTTTCACATCCCGTTAAACATTATGAACAATGTTTCCATGAGAAGCGATATTATTACTTGGCTACCCCCATGTCATATTTTGCATGAACCATCATATATATGAACTAATCCATCACCTTTCTTGAACAGTTACAATCTGCCTAGCCCTGTTCTAGGTATTTCTTGGGGACACAAGGAGAGAACAAGGCACGCTCTCTACCTCACAATCCATCCAAGAGCATATGTGGAACTTCACAGAGCACTACAAGATGGTAGATGAGTAGGAAGGCATGTGAGACATCAAAGTACATAGCTAGAAAATGGTCTGGAAAGGGTTGTGTGAAGTAAAGGGCATTTTCATGAGACCTGGAAATACAGGTAGGAGTAAGACAAGAACAGAAAAGCTAAAGGAAGGGGATATTCTGTCCTAAGCACAGTGACATGGGAGGTGAGGGTGGGAAAGCAGAAGATGGGTTTCCAAGTGAGAAGGACTAGGTAATAAAGAAGCAACACATCACAAGGGCTCTTAGAACATCAGAAAGAAGAGGTGAACAGAGAGTCTTTATGGATTATTAAGAGAGGGTAGGTGAGGGCCACAACAATGAAAATAAAAGTTTAATTTCCCAACTACTTGGAATATATTTTAAGAGAAATTGTAGGTAGGTGATGCGCATTACATGAGTGATACATATGGACAACTGTCAATTCTACTTTGGCTTCTCATTAAGAGAATTAAAAACTTGATATTTTCCCCTTTTTTCAATTAGCACAAACAAAAAAAATGACCAATCTCAAATAAATGACATTTTTTAATGACATGAAAAGTTTCCTAAATGACATACAAATGGTTTTAGAAACACTGCCTCCACTCTATGTGTAATTAATAAGGACAAGACAAAGATGACTTATTTTACAGTCAATGGCCAACGTGAGGGATTATTTGTAGCAGGTAAAAGGCAATTAATGAGAATTCGATTTGCTTTCCTGCCTTAAAACAAGACAGGCTCATTAAAAGCACACTGGTGACAAACAGGATGACTAACTTTTTAGAGTGCCAACCCAGGGTGCATCCATGCCAGAATCCACTCCCCAAAATAATACATAACAAGTCATGATACACATATATAATTACTTTAACATAAAAATATGAAAAATCCATTTTTATTTGAAATCATATGTTATTTTATATGATTTACCCTTCATTGATATAAATCCTATTATTTAAACAAAAAGGAAGACTAGTTAACAGTGGCAGTTAATAATAATTAATAGTAGGACTAACTAAACAGATAATATATGGGAGAAAAATTTAACAATATTTTTATGATGTTTCTTATCCTCTGATATAGCAATTTATTTTAGCTTTTTAAACTCTCTATTGGATATTTAAATTTTACTATCTTATTATATTATTCTATATTCTTAAAATACATAAATATATGACTTTTTAAAAGGATAATGAAAATACAATAGAAACAGATATCTGCATTTAATAAAAAATAACAATGACATGTTTCTTTCTGTCTTACAATATAATAGGATATTTTTACTCCTGCTATTCCCTTTTCCAATAGTACTTCTCTGAACTGCCTAGAGCCTTTAGGATACCTTCTTTTCCTTTATGTAGTAGTAACTGAATGTATAGTCAAATGTAAGATTCTGTTTGACTTGTGGCTATGCTCTTATCAAGCCCACATTACAGTGTTCTGGTGTCAGTCCAATGTGGAGACATCAAACTAAACACCATGTCAGCGAAAGCATTTCAGCGTGGAACATTTCAGAGTTTACTTAACTAGCAAGAACAGGATCTTAGACTTATAGGAATTGGTTTCCAGCTCTCCAAAAATGTTCCTTCACTCTGTATTTACATGCTTATTTTGATAGAACAGCAGTTTGTCAATCAGATCATTGCATTTATAAATTCATCATAGGGCTTCCCTGGTGGCGCAGTGGTTGAGAGTCCGCCTGCCGATGCAGGGGACACGGGTTCGTGCCCCGATCCCGGAGGATCCCACGTGCCGCGGAGCGGCTGGGCCCGCGAGCCATGGCCGCGGAGCCTGTGTGTCCGGAGCCTGTGCTCCGCAACGGGAGAGGCCACAGCAGTGAGAGGCCCGCGTACAGCAAAAAAAAAAAAAAATAAAAATAAATAAATAAATAAATAAATAAATAAATAAATTCATCATAGAGATGGTTCACGTACATTGTTTTTAAAACATGAGAAAGCAAATTAGATGCCATCATAAGTTAAACTTCTTTTTCTCAGGGAAAGTAGTTTTAAGGCACAGAGGTAATTCAAACTTGTGAAATCGCAGTTGGATTCCAAGTAAGTTATAGTTTTAGTAAAGAAATTGAGAAAGACCTATTTGACTTGGCTGTACTGTGGTGACATTTTTTTTTTTCGTTCAGAAGCACCCTATTTCCAAAACACTAATTTCCAAAAACTGAGGTTTTTTTTCTTTGTATGACCTTTTGTCATATCCTACACATAACATCAAACAAATCAGGTCATTCTTTTCTAGACTCTTTGTGACCTCTTCATAGATTACCAAAGAACTGTGGAGAAACAACATATACATTTCTGTTTTACTGTAATCCTTTTCTCCGTTCTCATCCTCGAAGTATTCCAAATTAGAGAAGGACATTCCTCTCTCGTCTCATATTTTGAAAATATGATTTAGAGCACGCCAGCATTTTAACATCTTTTCTGTGGCTGGCAATAATGACAGCCATTTTGTACGTACGTATAGAAAAAGGCTGTCTCCTTCCATTTCTATAACTTCAAAAATTTCAAGTGCTTCTGCCTGTTTTGAGGAAGCTGAAAGCGATCAAAAACTTTCTTTATGAAAGCTTCAAAATCATAGGGAAGCAAATCACGCCCCTTTTCACCAGTGTTGTAGACAGGGTGGACAGGATGTTTAGCTGGTGAGATCGTTTCATTTTCTTTGGTAAGAACTTTAAACACTGAATGGAATTTGCCAATATTTACATTTGTGTTGTCTGCCAATATGCAGATAGATGAGTGAAGTATAGCTTGTGTTTAGACAATCTTTTGTTTTATGTTTTCTGCAGTTTCATTAAAATCTTCATCAAAAACAAGAAGATCATTTGAAGCTCCATTTTTCAAGTCCAAATACTGAAAAGCCAGAGGGAACATTATCTTGTTGCTATGATTTGAGGGGTCACTTGATCTACCATGGAAAGCATGGTTGTTCATCAGACCTGACAAAATTAGCTCTACTCTCTAGGGGGCCAACTCATGTTACCCCAAATTTCCCCTTTGTTCACCCATAGGACATTTTAACGGCAACCTATGAATCAGGAAATACAAGTTGAATCAGTTTCATAGAGCAATCACAAGAACAATATGGTAATGCAGCTTGTTTATGTGACATACCCAGGCTAACTCAGCAGGGACCATGTTCTGCTAAGCGTTGGTGTCTTCTTGGAAGACGAGAAAGCTTTTGACTGATTTAGAAGTACTTGTATGTCTCATCCCAAGACTGTGAGATTCAGTTTTCATATGTGCCTTCACACCTTCTCCACCGTGTCCAATTGCAAATTCTTTTTTTTTTCAACTTTTAAAAATTCTCTTCTACATACTGTGCAAAATGCTCTGTTTGATTATTTATCGGCCAATTGAATTGTATGAATCCTTCCATCTTTCATTAAAATAACAGCCATTTAACCTTCTTTCTCTGGGATGCCTAGGTCATGCTGACACTGGTGTTATAATCATCCTCATCTTTATGATCTGAACTCTTAGAAAATACGGTCACAATAGTCACAATGTAAAAATTAAACTAGCACTATCTTGATACAAAGCACAACAGTTAATCCACAAAGTCAAATAGATGGATTGTTAACACTCATATTCATGATGTGCTGAAGGTGTACAATTAAGTTGCATCAACTGGAATGAAACAACAGTGGATGATTCATTAGTGTGAATTTCAAATCATGGTTACTAACACAAGGCAGGAAAACAGTGACAGCAACTACAGAAGGTGAATAATCTATACTGTATCTATTTGGCACTAAAAACAGCATTGCTTACCACGCCTATGTTTTGGGGCTGCCATATGGGTTTTATATTTTTCCGCCAACCTTTGGCATCCATCATCAAAACCCAAGATTTTTTGTATCCCAGGGATGGAATTCCCAGCATGCAGAGCTTTCAGTGCTAAAACCAGGACAGTGGTAGGCAATCCAGTACGGTTCACACTGCTAAGACTTGATGCTATTCAGCATAAATACTTGCAGAGTTTGGAACAAAAGGAACCATAAAGCCAATCATCTTCTCTCAAGACACAATGAAATAATAGATGGAATAAGCTATTTATTCAGAAACGCATCTGGGAAGTTATGATCCACATTCAAAAATGAGCTGAATGCAGAAGCTGTCTATCTGAAAACTGTTCAATTGGGTCTGTCCAAAGGTAGAGACATTTAAGATGACTCAAAACCTATACAACTGATGGCTGTGACTTGTAAAAATGTAGGAGGAACAAAATCTGGTCCAGGTGAGAGTAAGTCATTATGTCTTTGTCTTTATAATTCATCAAAGCTAAATTCTCAAAGTCTAAACCAAATACTGGAATACTCTAAACCTCTATTCGAATGGGCTGTACTATCTAATTTTTAAATCTTTTACTGTTTCATAAACAGGGCAACAAAACTATTAGTACCTTTTTTTTTTTTTTCCCCGCATGGCCAATTCTGTTTGGCTGTTTCCAAAATATATATTCATATGAACACTAGTCCATTACTATTAGTAGGAAAACCTTGGAGGAATGTGTGAATATACTTAGCCATGCCCAGTGGAAGCCTCACCAGGGACTACCCTTACTCACTTGTCAAAAAAGGCTCTAACTTGTTTCTGGAGCAGCACTACCCAAAAGGCAAACAAAGAGACACTATGTTAATCAACCATGTACATAAATATATCTGAAGAACACTGGAACAAAAAAGTGTCAAACAGGGTTCCAAATTATAGATTTCCCATATTATTTAGTAGGCTTATGTGCAATGAGCACATTCAGAGCTGGAAATCTTGCATTTGTGTCCCTCGTTTATTTGATCAGGAACTTTTAAAATCGTGGAACACTTCTCTGAAGCAATGTTCTACAAACTACAGTTTGGGATACATGGATATAAATACAGCAAAATGTTAAAACTGGATTCTTTTTCAAGTTCAGCTGAAGCCTCAAGACCACAGAAACAATTAGACCTACATTCCAAGATGGGGAGCCAGATCACCCAGGCAGGACCTGCGACAGAGGGATCTAAGAACTGGATTTGCAACGCTTAGCTGACCACATCTCTCTACATTACTAAAAAAGATGTGGGATGGGGTAGGAGAGGAGTTTGAAATTGGGAAGTGGAGATTTCTTTAAAGAGAATTTTAGGTTTGCCTGCAATGCTTTACCTCCATGGAGAGGGTTAGAGGGTGAGAGGGAGTTCAGTGGATCACTTGGACAGCTTGGTGTGTGCCCCTTGCATTTTCAGGGTCAGAGTGAACTGATTTCTGACTTAAGCCTAAAAAAATTAACAAGTGAAAAAAAGACTAAGGCTGAGGCTGCTTTCTAGGTGGCTCAGTAAAAAAGGCCTGTTTTGAGGTGGGGTATGTTAGCCATACCCCACTATTAATAAGTCAAAGATCTATATCTCCATGAAGAAGATCAGGGCCAAGTACAAAACAAGGCCCCCTGGGTTAATCTTGGATCCTGCCCTGCTGGAGGTACAGAGATCTCAAAAGAGAGAAGTCCCCAGATGTCCAGGATTTGAAAGAGGAATAACAAGTGAACCGCCTCAGGGGGTGGATTTATTATCATCACGAGAACTGCAAGTGAGAGGACTCCAGCTGTTCATGAAGCAGCCTAAGGAGAAGGGTCAGGCTACACATCTGCCCCTGGAAGAGCAAACCAGGGCCAGGTTGGCAGCAAGTATGCTTCTAACTCCTCCTTTTCTTCCCTCTCCCCATCGGACCCACCCGGAGAGTGGAAATGAGAAGATGAAAGAATAAAGAAAGAAGACATTCCTCAGCCCACAGAGGAGGCATTACCTGTGGATGAGTTTCAGTTCTCATTTTTACCTTAGATTTGTGATATTTATAACTGAACCCAGAGTGTTTCAAGAGTCAGTAAACAGAGGACTTACTATCTAAGAGCAAGCAGCAAGCTCTGGGCACCAACTGAGATTTTACTCAGAGGCAGAGGAAGAGGTAGTCCTACAGAGTGGATACACAGGGGCAGTTGTAAGTAAAATAATAAAGCTGTATTGCACCCTAGCATGTACCACTAAACTAACATTTTTGTTAAAAGCACCAATGGCTTCATATAAAGTACCTGAGGACCATCCTGTCATTCTGTGACTCAGAGGCCCACTGCGAGGCCCACTGTACCTTGCATTTGCATGGTACTTCCACGTCCAGCTTCTCAACTGACACTCACAGCTCTACAAGGTAGCTGGGTAGGTATGACTGCTCCTATTTTACAGAGGAAGAAACTGAGGATCACATCTGTGACTTGGCTTATCTAAAGTCTAAAAACCCAGGCACTAGCAGATGCAAGTTGAAGAACTCTGGTCATCCAAACTTCTTGTTCATTGCTTTTTACAACACACATGCTATTTTCTTTAAAGGACAAGAGGAGAGGTCACTTGGAAACACTAGAATCCATTTCTCCAACGTGATTGGAAATGACTTCTCAGTGAATAAAACTGAAATAATTACAGCTGTTAGGTTTTCTAGATAACAACATCAGCTTTGACGTAAAGTCAAGAGCAGCATAAAGCAGTATGACCCCAGGCAGAGTGGCTTAAAGTCTTTTCCCAAACCCGGCTGGTTGCTCTAGATAGCTGGATGGATTTTGTTTTTCTCCCCTCAAATAAGTGGGGTGGGGGGTGTCTCTTTGATTATATGAAAACAAAATATTGTGTATTAGTAACTCTTTTGGCACAAAGCACAAGACCTATTGTCAGTTTTTTGTTTGTTTGTTTTAAACTGGCACAAAATCTAAGAAAAGCCTCAAGGTGCAGATGATCTGCAGTCCATTTAACATCATGTTTGTTTATTTTTATGAGACCTCATTATTGCTCTTTACCCTAAATTATAGTTACATTCTTGGCTCCATCTTCCACTCTTCTGCAAACTCCCAAATACTGTTTTTATCTGTATTTCCAAATAATCTTCAATACTTCATCAAACATTCACATCACATAGATGATGTGTTAGACCAAGGCAAGGATCTGTGGAACCGACTAATTTAACCCAGAGCTGTGAGCCCAATTCTCTCCCAGGGGAAGTGCCATATGTCTTATCAGAATTATAAGGGAAAATCCCCAGGTTGCAACATTTCACAAAGATTGAGTCCTTTGGCTCCATGTTGGACTAGCATTGAAATATCTAGGTTTCTATATTTTTACATTATTACTTAGCTAGCCAGTTGTGTCCTAATTCTTCTTCGTAATGGCCCTCTCCTAATCTTTGTCATCCTACTTTTGCCTTTGCCCCAGTAGGAGCTAAGCTCTTAAGGCTCCTGGTTCCTCCAACATGGAAAAATTCCCTGAAAATTTTTGTGTAAACAAACTTGGCTAAGCTGCTGCAATTTAGGGTCAAAATTTCCCCAGTCTTACTGAAACATCAGCTTAAAGTAATAACAACTGCCCCTGGAATAGCAATAATAATCCCTTATAGCTATAAATTATAGTTTTACACCACTCTAATTTATGTCAAGCTAAATGATGAAGTGCTAAACAAATGTAAGATTGTATTTGTATTAAAGTTGCCCCTTTCTCTAACTGTCAAAAATCCCACTTAAACTTTGAGGTTGGGTTTAGATAACAGCGCAGCAGAATGTTCCCCCACCCCGCAAGCACAGCTAATTAACCCCTTCTTTGCACCTCCCAGGTCTCTGTTTATACAACTCCAATAGCCTATCTCATGCCATTGAGGTTATTTACACACGCATTTTCACTAAATATTCCTTGAAGGGAAAGGCTCTCCACCTCCATGTCCTGGTCCAATTCTTAGGAACTCAAAAAGTGGTGTTGACGTGAGCTATCCATAACCCTATAAAGAACCCATGAAACCATTATCCCTTTTTAAAAACAAGCAAACTGAGCCTCAGAAAGATGAAGGGATCTTCCCAAAGTCAGAGATCTCGCTAAGAGAAAGGCAGAACGTGAATCCAGATACCCGCAGCTCCAGCGTCCATGTACTGATACTGTAATCCCTGTCTTTGGGAACTCCTTTCACGGAATGGTCCCTGTGAGCTCAAAGCAACTTATCTATGGTCATTTTGTTCATTTAACCCAACGAATAAAAACGTTTGTTTTTAAGAAACAAAATTCTACCTTTTTTCATGGAGAAAAGTTGTTAATGTCAACAAACATAAGAAAGAGAGAAGGGGAAAAGAAAAGAATGAAAAAAAGGAAAGAAGGAAAGAGAAAAGAAAGAAAAGGTAGGAAGGAAAGGAGGGAGGAAGGGGACAGATGGACAGAAAGTGTGAGCAAAAGCATTCCATGTTAACTTATGTCATCAAACTGAGTTTCAACCTGCCTTTCCAATTTCATACACCACCACTACCCCCCACTCATCCTGTGCTCCAGTTAAACTGGTCTAGTTGTGACAATATTGAGGATAAGCAACTAAAAACAAATTGATTCTTATATTGATCTTATATACTGCAACCTTGCTAAATTCACTTATTACTTCTCGTAGCTTTTTGTAGATTCCATTGCATTTTCTACACAGATGATCATGTTATCTGTGACTAGAGCTTTTCTTCTTCCTTTCCAATCTGGATGCTTTTTCTTTCTTGTTTTCTTGCCTTACTGCACCAGCTAAAACCTCCAGTACAATGCTGAGTAGAAGGAGCAAGCATGTGTTTGTACATTTTTTTTTTAATGACAAAAATGATTGAGTATTTTTCAGGCATTGAGTAAAGTCCACACCAGTTAAAGGTGAAGAATTGGTGTCCACCCTGAGGATATCTTGACCTGGTAGAGGAGCTCTCTACTGGTAAGACAGAAAACCAGATAAGGCTGGAAGGACAAGGCCAGAACAGGTCCTTGAATAATAAAAGTAACAACAGCAGTAACAGGAGCCCCAATACTTATAGAAGGACTACTATGGGTCAGGAACTGTTGAAAGATCCTGATATGTAAACCCATTTGACTCTTCCATCTTATCCCCATTTTATAGGTAGGGAATAAGAGACACAGGAAGATAACTTGTGTCTCCACAGCCAGTGTTCTCAAGAGCTGGACTAAATTGCCTTCAGTTACCATGTCTTCATTAATAGGTACGAAGCGTCCACTCTTTGCTAATTACTCTGTCACTTTCAATTAATTTAACTATCACAATAATCTTGTCTTTTAAATGAAGGAACTGAGCTTCAGAGAGTTGAAGTGACCTGTCCAAGGTCACCCAACTAGCACAAGACTCAAACCAAAGTGTTCTGACTCCAAATTCAATACTTTTTCCCACACCCCCTGATTCTTCTTCAAATAGCTAATATTTATATAGTACTTTGCAGTTTACAAAAATCATGATCACATTTATACCTTAACTGCCACTTAAAGGAATTGAGATTTTATTCACTAGGCAAAGGAGAACCTTCATCAGTTTTTGAGAGGAGGGAAAATGTGAGAGGGAGAAGAGGTATCTGGGGAAGACAAGGGCAGCATTGTGCTCGATGGGTTTGCTGAGGCACATCTGCAAGCACAGGGGTTAGGAGGCTCCCATCTCTCAGGAGGCTCTTCAGTAACCTCTGAACCCATGAGTCCTTCCCTCCAAACTCATTTGCCAGTCGGGAGAAGTCCTGCTTTAAATAATAAGCCTGAAGGGAACTCCCAGAAGAGCAGAGATAATAAAAGTATTTCTTATGTCACTTCTCCCTGCATTTAACTTTCGGGAATATTTTTGTTAACTGGGAAGAGCACACCAAGGAACCATTATCACTGAGACAAGGAGAAAACGGATGGTAGATTTACTCAGTCACGTCCTGTCAGTGTCAACAATTTAACTAAACATTCAATAGTCATAACCTCATCAGTTTTAAATTTTCTAGGTTTCTGGCATATATCTCTTCATCTCCCTCATTAAGTTTATAGAGTGTTCTCTGGTACATTTGCTCAGTATGAAGATTTCAGTTTCAACTGGCACATATTGGAGTCAAACAGGGGAATGATTTTCTTCTGCCTTAAGTAGTTAGCAGAATAAGAGAGCATATGAAATGGACCAAAGCCCAAAGCCAGGTATTTGGCCAGTAACAGCAGATGGCTTTGACCCCATCCATCACAATGTCACCCCGCTTACCAAGGGTGGGTCCAACACAGACAGACCAACCAAACCCGAAATGTGAATAGTCACTCTGCTTTCATCATCTTCCTTGCTCCACACCCAGTATCACGATTCCCTACTTGGGGACTCCCCTCATTCAGAATTGGAGTCCTGAGGTCCTCATTATAACCCCTCTAGGATGGTTGCTCCAAACAAACTCCCCAAACCCAAATCTATCCCGGTCCTCTTGCACTTACCCTAATTTTAACAAACTAGTATTCTGTGCTCAACTATGTCAGATGAAAATGACTGTTAAAAAAAAAACATTCAGGCATTACTTAAGTGATAGTAAGCTTGATGTGACTTCTTTCCCAGGGGTATATGTATTTTAACAAGGAGTGCACAGAATCAGGTGTGCCTTAACCTACAGAATAAGTTCAACTGTGGAGAGAGCATTCTGTGCAGCTTCAGAGTGGAACATTTTCCAGCATCCATCAAAACTGTCCTGTGAGAAACGGCTAACCCCATCAATATACTTAGACCTCAGTTTCCTCCTGTCATTTAGTAATATAATACTGATCTCACTGGATTATTGTAGGAGATGATCAAGTTGGTTAATAATTGTTATAAACCTCTCAGAAAGCAATACAGTACCACATGCAAGTGAGAGAGGTTCCTAATGACTTTTATACTTTGTCCTTTATACAGGTAACGTACTTGGTCTCACTCCACGAAGTCAAAAGAGACTGGGAACCACCTAGGTAGTGAATCTATCTTTCAGCTAGACAGGAGTATAACTTCTACCAATACTACTTCCTGGGTTCAACTCCAGATTAATGAACCTATCTCTCGTTTCTCAACTACCCACAAAACTACAGCCCATGTTTCTTGGGTGGGATGAAGAGAAATCACCTTTAACACTGGCAGCAGATATCTTCTGGTACCTACTAATAAGGCTGCCATACCAATAATGATGAACCAAGGCAGTGTGTGGACCAACTCAAGGGCAACAAGATGCTCTTAGATAAATAACTGAACCAAGGATGTGATCCATGAAGAAAGGTAATACTTGCTACTATTTCGCTTTGAACAAGAGCTCCATTCCCAACCATAACAAATCTTTATATTTTTATCCAAAATGGATCTTCACAGATTCAACTGCTGCTGTCTTTTAACCAATACATTAGGGCACAGTCTACACCTTCTTTTGCTACTTTTCATTCCTAGGGTCCTTAGCATATTAGAAGTCTACTTGATTATCTATGAAAGTAGTAAGTTCTAGGTCGTTGGGGACATTAAATTATGGGAAAATGAAGATCTCAAAATTCCTAATCAAAGTATCACAGAAGGGTGGATCTGAAGAATAACCTGGGACATTCTCTTTGTTTTACAGGGCTGGGAATTGAGTCTGGAGCTTAAAGCCATATGCTGGAGTTATGAGGCAGATTTGAAATGCAGACTCAGGTCTAATATACCGTGTATCTACGCTACCATATAGCATCCTTTCCCCTCTGCTGCGCATGACATTAGTGCTAATGGAACCACTCGTCCTGTCATTGTTCCCTAGGAGTTAATGAAGGTCTCGCATTCCCACTAACCTTTTAAACTTCTACTTCCCCTACAATGGGTCTTCTCATATTTCCTCCTCAGCTTCCAGGTCAGTGCTGGGAACTAACAGACCTGTCCTCAACACTTTTGCAATGACCAATGGGATGGATGAATACGTGGCTGCTCAAGTTTTTGTCATCAGCACTGCTGTGGTCTGTTAGCTGAGACGCCAATGTTCTCTGCCATAAAATACAGCCATCATGACTCTGGGGAAAATGGGGGTGTGGAGGACAGTTTCTGCAGCTAGCCAGCTCCACAGGCCACCTACAGCAGCAGTCCCCAACCTTTTTGGCACCAGGGACCACTTTTGTGGAAGACAATTTTTGCATGGACTGGCAGTGGGGGGGGGGGTGATGGTTCAGGCGGTAATGTGAGCGATGGGGAGGGACAGGGAGCGGAAGATGAAGTTTCGCGTGCTCACTTGCTGCTTACCTCCTGCTGCGCTCACTGGTCCATGCTGCCCCTTGCCAACCATCTCCATGGTGGAAGGTTGATGACAGATGCAGAGCACACAACCCTGGCTGGATGCCAAACATGTGGACTCAAAACCAAGCAACCACATTATTCCAATCAAAGAAAATCTAATCAACCAATATTTCCAATGCCTACTATGTGCATGCAGACAGCTGTGGTTAAAATGAATGACATTTAAGTCCTACTCAAACCCCAAATTCCACTGCTCTCTGTTCCAGATGCCTGATTCTGTATTAATCAAATATTCATGTTTTGAACCAAGCACCTGTTGGAATATGTTGATGTGCAGACAAAACCAAAAGTTATGAATTATTTCTCCACTCCTTTAATGGTACCCTTGTCAAGCTCCCTAGGTGGAGGCTGAGAAGGGTCTACCCCAAGCCTCCTACCATTTCTATGACTTCCATGCCTCTTGCTGTCTGCCACTCCATCCAAATGCAGGAGAGGTAGGAGGGTCATGCTTTCTCCTCCAGCTCCAGGGAGAGAGTCAGGTGAGAATACCACCAGAGGCAATACCCTTCTGAAATCAGAGTTTGGTTGCCTCTAGGCTCACACGCACTCAATGCCAAGAGGGGGCCCTGTGCATAATTTGGCATCTGTGGTGCTCCAATAACAAAGTATATAATATCCCTTTGTTTCTGGACATCCTATAGTGACAATGACATCTTAGTTGACAGTTATGATTCTGCATTCTGCTGTAAATCAGGTTATTTCTGAAAGAACTTAAAGCAGGTGAATGAACATTCAGTTGCTTCATATCTGGCATTTCTCCTATAAGGAATGCCAGGGCCTTTACTGATAATACCACCAAGTATTGTGGTCATAAAATGAACAAAGTCTAAGGATTTGCTTTTAGCTTGTTTTAGGCCATTCACTGTTCTCATTCTTCAATAAGAAGAAATAGCCACCGAGGTGAAGGTGGGTGCACCTCTACATGTGTGATGGCGGTTTCTGATTTGTCAAGGCTCCCTAGCTGTTATCAAGCAGGCTCTGTACACACTTCTGCTGGCATGACTGTGCTTGTCTTTCCTGTTTCCACAATGGCCTCTAAGCTCCTCAAAGCCAGCTGAGGCCTCATGCCCCAGGACACCAAGCACAAGGATGTGTACAATAATTACGATACCACATTTGTAGACGGGGAAAGAAGGAGCCACTAAGGCCAGGCTTACTTGTAACCTTCCTAAACGGAGACTGGAGGTGGGAAAAGTCTGGATATTTGGGTCTCCACACCCTAGGCTTTGTGGCTCCCTCCTCAAGAGTGTGAAATAGATGACCCTCTAGTCACTTCCGTTTTACACTTCCCCTGCCCATCAGAGAGGGTAGTTTCTGCAGCCAGTCTGCTCAGGGAGCCACTGGGCTTCCTCACTGTCCATGCTCAGTCAAGGGAAAGTACATTAAGAGCACTTTCCTCGTAGGCCTGGACAAACTAGAAGAAAGTTTAAGATTTCCATATCCGGGGGTTATGCTGTTCTAGACAGTGCTTTGGATGATTTCAAAAAAGCCATCCAGCTGGGTAGATGCAGCTACAGACACAGAGTTTGGTGAGTAGAGCCTAGGCTCGATTTTGATCCTGCTGACTTGCCCCCTTGGTTTACAGAAACCCGTAGTACTTTCTCATCCTTAAACCTAGGACCTAGATCAGGTTTCTCATGGTCTATCTCCTCTCTTCTGAGTCCCACTCTGATGTCCCTAGCTCTACAAAATCCCCTTGGCTCTATTCAAGAAGAAAACTCCCAAGACAGCTTCATCAAAAACAAAAGTTCTGACTCAAAAGTTTCAGCCCCTTTTATACTCTCAACCCCACCCCCAGCCCAGTGATGACCTCATAGATGAGAAGGATGTTGGAAGAGGTGGGGAGGGTATCCATACCTCCTCTTGTCTCTCTCTACATCCTGCCATTTCTTTGTTTGCACTCTCAACCTTGTTCTACCTTTCTCATTTGACTATTTCACTAGCTCCCCACTAACTTAACTTCTCTGTGACCAACTTGGCCCATGTGCCCCAGAATGGAAGAACAAAAATTCCAAAGCCACTGCTTATACCCTCCCCATGCCAACTCCCTCTGTGGAATTTTGTGACCCAAAGATGACCCTGGCCTACATACTGGAATTTTTTTTTTTTAACCATAAAAGAACTATTTCTGCAAAGAATTTTGAAGTTGTCATTTTCATTTTAAAAATAAGATGATAAAACACACACACACACACAAGCCATTATTTGTAAAATGCCTACAGATGATGAAGAGGAATGCATATCAATATATACACAGGCATACAGATGAGTGAGCGAGCACATGTGTGTGTATCTAACCCATGGGGGCCAGAACGAACCTCTCAGATGAAGAGAGTGGCTGAATACTAAGGAAAATGATAGGAATCAAGAGCGTTTTCAAATTTCTTCTAGCTTTTCCTTCCACCTGTCCCTCCAAATTAAAAAAAAAAAAAGTTTTCTCAGAATTCCATTTAAAGTTGGTACCTAAATGAGCTTCAAAAAGCAGTCACATGGATGGCAGAAATGCAGGGGTTACAAAGCAGGGGTCTCACTGTGGTATGAGAATGATTGCTAGCTAGAAAGGGGGATTTTCTAGTCCTCTTCTGGTATTGCTTAGCTAAATAAACTTTGACACCTCTGTGCCTCGATGCTTGATATCTTAGATCCTTTCCAGGGTTTACTAGTGTTCTGTGGTTACATTATTTAAAAATTATGTGGATATTTGGAATAATGATTACCATGTCCATGACGACCACCACTGCCACCACCATTGTCATCCTGACTTCTTTTCTTTCCAGACCAATCTGCAATTGCCTAGTTATACCTGTACCTTAGGAAGTGAACAAATAATTGATTTCCTCATTTTGCTATATATATTTCCCATATTTGCTATATATTTCCTCATTTTACTATACATCTGGGTAGTGCCAAGTTCAAAATTCATGAGTGCCAAAGAGCCCAGTGCAAGACTATCTCAAACGCTAATGATGGAAGACCCTTCTAATTGGGCTTCCAAAACAACTGTCAAGGGGAATAATGGAAATTCCAAGAAAACTTGATCTTCAGAGAGCTTGGGCTCTGCTTATGATCATGAGTTTGGGCCAGGTTCAGACTTTTCAAATGCTATTCCAAATACTCCCTAACCCAATAATTTGGGGCTATTCAAATGCTAACTCAGTGTCCCTTCCTGTCACAATCAGCACTCATGCAACACTTTACACTGTAAACAACTTGTGAAGTTGTACATGTCACTCCACCACGACATGAAAAAATGAGACTCAGTTCCTCAACCCAAAGATATCTTGGACAAGGTCATCTTCTTTTTTTTTTCTTTTTTTTCTTTTTTTAATATAGAATGCTTCAAGAATTTGCATGTCATCCTTGCGCAAAAGCCACACTAACCTTTTCTGTGTTGTTCCAATTTTAGTATATGTGTTGCTGAAGCAAGCATGGGAAAGTCTTTTTGAGAGAGAGAATGATAAGTGGTAAAAATCACAGGTTTTGGAATCACACAGACCAGCAATAACTTTAAATATCTAGGTTAAGAGAAAGTAGCATCTGAGAATTACCCACATGTGTTCTTCGTAAGGATTATTCATTCCTTACCTCATCAGATACAGTTGTTGGCACAAAGCATGTACTCAATAAATATTTATTGAACTAAATTATCCATCCTCATATTGAACACATTTACTTTCACTTAAAGGGGGCTCCATAATCTCTTGGCAACCTGATCCTGTGCTCCTTGCAGTTCCTTTAAGGGCGAGTTCTGGGTTTGGGATATTGATGTCTTTGTCCCACCTCATCCATAAAGCCTTCCCCGACAACTCTAGTCTACCTTACTCTCCTTTTTCTGAATCCCTGTTGTAAGTAATCCAGGTTCTACTCACTTTGGCATACACGTGATATCTTATCTTACCATGTAAAATGTGTTTCATAAACACATCATCCTTCCCAGGAGCCTATAAGTTCCTCGAGGGCAAAGGCCATGTGTGATATTTATTTTGTATGTCCCATGGCACACAACACAATATAAAACCCATAGTACGCTTTGAACAAGTACCTGTTAAATTGAGTTGAATTTTAAGGACAGTACTCCACTGCCAGTAACGACTTCCTTTCAGAGAAGTATTGAAAGGCAGTATTGCCTATATTCACCATTCATTTCACCCAGACTAAGCCCATGGGCCTCTACGCTCTAAGCGCTAGTTAGGAAACAAAGGATCAGAAAGCAGCTGCTTACTTTCAACAAAGAGATCGTATTTCAGCCTTGGATTGCAGGATTTCACGTATTAGTCACTTGTGACTCTTAGCCAAACCCTTTGGTGTTATCAGGAATAAAAAGTAACCCAGAGATATGTCAAATATCAATTTCCAATTACTTTCCTGTGACACATTTCTGCCACTTGGGACAACTCCCAAGGGATCTGTTGCCCCTTATCAGCTCAGATTGGGTTTACCTTTCAGTCAAACAGGTAACACTCGGCAGTGCCCTGTTTAGCCTCAACATTACATTGTCCTCCTCTGACACTCAGATTCTCTTGTGAAGTCTTCAATATTGGCTTACGCTGTCACTGGAGACCTGGTCCAAGTGTGGAAGGCCTGATATTATACCCTGAACCATATGTGTTGGGGTGGGATGGGGATAACTCTAATGGCTGTGGTGAGCTGTTTTTGGTTTCCCAAGTCTTAATTTGCATCGAGATGTTGAATGCAGGAACAAAGCCTCGTGCAGGACTTGCACATCTTCAACTCTAGCCAAGGGGGGAAGAAATAAGAGAGTCTCTAAAAGTCTTCACTTTGATACTCAAAACACAGAACAGCATTTCTACCCTCTAGGTCACAGAAGGCAGGCCACAGACTAATTGAAAAAATCTTTGGTATTAGGGATGTTAAAACTGAGGATCTGCACAAAACCAGAAATCACATGTCCCCTTTATTACAAAGTGATGGAACAGAATTTGGAAAAACCAGGAAACATCTCCGGGTCCATAAATCAGTCCAGTTGGAGGGAAACACAAATGGCCAGCACCTGGAATGAGCCTTCATCTGGAGTGGGAGACCAGCCTAAAGAATCGAACTTCGGGGCCAAGGCTCCAGACCGTGCACTGTGATTAATGACTTGAGTGAAAGGTCTCACTTGAGGCTGAACAATTAACTTGTTCTCTCCACGTCTCAGAACTCTCCACAGCATAACTATGTCTTCGCTGATTGTTCCTATTTACCAAAACGCAAGCCAGTCTGGGAAGCTTCGAACGTGTCATCATCAGACTGTTTCTGACAATCTGGAGAGCCCTGGTGTTTGTCAGGACTACTTTCATCAAATCATCTGTTTCGACTCTGCATGCAAGCCTCAACCTTTCAGTTCCTTTTCAAGTTTAAGAACCATCCAAATGAGGCAATGGCATTGGCCTCGATCCGTCGGAAAAAAAAAAAAAGTCCACAGCTTGGAGGATTGCAAATGGACAGCATATGGCCTGGCTTGTTTCTGGTCACTCCCCCAAAATTTCTTAGGGAATTGAATGTCCATGAGATTAATGGTTCCCTCCTGTCCTGCCTTTATGCTCTGGAATAGGTTTCTCTAATCTCTTTCAGATCCTCTAAAGCATTTACATTAAACCAATCATTCCTCCTGAATCTACAACTGAGATAAGATAAGACCTGCTAGAACTAAGGAAGTCTCCAAACCTCTCTCCCTTTCTCCTGGAGTCAATCTGTAGATGGGAAAGAAAGGCAGGTGCCCCAGAACCTGATTCTGAATGAACAAGTACCCAAGAGGCATATCCAAGGAATCCAGTTTCCTCCTTTGACCTTCCACAGCTGCTTCACTTGTGACAAAGGGGTCTACCAAAAGTGGACATGGCCCCCCGCAAGGTAAGATTGGAAGGGTACTGAGTGCCTTGCCCAAGAACATCCGCCCCACGGACCTGCCACAGGGACTGACCCTTCACTTCCCCTTTAGCCAATTCCATTTCTCTCCAGGAAGGCATCCTGTCTGCAGAAGACATATCAAAAACAAGAACAATAACAACAGTGATGACATTAATAACAGAAGTGTCATCAACTACAATAATAACATACATGCACATAGCACTTACTATGGGCCAGGAAGTCTTTGAAACAGTTTGTTTATATGAACTCATACAATCCTCGCAACAACTTTACTAAGGTAGGTATTACTATTATACCCATTTTCCAGAGAGGGAGATACAGAGGAGTCAAGTAACTTGCCCAAAGTCACAATGCCACCAAGTTGGTCTCATTCTTCATATCACCCTGTACTGCAACTCTGTTCTCTAGAGGTATGGTCCTCCCCCACCACTGTTGATGAGGTTAGAGAAGCAATCCTAGCATAGCACCCACTGAGGCGTCAGGCCTGGTGAATCCTGTTTCTGCTACTCAGTGTGTAAGCTCAAATGAGTTCTGGGTCTCTGAGCCTTAGACGGTCTCATCTGTAAAATCAGTATGATACAAAGAGCTCCCGTGCAGGGTTTTAGTGGGATTCATGAGATAATGCATATACAGGCCCTAACACAGTGCCTTGACATGGCAGCTGCATACAATGGTAGCTGTGGTTACTACTAATCAGATTAGCTGATATTGACTAAAGGAGCTGGAGAAGATCAGGCAGAAGCAATCATAGGTTGGAATGGGATATGAAAATGCAGATCAAAATGGTGACCCCAAAGAAACTAGGATACTAACAAGTACTGATGAGGAATACCTACCATCTTGGTCTGACCCAAGTTATGCAGCCTCTGGCTTGGCTTATCCCCATGAAAGAAAAAAATTCAAATTTATATATATATATATATATATATATATATACACAAAAAAAAAAAACATCAAGAAGGAATGAACAGATGTCCAGACTGGGATAATTAGAATATTCTCCCTGAAATTCCTAGTACAAAAGAAGAGCAATGCATCCTTCACAGCCTGTGTGGCTGCCCCAGAGTCAAGCTTGGAGCTGCATCCTTCATTCCTCACTTCCTACATGTTCTTGCCGACCCCTGACACATCACATTCTTTGCATCAATAAGGACTGGTGCCGGAACACACTAAATTGCCTCTGACTACATTTAACTGATCTAGTATTTTTTTGATTCCTTCTTGTTGCACCATTTTTCACTTTTGACTTTATAATTCTCTGCTGACTTTAAATAAAGCTTTGCCAGACTACCCAAGATAGTTTTTAATAGAGATTTAGGGGCTAGGTTGTGCTGTGGTTTGGATTCAGATTCTCCTGCAGCAACAAGGGGAAATTAACTAGGTGGTTTCATCTCAAGTGCCCATTTATACTCGGAATGGACAGAGAATCTATCTTCTTCCAAGCCTTGTAATCATGACACTACAAAGTGATATTCAAGAAAGAAAAAAGCTAGGTAGCTTAGCTTCCACACCACAAAACCACTACACAGTGTCCCTGCAAACCCAGATGACTGGAATAATATACAGACAGCAGTGGAATCACTTGCTGAGTGACAGGGAGGAATTTGACCACATTCTACGCTAGGCCAAAGACGACGCTTGTTCTCCTTAAGCTAGGGAACTCAAATGACCCTTACAGCAGCTACAGGAGCCTGCCTCCTGACACTCCTCGCTCCTCCGTGCTATCCCTGGTCCCCTCTGCCTTCTGCCCAGATGAAACACTGGAAGCTAGCTGGCCTTCAGTCACTGGGAAAGACACCAAGTCAGATAAGACGTCAGTCCCCAAAACTAACATTTGTTTTTTAGAGAAGAATTACCTTAATTACTTCTTGAAAATATAAAATTGGTAAGTCAGTAAGAGTTTGGTTTTGTCTCATTCATTATTATCCAATGCTTGCTCCATTACAAAGGAAGAGATAAAACATATGTAAAGTACTGACAACAATTACTTTAAAAATAACTGTATATTCATCACCAAGCTTAGAGATAAATAAATTTCTTGGGTTGTTTTTACCACATTAGATTTCTTTGCCTCTACCTTCCACCAATGGTAAATGTAACTGTGATTTTTGAGTTTTTAATAACAATAATTTTCTTCATAGTTTTGCCACAAGTGTAAGGACTCTTTTAAAATAGTGCTTTAATTGCATTTTTGAACTCTCTATAATGATAGCATAACAGAATCATTCAAAGAGGCTTCTTCTCTCCCAATTTTGTATATTCATCCGTGTGGGAAATTACCCAACTTTATTTAATGAACCGTTTGGGTTGTTTCCAAGGTTTTTTTGTTTTTCGGGGTTTTTTTTGTCTGTTTATTTTGTTTTGTTTTCCTCCTACAGAAAATGCTATGAATACCGTTGACATTGATTTGAGCACACACAATAGCTTTTCCTGGGTTAGAGTTTGGGGAGCAGAATTGCTGGATCTTAGAGTGTGCATATATTCAAATTCACCAGATAATAACAGATTGTTTTCCAAAGCAGATATACTAATTCACACTCCCACCAAGATAACTTCTGAATTTCTGTTGCTCTACAACTTTACAGCAGCTGGTACTGCCAGATTGCTTAAATTTTGCTGAACCAGTGAACACAAAAAGTATCTTACAGTTTTTTTTTTAAACTTGTTTATTGGAGTATAATTGCTTTATAATGGTGTGTTAGTTTCTGCTTTATAACAAAGTGTGTCAGCTATACATATACATATATCACCATATCTCCTCCCTCTTGCATCTCCCTCCCACCCTCCTTATCCCACCCCTTTATGTGGTCACAAAGCACAGAGCTGATCTCCATGTGCCATGCAGCTGCTTCCCACTAGCTATCTATTTTACATTTGGTAGTATGTATAAGTCCATGCCGCTCTCTCACTTCATCCCAGCTTACCCTTCCCTCTCCCCGTGTCCTCAAGTCCATTTTCTCTACATCTACATCTTTATTCCTGTCCTGCCCCTAGGTTCTTCAGAACTGATTTTTTTTTTGATTCCATATATATGTGTTAGCATATGGTATTTGTTTTTCTCTTCCTGACTTACTTCACTCTGTATGACAGATTCTACATTCATCCATCTCACTACAAATGATTCAATTTCATTTCTTTTTATGGCTGAGTAAACATCCACTGTATATATGTGCCACATCTTCTTTATCCATTCACCTGTCGATGGACACTTAGGTTGCTTTCATGTCCTGGTTATTGTAAATAGAGCTGCAATGAACATTGTGGTCCATGACTCTTTTTGAATTATGATTTTATCAGCGTATGTGCCCAGTAGTGGGATTGCTGGGTCTTATGGTAGTTCTATTTAGTTTTTTCAGGAACCTCCATACTGTTCTCCATAATGGCTATATCAATTTACATTCCCAGCAACAGTGCAAGAGGGTTCCCTTTTCTCCACACTTTCTCCAGCATTTATTGTTTCTAGATTTTTTGATGATGGCCCATTCTGACTGGTGTGAGATGATACCTCACTGTAGTTTTGACTTGCATTTCTCTAATAATTAGTGATGTTGAGCATCCTTTCATGTGTTTGCTGGCAATGTGTATATCTTCTTTGGAGAAATGTCTGTTTAGGTCTTCTGCCGATTTTTGGATTGGGTTGTTTATTCTTTTGATATTGAGCTGCACACACTGCTTGAAAATTTTGGAGATCAATCCTTTGTCAGTTGCTTCATTTGCAAATATTTTATCCCATTCTGAGGGGTTTCTTTTCGTCTTGTTTGTGGTTTCCTTTGCTGTGCAAAAGCTTTTAAGTTTCATTAGGTCCCATTTGTTTATTTTTGTTTTTATTTCCATTTCTCTAGGAGGTGGGTCCAAAAGGATCTTGCTGTGATGTATGTCACAGACTGTTCTGCCTATGTTTTCCTCTAAGAGTTTGATAGTGTCTGGCCTTACATTTAGGTCTTTAATCCATTTTGAGTTTATTTTTACATATGGTGTTAGGGAATGTTCTAATTTCTTTCTTTTACATGTAGCTGTCCAGTTTTCCCAGCACCACTTATTGAAGAGGCTGTCTTTTCTCCATTGTATATTCTTGCCTCCTTTATCAAAATTAAGGTGACCATATGTGCATGGGTTTATCTCTGGGCTTTTTTTCCAATTCCATTGATCTATATTTCTGTTTTTGTGCCAGTACCATACTGTCTTGATTACTGTAGCTTTGTAGTATAGTCTGAAGTCTGGGAGCCTGATTCCTCCAGCTCTGTTTTTCGTTCTCAAGATTGCTTTGGCTATTCGGGGTCTTTTGTGTTTCCATACAAATTGTGAAATTTTTGGTGCTAGTTCTATGAAAAATGCCAGTGGCAGTTTGATAGGGATTGCACTGAATCTGTAGATTGCTTTGGGTAGTATAGTCATTTTCACAATGTTGATTCTTCCACTCCAAGAACATGGTATATCTCTCTATCTGTTTGTATCATCTTTAATTTCTTTCATCAGTGTCATAATTTTCTGCATACAGGTCTTTTGTCTCCTTAGGTAGGTTTATTCCTAGGTATTTTATTCTTTTTGTTGCAATGGTAAATGGGAATGTTTCCTTCATTTCTCTTTCAGATTTTTCCTCATTAGTGTATAGGAATGTGAGAGATTTCTGTGCATTAATTTTGTATCCTGCTACTTTACCAAATTCATTGATTAGCTCTAGTAGTTTTCTGATAGCATCTTTAGGATTCTCTATGTATAGGATCATGTCATCTGCAAACAGTGACAACTTTACTTCTTCTTTTCCTATTTGGATTCCTTTTATTTCCTTTTCTTCTCTGATTGCTGTGGCTAAGACTTCCAAAACTATGTTGAATAACAGTGGTGAGAGTGGGCAACCTTGTCTTGTTCCTGATCTTAGAGGAAATGGTTTCAGTTTTTCACCATTGAGAATGATGTTGGCTGTGCGTTTGCCATATATGGCCTCTATTATGTTGAGGTAAGTTCCCTCTGTGCCTACTTTCTGGAGGGTTTTTATGATAAATGGGTGTTGAATTATGTCAAAAGCTTTTTCTCTATCAATTGAGATGATTGTATGGTTTTTCTCCTTCAATTTGTTAATATGGTGTATCACATTGATTGATTTACATATATGAAGAATCGTTGCATTCTTGGGATAAACCCCACTTGATCATGGTGTAGGATCCTTTTAATGTGCTGTTGGATTCTGTTTGTTAGTATTTTGTTGAGGCTTTTTGCATCTATGTTCATCAGTGATATTGGCCTGGTGTTTTCTTTCTTTGTGACATCTTTGTCTGGTTTTGGTATCAGGGAGATGGTGGACTCGTGGAATGAGTTTGGGAGTGTTCCTCCCTCTGCTATATGTCGGAAGAGTTTGAGAAGGATAGATGTTAGCTCTTCTCTAAATGTTTCATACAATTCTCCTGTGAAGCTATCTGGTCCCGGGCTTTTGTTTGCTGGATGATTTTTAATCACAGTCTCAGTTTCAGTGCTTGTGATTGGTCTGTTTATATTTTCTATTTCTTCCTGGTTCAATCTTGGAAGGTTGTGCTTTTCTAAGAATTTGTCCATTTCTTCTAGATTGTCCATTTTACTGGCATACAGTTGCTTGTAGTAATCTCTCATGAGCCTCTGTATTTCTGTAGTGTCAGTTGTTACTTCTCCTTTTTCACTTCTAATTCTATTGATTTGAGTCTTCTCCCTTTTTTTCTTGATGAGTATGGCTAATGGTTTATCAATTTTGATTATCTTCTCAAAGAACCAGCTTTTAATTTTATTGATCTTTGCTATCGTTTACTTTTCTTTTTCCCTTATTTCTGATCTGATCTTTATGATTTCTTTCCTTCTGCTAACTTTGGAGTGTTTTTGTTCTTCTTTCTCCAGTTGCTTTAGGTGTAAGAATAGGTTGTTTATTTGAGATGTTTCTTGTTTCTTGAGGTAGGCTTGTCTAGCTATAAACATCCCTCTTAGAACTGCTTTTGCTGCATCCCATAGGTTTTGGGTCATCGTGTATTCACTGTCACTTTTTTTCTAGGTATTTTTTGATTCCCTCTTTGATTTCTTCAGTGACCTCTTGGTTATTTAGCAGTGTATTGTTTAGCCTCCATGAATCTGCATTTTGTACAGATTTTTTCCTGTTATTGATATGTAGTCTCATAGCGTTATGGTTGGAAAAGATACTTGATATGATTTCAATTTTCTTAAATTTACCAAGGCTTGATTTGTGACCCAAGATATGATCTATCCTGGAGAATGCTCCGTGAGCACTTGAGAAGCAAGTGTATTCTGTTGGTGTTGGTTTTGGATGGAATGTCCTATAAATATCAATAAGTCCATCTTGTTTAATGTATCATTTAAAGCTTGTGTTTCCTTCTTTATTTTCATTTTGGATGATCTGTCCATTGGGGAAAGTGGGGTGTTAAAGTCCCCTACTATGATTGTGTTACTGCCGATTTCCCCTTTTATGGCTGTTAGCATTTGCCTTAAGTATTGAGCTGCTCCTGTGTTGGGTGCATAAATATTTACAATTGTTATATCTTCTTCTTGGATTGATCCCTTGATCATTATGTAGTGTCCTTCTTCGTCTCTTGTAATAGTCTTTATTTTAAAGTCTATTTTGTCTGATATGAGAATTGCTCCTCCAGGTTTCTTTTGATTTCCCTTTGCATGGAATATCTTTTTCCATCCCCTCACTTTCAGTCTGTATGTGACCCTAGGTCTGAAGTAGGTCTCTTGTAGACAGCATATATACAGGTCTTGTTTTTGTATCCATTCAGCCAGGCTATGTCTTTTGGTGGGACCATTTAATCCATTTACATTTAAGGCAATTATCGATATGTATGTTCCTATTACCATTTTCTTAATTGCTTTGGGTTTGTTATTGTAGGTCTTTTCCTTTTGTTGTGTTTCCTGCCTAAAGAAGTTCCTTTAGCATTTGTTGTAAAGCTGGTTTCGTTGTGCTGAATTCTCTTAGCTTTGCTCACCTGTAAAGGTTTTAATTTCTCTGTCGAATCTGAATGAGATCCTTGCTGGGTAGAATAATCTTGGTTGTAGGTTTTTCCCTTTCCCATATCACTTTAAATATGACCTGCCACTCCCTTCTGATTTACAGAGTTTCTGCTGAAAGATCAGCTGTTAACCTTATGGGGATTCCCTTGTATGATATTTGTCATTTTTCCTTGCTGCTTTTAATATTTTTCCTTTGTATTATTTTACAGTTTTAATTCACATTTCCAAATATAATTTTTTTTTAGATAATCATTGAGCAATTTTTGGATAGTTTGAAAATTCTTTGTTCAAAATAACCATGAAATGCAGTGTGTGTATAGATTCAGTGAGATTCTACGGCTACAGAGAAAGACATTATGTACATCGACATACAGGAGTCAGTACGTCTCTATCTGTATCTGCTATTCACACTTACACCTAAAGCTACAGCCCATGGGCAAAATCTGGCCTGCCACTTGCTTTACTAAACATAGTTTTATTGGAACACAGCCATCCCTGTTTGGTTACTTATTGCCTACAAATACTGTCATGCTACAATGACAGACAGAGCTGAGTAGTCACGGCAAAGACCATCTGGCCTCCAAAGCCTAAAACACTTACCCTCTGGCCCTTTATAGCAAAAGCTTGCTGACCCATGATTTAGAGCATCTCCACTGGCAGGCACAGACATCTCATATTCAACACGTTCCCTTGAATCTGTTCCTCCCAAATGCCATTCCTCAGAAATGGCTCCACCTTCCACAAAAGTACTCAGGCCAAAAATCTGGGAGTCATCTCATGCTCGTTCCTCCTACTCACCACTTACAACCTGCCAGTGGATACGACCCTTGTAGTCAAACTTCTCAGCACCATTCCTCTGAAGACCTCTTCTCTACATCCACTGCCAGCCCTTCCTTCAAGCCTTACGTTGACTTACGCCACCCTCCACCTAATAACCAAGCACTTAGTGTCCCCCAGTTTCACAGCACTTGTAACATTTCACTGCATTTTGTCTGCTATCTCCACCTAAATTATAAGTTTCTTAAGGACAGGGACCCATGTCATTTCTGCACACAGTACAGTGCCTTGGACAGCAAATCCTTCTTAGTCTCCCGTAGGCTGCCTAGTCCTTCTCATTAACCATTGAGGGCCTGACATGATAAGACATTTGTGGCTGCCACACCACTAGTCAGCAGGGTTTGGAAATAGTCCCTACTCTCTTAAACCTCATGGCTGAGAGGACTCGCGAAAAGAGACTCCTCTTCAGTATCAATGCAGTGGTCCTCCAACTGCTGTGTGTAGAGGAATCATCAGAGCTCATTAAAAATAACAGAAGCTAGGATATCACCCCAGGCTCACTGAATCAGAATCCCTGAAAGTAGGTGTTCAAGCATCTTTACCTTATGGACGTTCCCTAGGAGATTCTTTTGTAGGCTTGAGAAGCACATATCTAATAAGGAGAGCTTCCTGTATACATTCCCTTAGTCCTACCCCACCCTACCACATTGTCTGTGATGGGTAGCTAACAATATATGGGACCCACCCCACCTTTCTGCTTGGTTACCAGAGGTTCCGTAAGCTCCTCCACCCTCCTCCAGTAGCTCAGAAGAAGGCGGATTTGAGGAAATAATTAATCGTATCCTTTCCTCAGGGCTGAATTCTGGTTTTCATTGAAAGGGTTGCATTCCTGGTTAATGATGGGGGCTCCACCCCCTACAGTGAGCATTTTTACTGCTCAACACATCTAAAATCAAGAATCTCCTGTTATATCCTAAGTACCACTCCCTTTTATGTACCATCCCTCCTAGTACCTACCTGAGGGAAGAGGCATGCAAACATCTGTACCGTGTATATTATAAGAATGCTTATTTTAATTTTTACTGTCCTCTTCATTTCCAACATATTACAGATCATTTAATATGTAAAACCAAATGTTAATAGGAGGGTTAGACCAATGAAATACCAATAAGATGCTGTTAGTATTTATTAGAGATTTTTCTTATTAGACTTAATTTTTTCCTAAATTGCATGTGACCCATTATTATTATGTTTGGTGGATAATATAACAAAACAAAATTACCAGTCCATTTCACTCAAGGAAAAAGTCTAAGGTTCCTTGGGTTTTATAATATCAAGCATAGCACAAATTTAAGGAATTTTTCCAGTGCTGCACTTGGAGATTTTTAGGGGTCTATTTTCCTCAGAGGCATGTAAGTACTAAAATTGCATTGGATTGCGTTTTGCTCTCAGCAGGTGAGAAAGTGCATAGTCAATGGGTTATGTGCCATTCTTTATTTCCATTTTATGCGGTCACACAGAGGTATCTCTCAGGTGGTTGTTGAAGTTTACTAGACACTCAGGAGCCATCTCCTGCTTTCTTTAAATGGCATTTATAATCTGTAACCAAACAGGTCATCTATGAAGCCACTGGTGCAGTACACCTAAACTCTGCTTGCATTAGTTCAGGTTGCAGAGATCAGATCTTTTGCTATGAGATTCCAACGGGGGGAAAATTGCATCACGTATCTAAACAATATTTATAGGACTGCAAACATCGAAACAAGGTCTAACATAAGTGCTGAAGATGACAGAATATGTGAATCAGTATATAGGGGATAAAGACTTTCAGAATATGCAGGTCCATAATAACAAAGGGGCTATGCAAAGATCACACCAGTGATTGCGTTGCACCTTTATTTATCTGTACTAAAAGCACTACATTCTGTAAATACAGTATCGCTCTGCTTTCTTTCAACTGGATATCTCCAATTAACCATCATTTTCATGCTTCACTAGTACTCTGATCATTGATGCTCATCATTGCAGGATGCCTGCAATACCGAAAAAGTCAGAAGTGCTTTCTTGAATCATCAAGAAACAGATTAAAATATATTCAGTGTAGTTATTCTGTCAAGTGTATTTTATTGCGGGGGCAGTATGGAACAGAAGAAAGAACACAGGCTTCAGGGTCAGACCTGGTTTTCAATCTCATGAAGGACACTTATTTGCTCTGGGACCTTGGGTAAACTACACAATATCTCTCTAAGCTTCAATTTCCTCATATATAAAATGGGGATAATATCCAGCTTTAGGAGATATTCCCATGATTAAATGAGACCACAAACACATGTAAAATACCAGCACAGTGCCTGGCTCTAAAGAAATCACTCAATAAATAGAAGCTCTTTTAATGCAGACATCACCCTTCCTATTCTCAGTAAATCAGTAAGTCATGCAAGATGCCTGGACCTCTTTACTTTTTTCTCTACATCTCTTTATTTACCTGAAAATTTAATTCATATGAATAGCCCATTCCCCAACAGTGACAGAGTACAGATAGTTTAGTATGGATTCTCAACACTAGATTATTTACATTTGAAGAAAAGGGACATTGTCAAAGAAACTATTTCTTTATCACTGGCCTTGGGGAAATAAAGTTTCAGTCTCCAAAATGCTTACAGATTACCCAAAATTTCTACCCTCTTTGGATTTTTATTATTACTACTGTTTATTATTATTATATTTATTTTATTATTATTAATTTCATTATTTAACATGAGTAAAATATTAGCACATTTTTATAAAAATTCAGATACTGAAAAAGCTAGTCTTTCTGATCTTCTTCTACTCTTCTGCCACTCCGATTTGGATCTCCCCCAAATTGTAGAAGTAACTACTGTCAGGGGTTTTCTGTCTACCCTTCCAAAACTGCTTCTATGCATTTACACACATGTATGTGTTTGAGTGTATGTGTGTGTGATTTTGTGCTTTTAAATGCATAAATTCCATCATAGTGTACAAATGTTTTGTACACACATTGATTTTTGCTCAAAAATATATCTTGGAGAGCATTCTGTTTTAGTACCTTATTTACCTTAATTTTTAAAAAACACTCCTCATATGGGCTTCCCTGGTGGCACAGTGGTTAAGAATCCGCCTGCCGATGCAGGGGACACGGGTTCGTGCCCCGGTCCGGGAAGATCCCACGTGCCGTGGAGCGGCTGGGCCCGTGAGCCATGGCCGTTGAGCCTGCACGTCCGGAGCCTGTGCTCCACAACAGGAGAGGCCACAACAGTGAGAGGCCCGCGTACCGAGCAAAAAAAAAAAAAAGAAACCACTCCTCATAGTATTCAGTATCATATTTACCATACTTTTGCCATTCCATCTCTGGTGGGAATATAATTTCTCTTGGTATTTTTTTACTACCAGAAAACCACTGCAATGAACATCATTCTGCATACTTCCCCTAAGACATGTGTAACTGTTAGGTTAGAGGCGCTACAAATTCTATTTTAGTCTTTAAATTCAATTTATTTTTTGAATATAGTTAAAATTTTAAAAGCAAATATATGTGCCTAGTGAACAGTCTGTCTCTCACCCGGTCTTCCCACGTTCCTCATCATTCCTGCCCGTCCATAGAGGGTCACTACTATCATCTGTCTTTCAGAGTCTTTTTACAAACATAGATTCTTATTGTTCCACCTTTGATGCATAAATAGTACTATGCTTTGAATATTGCTCAGCACCTCATTTTATGCTCTTAATGATAAGTAACTGCACAGACTCACATATAATTTTGCAGGGAGCTTCCTAATTCTTTTGACAGAGCTACATAATAGTCCAGAGATTGGACATACCATAATTTATTTAACCATTTCTCAGTCGATAGGTAGTTGGCTATTTTCAATCTTTAGCTAGCACATCTACTCCACAATAAATACAACTGCATATATTTCACTTAATCGTATGCAAGTATTTCTGGGCGTGCCATTACTGACCTACTTTTTTTTTTAACATCTTTATTGGAGTATAATTGCTTTACAATGGTGTGTTAATTTCTGCTTTATAACAAAGTGAATCAGTTATACATATACATATGTTCCCATATCTCTTCCCTCTTGCGTCTCCCTCCCTCCCACCCTCCCTATCCCACCCCTCTAGGTGGTCACAAAGCACCGAGCTGATCTCCCTGTGCTATGCAGCTGCTTCCCACTAGCTATCTATTTTACATTTGGTAGTGTATATATGTCCATGCCACTCTCTCACTTTGTCACAGCTTACCCTTCCCCCTCCCCATATCCTCACGTCCATTCTCTAGTAGGTCTGTGTCTTTATTCCTGTCTTACTCCTAGGTTCTTCATGACCATTTTTTTTCTTAGATTCCATATATATGTGTTAGCATATGGTATTTGTTTTTCTCTTTCTGACTTACTTCACTCTGTATGACAGACTCTAGGTCCATCCACCTCACTACAAATAACAAAATTTTGTTTCTTTTTATGGCTGAGTAATATTCCACTGTATATATGTGCTACATCTTCTTTATCCATTCAGCTGTCGATGGACACTTAGGCTGCTTTCATGTCTTGGCTATTGTAAATAGGGCTGCAATGAACATTTTGGTACATGACTCTTTGAATTATGGTTTTCTCAGGGTATATGCTCAGTAGTGGGATTGCTGGGTCATATGGTAATTCTCTTTTTAGTTTTTTAAGGAACCTCCATACTGTTCTCCATAGTGTCTATATCAATTTACATTCCCACCAACAGTGCAAGAGTGTTCCCTTTTCTCCACATCCTCTCCAGCATTTATTGTTTCTAGATTTTTTTGACGATGGCCATTCTGACCGCTGTGAGATGATATCTCATTGTAGTTTTGATTTGCATTTCTCTAATGATTAATGATGTTGAGCATTCTTTCATGTGTTTGTTGGCTATCTGTATATCTTCTTTGGAGAAATGTCTATTTAGGTCTTCTGCCCATTTTTGGATTGGGTTGTTTATTTTTTTGATATTGAGCTGTATGAGCTGCTTGTATATTTTGGAGATTAATCCTTTGTCAGTTGCTTCATTTGCAAATATTTTCTCCCATTCTGAGGGTTGTCTTTTGGTCTTGTTTATGGTTTCCTTTGCTGTGTAAAAGCTTTTAAGTTTCATTAGGTCCCATTTGTTTATTTTTGTTTGTATTTCCATTTCTCTAGGAGGTGGGTCAAAAAGGATCTTGCTGTGATTTATGTCATAGAGTGTTCTGCCTATGTTTTCCTCTAAGAGCATTACTGACCTATTTTTATACTGGGTTGTTGATCACTTGATAACAAATTTTCAGAAACTCTTGATATATTAGAAATATATATAATCTATCATTGTGATATGATTTCCAAACATTTTTAAAGTTCACTGTCTTTCGACTTTGCTTAAGTCAAAAGTCTTTTTTTAAAAATGTGTAATAGATTTAAAAAAATAAAGTCAAGAGTATTTTTAATAAGATTACATTTTTCAATTTCTGTTTTAAAATTAGGGCTTCTAGGGCCTCCCTGGTGGCGCAGTGGTTGAGAGTCCGCCTGCCGATGCAGGGGATATGGGTTCGTGCCCCGGTCTGGGAGGATCCCATATGCCGCGGAGCGGCTGGGCCCGTGAGCCACGGCCGCTGGGCCTGCGCATCCGGAGCCTGTGCTCCGCAACGGGAGAGGCCACAACAGTGAGAGGCCCGCATACCGCAAAAGGAAAAAAAAAAAAAAAAAAAGAAAAAATTAGGGCTTCTGAATTCTGAGTTCACTATTTTCTTTTAGGACTTTCATGGTTTTTCTTTTCCATTTAAAAATTTAATTCATCTGTAATCTATCCTGGTGTAAGGTATGGGTTATGGATCTAAACTTTTTTTTTCAGAATACCTACTCATTTGTCCCAAGAACATATATGGAATAGTCTATCTTTCTCCAGTAGTTTAAGATACAACTTTATCATATACTGAATCCCCACATATAATTGAGTAGTTCTAAACTTCCAATTCTATTCTATTAGTCTGTTTGGTGATTTGCATACCAGGACCACAGTGATTTAATTATTGAGGTTTTGTAATATGATATCTAACTTCCTCTTATTACAATTATTTTTCTAAATGATCCCTGATATTATTTTTGCATATTTTCCCATCTTAATTTTAGATTCGTTTTTTTCTAGTTTAAAAAGAAAAAAAATCTTTGGTTGTTATGAAGCTTCATAATGAATTTATATTTTAACAAAGAGGTCACTGACATATTTATAGCCTTGAGCTTTCTTATAAAAGGATATGGTATGTCTCTTCATATCTTCAAGACTTTTTGTATGTCCTTCTAGAGAGTTATAAAGTTTTTTTATGAAGATATTACACTTCTGTTCATGTACATTATAATATTCTCAATTTATTATCTTTTATGTTGCTTTTGTAATTGGAATCTTAAATTAAAAGTACTTTCTAATTGGTTTCTGTTTTGATGTTAAAAGGCACCTGTGGGTCCTGGAGAAGGAGCTGGAGGGGGAGGAGCTGAGAGAGAAGGAGTTGTGGGGTGGGAAGAGTGGATTTTAAAAAAAAAAGGCTAGTGATTTCTATATATTAGCCTTATACCTTACTTTATTACTGAATTCTCTTGTTAGTCCTTCAGTTGGTTCTCTTGAGTTTCCAATTGTCAAAGCAAATAAAACCATCTGTAAACATGACAGTTTTGCCATATGCTTTCCATTCTCATGCCTATAGTTTCCTTCTCCTGTCTATTGCATTGGCTACCATTCCCAGCAAAATATTATATAATAGTGGTGGTTGCAGATATCTTATCTTGTCCTTACTTTAATAAGAATACCTCTTAATGTTTGCCCACTAAGTTTGATGTTGGCTTTTGGACTGAGATGGATGCGATTTATCATGTTTAGGAAGTATACATCTATTTGTGTATACTTTTAATCAAGAATGGTTATTGAATTTGGCCAAAGCCATTTCAGCTCTTATAGAATTATGGCTTTCCTCTTTAGCTCTATTAAAAAGATTAAATAAATGGATATCCTAATATTGAGACTTCATTGCATACTTAGAATGCATCTTAATTGGTCATAATATTTTACTCTTCTGTTTATGCTGCTGGATGTTTTTCATAATTATTTTATTTAGGATTTTTTGCACCTATACTCAAAATCCAGATGAAAAGTAGCTATTTTCTCTGTAATTCTTATCGATTTTTCTATAAAGGTTTTATGCTCTTTATAAAAAGAGTTTGGAAGTACTTATTTATCTGTGCTCTGGAGCAGTTTAAATAGATTTGGAATCATCACTGTGGTGTACAGGAGCCAGCTTGCAATGACTCACAAGAACAGACTGTGTACATCTCTTCCCAAGTCCACATTAAGTAACATCACATATGTAGCTTGAAATCAGTCATGGTGGAAATATTCATGCCACAGAAACTGGCAAACACCACACATGGTGGGGTGAGAGGTGTTTGTTTTGCATGTGTTGTGTGTGTGTGTTCACAGAGACCCAGTTGTTAAATACTTAACAGAGTACTACTGAATATCTTCTCATCTAATGTTTGATAAAATTTCCTCATAAAATTACCTAGACTTAGTGCTTTTGTGGGCGTGGTGATAGGTCCTTAAAAATTTAATTTTTCCTATGGAAATCAATCTGTTTCAATTTTCTACCTCTTCTGGAGTCAGTTTTGGGGAATCATATTTCTCTAGAAAATTATCCACTTGATCTAGATTTTCAGATATTTGCACAGAATTGAACAAAGTTAGTTCTTATGATTCTTTTAATTTTCTCTTCTTTCTGTGGCTTTTAATTTTTTACCTACGTATAAGCAAATGTATATTTTCATTCTTTAAAATTTTCCTTGATTATGTTAGTGATTTAGTTTTTCTAAAACTTATCTTTTGTTTTATTCATTATACTGTTTGTTTTTATTACAGTATTATTACTGTATTTATTACTGTTCATTAGCTTTACTAATCCATTCCTTCACTTTCTTTAATTTTATTTAGCTGTGTGTTTGAGTCAGATGTTTACTTTATCTTTTACATTTTTTCCCTTTTTAAAAAAACTAATACCTGTACTTAAAGCTGTTTTCTACTGAGAATGGCCTTAGATCTACCTCATAGGTTCTGATAGATAATGGTTTCACCATCATATCTGGCTTTTTGCAATCTGATTTTGTTATTAATTTATAGTTTTATTACATTGTGACCAGAGTTTTTTGTACTACCTCTACTCCCTGGAATTCATTGAAATTTTATTTTTATGAACAAGTACATTACTGTGGAAGACTGAACTTGACAAAAATGGTCAGAGCAATATTTTGGGTCCCACAAGCTCTTCTAGAACTTTGCCACTCCCCATCAAGAGACAGAATCTATTTTTTCTTCCCTTAAACTTCAGCAGGGTTTTTGTGACTATCCTGATGAACAGAATGTAGCTAAAGTAATGCTACATGGCTTCTAAGACAAAGATCATAAAAAGATGATATGGCTTTTGCCTCTTACTCTCTCATGAATTTCTTTAGCCCTTGTAACTCAGCCACTACGCTAAGGTGTTCCTAGGCCTAACTAGGCTACAAAGGAAGACCACAAGGAGAACTCAGGCTCCCAGCCAACAGCCATCATCAACCACTGAGCAAGTGAGTACATGAGATTTCAGATGATTCTAGCTCCCAGGCTTCAAGTCTTCTGTGGAGGCACCAGATATTACAGAGCAGAGATAAGTCATTCCCACTGTCCTCTCTTGGAATTCTTGACCCACAGAGTCAGTGAACATAATAGACTACTGTCTTGTTCCACTAAATGACTTCTCTGTCTTATTTAAGGCTCTTCTTCTTGAATTCTACCTTGTGATATTTAGACTGTAATCCCTGCTTTCTTTTTGCTCCAGCCTTTTATTTCAGCTTTTCTGACTCAATTTGTTTGTTTCTCTATATAACACAGATAATTGGGTTTTACCTTATGATCCAGTCTGAAAGTATTTTAAATCCGTGAATTAAGCACATTTACATTTTTTCCTGTTACCAATATGATGGGCCTTAGTTCTGTCATGTTATATTTTGTAAAGGCAGAGCTAAGTAGTTGTGACAAATATCTTCTGCCTTGCAAATCCTACAATATTTAACATCTGGTCTGTTACAGAAAAATGATGTAAATCATATTGACTGCAAATTATGGTGTATTTACTGCTATTTTTATTGCTCTTGTTTTTGCTTTTGTTGTTGTTGTAGTACATCTTATTGCTTTGGCTAGCATCTCCAAGGGGATGTAGAATATTCCTTACCTGCCTGTTCAGGGACTTTAATGAGAATATTTTTAATCCTTTATTCTTCTCTCTGCAGATTGTTGTGGGTTTTTGACAGATAATCTTTATCAAGTTAGGGAAGTTCCCACCTATTGCTTGTTTGCTAAGAGATGTGAGCAAAAAAGGTTATTAAATTCATTGCTTGCTTGCTTTCTCCCTCCCTTCCTTCCTTTTCTTCCTTCTTTTTCTCTTTCTCTGTCTCTCCCTTTCCTCCCTCCCTCTCTCCCTTCCTTTTTCTTCTTTCCTTTCTTTTGTATCTATTACCATTATCTTATATAATATTTTTCCTTTTAATATTCCAATATGACAAGTTTATTGATAAATTCTAATAGTAAACTATCCTTTCAATTTTAAGATAAATGCTACTTGGTCAGGAGGCAAGTACTTTTTTACTACATTACTAAATTTTATTATTAATTTCTCACTGAGGATTATTCTACTCACATTTGTAAAAGACATTGCCCTATAGTTTCATTTATGACTCAATTTCTGGATAGCTTTTGTTGTTTAACAAAATATACATATTGTGAAATTTCTGGTCACTTACTTGTAATTTTCTATGGGAGATACGCTTAAGATTTCATGTGTGACTGTGGCTGTCAGTTTTATCTAGTATTTCTAGAAGTTGTTGCCTCATGTATTTCAAAGCTATGTTGTTATATGCATTGAGATTCATGATTGTTATAGCGTCCCATTATATCTTCTTAATTATATAAAATATTCTTCCTCATCATTTCAGTAATCATCTTGAGCCTTTTTTGTGTGATATTAGCATTGCTATTCCTGGGTTTTTAGCATGTATCAAGTTGCTTCCCTCCCACCCCTGTAATCCCTGTATTTTTCAAGCTTCCTATGTCGTTTTATTGTAAATATCTCTTTAAAAAGCATTTTATTGGGACCTCCCTGGTGGTCCAGTGGTAAAGAATCCACCTTACAATGCAGGGGATGCAGGTTTGATCCCCGGTCAGGGAACTAAGATCCCACATGCCGTGGGCAACTAAGCTCGTGTGCCTCAACTACTGAGCTTGTGCGCCACGCCTCAACTAGAGCCCACGTGCCGCAAACTACAGAGCCCACACGCTCTGGAGCCTGCACGCCACACTAGAGAGAAGCCCGTGCACCAGAAGGAAGAGCCCGCGCACCACAATGAAAGATCCCGCATGCCTCAATGAAGATCCCATGTGCCGCAACCAGGACCCAACGCAGCCAAAAATAAATTAAATAAATAATAAGTGAATCTTTCAAAAAAATTTAAAAACTGAAAAGCATTTTATTTTACGTTTCCTTTTTTTTTTTTTTTTTTTTTTTTTACCAAATCTGGGAGTACTCTGCCTTTTGATTTGGCCCATTCCCATCTATTATGACTATTACATTTCTACCAACTCTTGACATCTTACTTCACTCTTCCAGTCACTCATACTTACTACTCTGGCTTAGAGATAGCTCTGTTGAGTGATGCCTGAAGTAAGGATGGGGACAGGCATACGGATGGGTTGACCCACGTGACTACCCATGGAGAAGGCCTACCTTGTTGGCTGCTATGAGGTCCCCAGTGGCTCCCTGTGCTTAACAAACACCTGAAGCTGGTCCTACATTTTAAAGAAGGTCTCTTCCATCCTATCTTATCCATCTTGCACAAAGTCTACATAGTTCCTGATCAACAACAATATCCCTTCTTGTTTTTCAGTTAGTTATTGGTTAGGTTTTTTAAACATTCCCCTGTAGGGAGTAGTGTAGAGTAGTGTAATATCACTTCCATCATCTTTGCTAACACCTTAAGACAGCCTCCTGCCTCAGTAATAGTAAATGGCCTACAAGATGCTATAAGATCTGACCTCTGATATTGTTCTGACTTAATCTCCACTCCCCTCAATCCACCCCTCCCCTGCTGGGTTACTTACCCCAGCCACACTGGCCTCCTAGCTCTATTTCACGTATGCCAGGCACGCTCCTATCTCAAGGCCTTGCTTGCACTTGCTCTTTCCTTTGCCTGGATGACTTTTCTCTCAGATATTATCAAGTTCCCATCTCTCACCTCCTTAAAGTTGTTACTTCAATGCCACTTTCTCAGTGATGGCTTCTCTGGCTATCAAGCCTCAAATTACCACTGTACAGCCCCTCATCTTCTTTGACTGCTTTTCATCATATACTTATCTCTAACATATTCTATGGGGCTTTTCTTTTTTTTTAATCTGAATTATCAATCCTTTGTCTTACCAGAATGTAAACTCTCTGAAGGCAGAGATTTTTGTCCGCTTTATTCATCCCTCTATCCCTAATGTTTAGAACAGTGCTTGGAATAAAGTATATATTCCTTAGATATCTGTTTAATTAATTAACAAATTTCTAGGGATTCAGAAGAAGAAAAGGAGGCTGTAGAACATGTTCCTTATGCTGTTTTAATTCTTCTTATGCTTTACAATGTCCCAGATATGCCAGCACTCACTGCCCTGACTAACCTGTTCTCCAGGGGACTTTAGCTCTTTGATTTGTACACTGTATGAAGCAAGGTCTAGAAAGATTCCAGGGAAGCAGATGAAGAAAGGGAGAAATTAGACATAAGAGGAAAGCTCTCTCTTGAGGAAAAAAAAATTGCGTGGGAGAATGGTTATATGGGTTTCTTTAATCAAAAACAAAGGAAGGGACTGCATCTTATCCTTTTTGACTCTCCTTGATTTTGGAGAAACTGATGAGGTATAGCAAGATAAATAAAGGAATGAAGAGCTAATCCACAAGAGAGAAGACTGTTTTATTGCTCTTACACAGATGTCTGTCCTTCCAACACAGGATATTTTTTTTCTTTGGGGGAGGGTGGGAAGAGGGGTAAGGGAGCAGCAATTTAAATTGGAATCTCCAGGCAGTCTGTGTTTGGGAATTAGCATTGCATTATTTTCCTGGCTCCCCACCCCCTCTTGTCTTTTAGCTGAGAAACATTTGCCCTGGAACAGCACACAGAGTTTGCATTAGCATCCCTGAGGATAGAACTTTGACCCCACAGACTAAGGAAGCTACAAATGGAAAATTCCAAGTTGCTATACTCTTTATTTTCATGCTAATGCTTCTGCAGAGAGTATTTAAAGAAACAGATGCACAAGAATAATAAAGAGTCCAGGACTAAGAACTCCTCTGACAACAGTGGAGTGTTTTTCCAACATGGTCTTGTATCTATCTGTGCTTGCAAAAGTCCAGAGGGGTCAAGGTGAAACCCTGGTTTCATTTAATTAAAAAAAAAAAAAGCTGAACTAGCATTGACAAAGGGAACCCTGGATCTGTGTTTCAAATCCTGATTGGATTTGAAAGTTGTATAAATTTCATTTCAATTCCTCCAGGCTACGCTATTCAACTCTCAAAGACAGATGAGCACACCCTTCAGTAAAAGGCCTTGGGGGATGGTGGTTTCCCAATCACCCTTGCCAATCCACACCTGAGTTCAACAATACTCATCCTTTCCTTAGATCCAACCTAAATGGCACCCACTGTATTTCCAGCTCCCTAGATACTTCCTTCGTATTCTGTACAACAAAAAAAAACTTCTCATCTTTTTTTTTAGAATAACTTTATCCTGGGATTAAATTCTCAAGTGGAAGACATATCAGAGCACTACACTCTGCAAAGCCAAATACTCTCAACATTCTTCTCTTAATATGCAAATGGAACTTATATTTTACTTCACCCCAGGCATGCCCCGCTGAGGGAGCTCTTCAGAAAAACAGAATCATCCTGGCTAACCCCTGTGAAAACGTTCCTTCGCACATGTACCTCACCTAGATTATGGCCAGAAATTAAGCAAGAACTCCACTTGGTCTCTCCCCAAGTTCTCTTTCACACTCTGAAACGGCCCAGGGAAGATTCCTCCAGCTTTGTCACCTATATAAATGGTTTCACTCCAGTGGTGGCTTTAGAATTTTTATATTCAAAGTACACAGGAGCAACAACTGGGCGGAACTGTATAAGTGGAGAGGCAGGGGATGGAAGATTTATTTTGAAACTGTGTTTCTGTATTAAGCACATGTTTTTCTCTCAGTCTGTAGGTTTCTATGAGGTGACTTGGAGAAAGGGGTCTTAGATATTTGGAAGCAGAGAATGGAGGGAGTAAAGCCCTTTCTTTACAAACCTGAGTAAAAAGAACTTAGCAGTGGCTGTTCCTGTGAGATAAGATAAACCCAGCTTTCTCCTTTCATCTATTTGCTTTCAACTCAGTTCTCACCTTCATCTGAGGCCACCTCCCCATACTTCCATTCTCACTAACCTTCATGTGAAGCCACCTCCCCATACTTCTGTTCTCACTAACCCCATACTTCCCTTCTCCCTTTCCTGCACTCTTGCATCTAGCTTGACCTCTGCTTTCTGTGTGTGTAGGGCCTTCTTTCTCCAATTAGACTATAGGTTTCTTGAAGGCAGAGCCCACAGCTTCCCTTGCATTTCCCACAACCTCCCAGCCCAGAATGCGTCTGAAAAAAAACCACGGTCGGCTGACTGATTGAAGAAACAGAAAGAGGCCCCTGCAGTGACCTGAAGCATATGGAATTCTGATTAAGGGAACTGAGAAGTCAAAAAGCCCAATTCCGCACCCTTCATAAAGTACACACATCCCAACAAACCTCAAGTTATTGGAAAAGTAAGAGCCCCGTCCCCTGACCAGCCTCAACCAAGAATTGCATTAGGATGGATGAAGAACCAGAGCCGTAAATATTAATGGCTGGAAGGGGGAACAGGAGGACAGAAGGCTGAACCGAGCAGGTGTTCACTCACTCAGTTTCAATCCACTTGCAGCCAACGACGTCATCGTTTGGCCTTCTTGAGCTCACCGACAGGCCATTTTTCATGATTTTACCATTTCTGGCCAAACGCAAACTTTTTAATTAAATGGACCACACGATTCCAGATGTTTGTTTATTTGTTCCAAAAAGGTTGTAAAAGCTCTACATGAGGAAAAACCTGGGGCAGGGGTAAAGTTTTCTCTAAGAGAAGGGGAAACAAGTGAGTGGGAAGACCTGGGCCTGGGAAGTTAAGGCTGGGCAGAGCTCCCAGCAGAACAATCTAGACGAAAAGCATTGGCTTTCAAAGAGCTCTCCTTCCAGAAACCCAAGATTCAGGAATAAAACACCCTGAGCCCTTATTCGTTTTTAAAAGAATGTAGCTCATCTTGAGCCAAAGGCTCGAATGAGAACACATTTTTGTGGCTTCCCTGCCTGCTTCTTATATGTTTGTTCCTGTTGCCACGAGCTCCACTACATTAATTCCAGCAGTCTTCCATTTAACAGGCCAGATTATAGCTCATGCCTGAGTGGCAGTGGAGAATCCTGCAAGGAGGAATGTGAGAGGGGGTACAGGCAGAGACTACAGCTTCCCACGAACCAGGCCAGCTTCCTCGCAGCTGTCTGTTCTCTGGTACCCTCTACCTCTAACTATAATCAGTCATTAAGTCAGCCAGTTGCATTTGTTATAGAATCGTTCTCATATTTCTTCCCCTATTCGCCAGCTACTCCATCCTTCAGCATCAAATGCTAGATTATTTCACCACTATCTTAACTGATGCTGGGCTCTAAATTTTGGTTTCAAAAGCCAACATCAGAAAGACTTTGAATAACATGGGGAGGAAAAGCATTGACTGTCCATTTTCTCTGATACCTGAGCCAGGGATACCCTGAGACCAAACCATCAGCAACCTCAAACCACAACTCCACTATGACTGTAAGGTTCCCTTTACATCGCCCCCACCCCTGCTCCACTGGCAGTGTCCTGGCCCCAGCTGTCCTCCCCATCTGTTACCAAATTGTTGCCTAAATTACCTTTGCTTGAAACCTGCTGTTTGGAGGCAGTAGAGTCTGCAGTCACATAGCTTGGTGTCAAGAAATCCAAAGCTTCTAAAACTGGACCACACTCCCTTCAAGGCCATCCCACAGTGGCCTCCTCAAGTCCTGGCTCTTCTCTTTCCAATCCCCTTGCACACTGCTTGCAGATTAATAACCATATAGCACAGCTTTAAATCCAATCTAGATGCTTCTGCCTGTTCAAGGTCTGCCATAAAACAAATCTGTTCTACCAGTAAACTTATTTCTGAATTTTTCCAAACTGGGCCCCTTCCTCCAGTCAGTTCTAACTATTCTTACCTCTTCTCTACGGATCTCCCTTTTCTGGAATGCCCTTCTTCTGCCGTCCACCTCCTCATGCCCTGCTCGTCCTTCAGAGCTCAAGGCCAACACCCTCCAAACAGCCTTGCCCGACTATTCTAGCCTTTACTGATTCCCTTCTTTTCTAAGCACTTATATGGCTTTTACCAAGTGAGGCAACTCTTAATTATATCATATATAATATCTGTTTGGTTGGCATTGCTTCATTTTTGGTATCTCCACAATCAAACTATAAGACAGATGGCATGCTCTCTGTTTCTGAGCTCTCCACAAACCCTAACATATACTTGGTTCACAGTGGATACAAGATAAAGACATACTGGAGGACTCCTTGAATGACGGTGCTCAGGGCAATACTTGTCATCTCAGGAGACACATTTGACCACGTCCCAGCTCTTCCCTTGCAACGGAAGGGAGAAGAAACAGCTCAAGTCTCTAAAACTTCAGGACATTTAGAATCTTCAACCCTGTCAATCCCGGACCCTCCATTTTTTTTTTTAAACAGAGGGACATATTTTTACCACTATTTTGTATTTGGTCTGTCTGTTGGGGCAAGGGTGATCCTTCGATCTCTCATCCTACAGAAGGAAGGTTGATCGTTGTTGGGGGTGTGCAGCAAGATTCCATTTTGCCCTCCTTGCTTTGCTCTGGAATGGAAGAACCAACTCCACAGCCCCTCTGTGCCTATGAGTGCACACAATTCTGCCCAAAGACTAGAAATAAAGCAATTGCAGAGACTGCAAATGAAAAATCATCCTTGGAGAAAAAGGATACAAAATGGACCCCTATGGATTTCACACACTTAAAGGAGGCTGCTTCAAGTTCCTGGCTAAAGTCCATGCCAGTCCTGGTAATAGTCTAACAGATTCATCCATCTTCAGATTCCACTTGGCTTGCTCTTCCATCACTGCCAGCTTCCCAGACAGCGAGCGCACACTTGCACATCTATCTATATATATGCGGAAGTTTTAATCTACACCACCCTCCATTCCAATCTACCCAGCCCCGCTCCACACAGAGTGAAGCTATTGACCCTGCAAAGCAGCAGGGAAATGAATTTGATGACCCAGACTACTGTTTTTAAACCATTTCAGCAAGGCCTAGAATCAAAGGAAAGTACAATTTATTCAGCACTTAGTAAAGTCCTTTTACTTAGGAACAGAGTGCACAGACTGAAAATAGACTCCCGCTGCCACACAGATAAAATAAACCTGTCAACCACTACTGTCAAATCACTAGTCACCTCGATTAAATAAAAGAAACATTAGCATCTCTCAGCATCTGAGACTTCCACCAAGATTCTAAGCCCATGAAAGCATTATGAAGGGAAGAAAAAACTAAAGTGAGGGGTTCTGTTGAAAATGTCATCAGAGGAAGGTATTTTACATAATTAGAAAATGCTAATAATAGCTCTGCACAGGGAACCAACACCCTCTTTCCCCATACAGCCAGGGCAAAGCCACAGCATGGAGTCTGAGAGACGGCAGCCGAGGCCATGTACTTGCTTGGCAGGACCCACAGACCAACCGTGTCCGCCTCAGCAAAGAATGCTTCCTTGTCAATTGCCAATGTGATTTTCTTTTTCTGTTTGCTTCTCTCTCTCTCTCTCTCTCTCTCTCCTTCTCCCTCTCCTGCTCTCCCTACCCACCTCCTTGTTTCTTTCTTTTTTCCACAGCTTTCAATACACTTTCCATAGAGGAGAGTTGGATACATCATACTTCTATGAACCTTCAATGAATCAGTCACATTTTCTGAGAAACCATGTGATGGTTAGCTCCCTTGAAAGACTAATCAAAATATTCTGGAAGACTGAAGGCAGCAAATAAACAGGCTACCTGAGTCATGGGTCTGATCTTAGGTGAGACCTACCAGGCAAAGTCACCATAACCATCAGATTGCTTGTTCCATCTCTTTAAATGGTCAGTGAGAACCAACAAGCAATAGGCAAAAAGACTCCTTGATGCTGAACTGGCAAGAGAACCCAGATAAATACACCTGTTTTCCTTGAGTCTTTGCTATTATTCTGCGTGGATTTTGTTTATAATCATCAAGTCTACTTAAGCTTTCACATTCCCCGTGGGTTGACATTAGCAAGATGGTACAAATATGAAAAATAGAAAAAGGTTTTTAAATTGTCTGAAAGAGACAGATTGCTTCCAAATCCTATAAGCCTAAAACAAATTGTGATGAAGTTTGGTTATCAAGCAGCCCCATCTTGTGCCCTCCCGGAAGTATTCTGCTTGCTGGTGTACAGTTTTTCTGGCCAACATCTCCCCATCCCAAACACCTTTGCCTACATTGACACATCTTCACCTATATCCATGTAATTTTCCTCTGATTCATTTCACTTTGGCTTATTTGAATAGTTGAAGCAAAACCCTCTGCATTTATGGCTTCTGAGAATATGTATTTTATGATATCTCAGGCTAAAACTGTTTAAAAAATAAAACTAAAAAACGCCAGCAGTTTTTCCTTCCGCCTTTTTTTTCTTTTTTGGAGGACACACATTGAGCTGCTTCATGGAGAAATACAGAAAAATCAATTGCTAAGCATAAAATGCAACTCACATTAAGGAAACTGCAAACGATAACTAATTATGAAAAGTTGCTATGTAAATCACTCTGTGATGGTCCCAGCAATCAATTTCCAAAACAAACAGACCGAGCCCCTGGTTGGAGAAGAGGATGAGCTTCTAAAGACTGTGTCAATAAAAATAATGGCAAGATTGCCAACGATGGATAGAAGTAGGGTATTATCATCTCCAAGCAGCTTTTCGTAACAGATTCCCCTCCGTTTCTTGCTTTCTTTCTTTCATACTTTTAAAGTCCAATGCTTAATCTGACAAGTTAACTATGGCACATCTTCAAGACTGTATAAGCATCAGGGGGAAAAAAGTAATAATTCAGGGATGTTCACAGGGTTTGCAATTACTTTGCAAAATGTGCGTGCAAACAATTGGAATGGGACCCTCAACGTGATAGCGGTTGGCAAGGTAGGATTATGGTAGATGTGCCGGCTTGGCTGTTTTAATTGGGCATCACCATTACCCCCTTCTGAGGTTTTCTCTGCAGCTCAGGGAAGAAACTAGAAACTACATTTCCCAGAATTCCCTGTGTGCATAGTTCTCGGTTAGAGAGGGCCAAAGAGAGACACTGAGTATGATTTGGAAATCCAGAGAGGAGGCGCAGGGCAATGCGTGGGTAGTCCTAACCTTTGAAGAACTCCTTGAGAATCACCGCTGCCTTGGTGCTGCAGACCGAGGAAGTCAGGAGGAGATTCCCAAGTATTCCTGAGATGCACAGAAACTTCAGCAAGCTTTTGAGAATCACCGGTCACAGAGGTGAGACTCTGGGTGACACCTTCCCTGTCAGTCCTTTCCTGTATGTGTAAGCCTCTCATTCCTTACATTAAAGCCCTTCATAATTTGAATAGTGTGCATTCAATTTTCCCTGTCTGAATTCAGATTGATACTATAGCATTTTTCCCTTTGGTTTTTCAAACTACCTCTGCTCCTGAATGTATAGATTTGTAATTTTTAAAAAAGGGTGGAGGGAGGGGAGTAACAGGCAACCCTTTTGACAGAAGTTGGCAAGGACGCTGTACTTTACCACAGCCTTAGCACAGGCTTTCGAAATGCACCCCAGGCAGCGGATTGCTTTACGTGTCCTGTGTAAAGGACAAATGTCTGGGGTGGCCTGGGAATCCAGGACACAGAGCTTGGATGTTTTTTCCTTGCCTCTGTTGCTGAGTGATTCAGCTCCCCTAGCAATTGTTGGGGGTGTCTTCCTCTGTTAAATGGGAAAACTAACATTTACCCTCTCCACCTTATTGGGTTTATTTATGGTCTATGCTCCAAATAGAAATGTTTTCCCAAAAGACACAATGGTCTATAAAGATGCAAATTCTGCTTCTAACAGCTACCAGATAAACAGTGGCAATACACAGCATGCAGGGGTATATCCATTTCTCTGATAAACGTTTCAACATTCCTCATAATGTGGCTACCCACTGAGGAGGTAGTATGCAGACTATCACTAGGTAGCAGTTGGAATCACTGACATAGCCCCATATCCCCCATATTCTGAAGACATGCTTAGACCTAGATGAGAATTCTCAGAGAGACTTTAAGCGGACCATTCTAAAACCCTATCTTTACCACAACCTGCATCTTACTGAGCTTCCAGCTCCTTCTTTGATAACTTCTGTTCTAGTAAAATAATTCCATGAAGTGCTTCAATTCATCCTAGTCCTTTCCATCATCAAAACACCAGCGTTTGAAAACTCTCACATTAAAATATCTACTTGGAAGTTGTGCAATACGGCTAAATGCCTTCTGGCAATGAACCAATAGATACAGCTCCCATCCAAGATGGTGTGTGTGGGTTTCTGAAAGCAACAGAGTTGAGGTCTGACGTCCACAAGACAGGCTGCTCCCTTCAGTATGTGCTCACCCCCATAGGCAGATGGGTTTCTTTCCTCAGATGCAATCAAGTTACCTTGCAATTTACGTGCAACGGGGGTACTTAGATACCAACAAGAGGTACCTAAGTCACTGACTTTCCCCTGGGTTTCTATCACTCATCATTTACTGAACAAATATTTATTGATCACTGATTAAGTAGAAGGCCCTGTGCCAGGCACTGCAAATATAGTGGCGAGTTAACAGATGTCAGCACCTCCACCCCCTACCCCACACCAACCCCCCCCCCGCCCCACCAAGAGCTGCCATCTGAGAAGACAGTCCCTGAAAAGGGAAAACTGACCTAATGCAAATGGATAGGGTGGGATCAGAGGAGTCTTCTTTGAAGCTGTTGTACTGAAGCTGATACCTGAAGAATGAGTAGGAGTTAATGATGTGAAAGAGAAGGAGAGTTAGAATCTGTACTGCTCCTCAGGGAGCTTTCATTTATGAGGAGTTCAAGACATACACAGACCTGACCCCTGTCATACAAAGCAGAATATGAGCAATGGCACTAAGGAGATAGAAACAAACATTATAAGTACCTCAACTAGGGGAAAATTCAGTACAGGTGAGATCAGTAAAAATTTCATGCAGGAAGAACAAAGTACTGGGCATTACTGTCCCCATGAGGTTTAGATTATCTACACGTTACGGATAGAAAAATAGAGTCCCCTGTCTCCTGATCATTATTCTGGGCCCAGACTTCCTTTGCATTTGAATCTACAGTCCTTAGGACATGAATCTCTGGCCTATCATACTCGACATTGGAAGTTACATAAAAGGACAAGCAAAGGGAAAATGGCATGTATAGAAAAATAGCAATTTGCACATGAACTACTGCCCACCAGTTTGTGTAGTCGTTGGTGTGGAATGAAAAGAGATTGGGAACCGAATGAACCAAAAATTATTTACAAATAGAATTTCCACTTAGGACTTTATAGACCAAGTTTCAAACATCATGGAGGATTTCACCTGGGAAAGAACTGGTGTAATTTGCCTTCACAACGTGGAAGGACCTCTCTGGATAAATGTTTGTAGGCTGTTTCCATGAAAATATTAACAAATGACACTCAAAAAGTTTGGTGATGTATGGAATCAGAAATTTAGAATAATTTCTTTCACTTAAATACAAAAAAACCAAGATGGCATTAAGTGGTTTCATTCTGGATGCTGAAAACTATGGCTTTCCTCATTTGTCACTGCATGATTCATGCCAAGATGAAATATATCAGTCTCATATTTTCCCCAGGCAGATCAGTCCAATAATAATTCAGCCTAAAGAGCTTCTTTGGTTCTCTCTTTACTGGTCTCCCCATGAACATAAGTCCAAAGACCTGGCCATCGTTTCATGATGCTGTCTTGCTCTCTTCAACATCCAAGTACTTAGCACAGATCAGGCAACTAATGCATCAAATGCATTAAATGTGTATTAATTACTCAGGAAATTCAAGACATCTGTTCTTGGCTCCCTTTAAATACTGTTTTCCCTATTGATGTTGGGCTCTGATATCATTCAAGGGGGCCTATTTTCACTCTAACCATGTTAGGTATTTTTCTATATTCCAAATATTAACCAAAATATCTTCAAAACTATTGTTTTATATTCCATTTCTTCAGGGTTCAGATTTTTTATTTTACTGTTACAACGACAGATGACCTTTGCCCTATTACTGATGACGATCACTTATGGGGTCCTCCTGCTGTGAAATCTCAATTTCATGGCCAGATCAACTCAAGTAGGCTTGAGGACTCTGAGACTTCAGTTCCTACTCATGTAGTCAACGGGCTACACAGTTAAAACTACCCTTATTCAAATGCAAAAGACCATCTATGAGAATATGATGCTAGGCTTAATTTGTTATTCCTTCTAGATAGCATATTATTGTTTGCCTAGAGGAATCCCCGCCACCACCCCCCGCCACCCAATAAAACAGTCTCTAAAGGGATATACTCAAAACCTTCATAAGGACATTCAGCAGAAGAGATCTGTTCACACCCCTCAAAATATAACATGTTGGCAGCTATTTATTCTACCTGACTTTGAGCAAAATTGATTTTCACAAGTTTGGCACTTACTGAATGGAATCACAGTTGAACCCTAATTGAACCAACACATATTTAAATGCAGAGAAGTTCCACTGGGCCCAGACATCAAACAGAAAACACAGGTCCAAGTCACAGACACCTGGAATCCTGTATTACTCTATGCACCATTTCCTGCAGAATATAAGTGTGCCATTTGCCTGAAATCCCCAGGTCTTCCTTAGAGGGCCAGCTCTACTTTCTGATAATCTCTACAGACTTGGCTCTGACCCACCCATCCTGCTGTGCAGCTTGGATGACAAAACTGGAAGAGCCCTTATTCAGTGTCCCCTGCATGTACAAGGGTAATTTCCTGCTTGGAGAAGCAATGTTTAAAGTATGTAATGCCCTCAATCTAAGCCTGTTCTTACTTATCCTTGGAAGGTAGATTCACAATTATAAAACATGACTGTGGTCATAACCAGAATAAAATGGGGTAAACAAGTTACATCACGTGGCCTCTTCCTGTCTTAACTAATTCCAATAAAGCTGGTCACATAGTCCTTGGCCTGAGCAGCCAGGTTAGGGATAAAGCATGTTTAAATTATATTCCTTGCAGACTTTAGAGATGGCAATAGGAATTCAAGGCTTTGGAAGAACTGGGTAAGCCAAATTAAAGTTTCAAGGATCAGAGAGTTCAGGGAAAACTGCATATTGATTCTTAATGTTGCTAGGCAAACTGGAATTCCTTTGAGCTGTAATGTAGAGTTCATTCATTTTGAAATTACAGATTTCAACTATTATACTCCCAAACAGTGACACTTTTACAAATATTAGTGAGTTTCTTAATTTCTCTCCATCACTTTCTCTGGAGGAAATGACCTCCTCAGTAATTGTTAAGTACGATAATCTCTTTGTTTAAAGAAAAAGTATCACAAAATTCTATTCCACCATAGACTTATTTGCCTTCCCAATAGACTGCCACTAAATTCTGTTGAATATGAGTGAAAATCACTAGGCTTGACAGGTATGGTTTTCTCATCAAGGACTTGAAAAGCACCGTGTTCCTTCCAAAGTGCCAAGCCAGAAGTAATGAGCCCCGAGCTCCGCACAGGTCGGCGTCCCTCCCTGCAGCCACCGAGAGCAATAAAAAGCAGGGTTCCTACCTCGGTGACTGGTGAGCTCCCTGGAAGCAGAAGGCAGGGGTGTGTAACGGCTCTTCGGAGAGGCGGCAACGCTGTCACTGGAGGCCTGTGTGAAAAAACCACACCAACATGAAGCCACACCAAACACTAAATACCTTCATTTACCCAACCTGACTCCTTGGGATCTGGGTTTGGAGAAAATATTATGGACCAAGACCCTTCTTAGGAAGCAAGAGTTGTCTGTGTTGAGATAATATTCTGGTAAGTGTAAGGTCGATTACCAAGCTTTCAGGGGACTTGGTACAGGTGGAAGGGCTCTGACACAAGGGGATGGTTTGTTTGCTCTGCTGAACTGCAAGCAGGAGGAGGAGGAAAGAAGAAGTTGAAGGCAGGAAATGATGCAGACTTCGATTTCTGCCACAGGCCTCCTACCAATACTTCCCACAGATCGAATGTTCACTGTGCAGAGATTTCTATGGAAACCAGTGAAGAGGCTGAGCTTTGCCCCCAGGGTGGATGGGACAAACAAGCCTGGTTTACTGGACCCAGTGGCATGGAGGTAATGGGAAGCTGAAGACAAAAGGCCTGGCAGCATGAAGTGACCCTAGAGAAGGATACAAACCATTGCAGACCCTGCAACTGGGGTTCTGGCTACATTTTACAATAGCACTGAAAAACCCATCTGAAATTTGAAATACAGTGGTCATCGACAAAACTTTGCCATTTCAAAGTCTAAAACAAAATATTATGAAATCTACCTATGAAGATGCTTTTTTTTTTTTTTTTTTAACTGTACACAAGGCTCTTTAACCATTTGATTCTATATAGTATGACGCAGGCTGCTAACTCTCTTTCCCTAACACTACATCCATGGGGGCTAAGGCAGGAGGAAAGGACCACAGCCGGAGAGTCAGGTGTCACTCAGAGCTAATGACCAGTATGTCACATTCTGAGTGTGGCTGCGTGGTGTATGAAGCATCACCACTGCAACTCTTACTGACTCTTCTGAATCAAACACTACTTTTTTTTTTTTAATATCCAAAAAAGAACATCTGCTAGGATCAAAATCCTAAGCTTACAACCTTTCCAAGCTTCATGAAAAAGTAAATTTCATTAATGCTACATTTTTCTTTCTGGAAAAGGAAATACATTCTATGGGATATATTTGCCCTGGTAGGAGGAGGCCTTTTCTCCAAAGAGATTATCGACATTATAGGAATCAAAACTAAGTAGGAGATTAGACCTACTTGCTAGAAAAACCCTTTAAACCCCGTTTCTGACATTTGAGATGTTTGATTAAGCAGCTTTCAGTGGAGACTTACAGAAAGAGTTCTGAATGCCACAAAAGCAGAAGCTCTGTCCCTAAGGTAGAGACAGATTTCGGGTAGCATTACTTCATTTCAGCAGCAAGAGAAATATATGGTGTTTAAAGTTTGATCCAAAGGTATTGGGTCTAGAAAGATCAAAGTTCAGTCACCAAGAAAAATGTTTTAAAAAGTACCCAAGATTTGTAAGATACTGCATCATTAGACATTTAGGATGCTGCAACAATGTAAAAGAGTCAGCAATTAGATTAAAATTCAAACACTAGAATCACCAGGTGTTTCTCCATTTGGCATCAAGGTCTCCTGCAATCCCTACACGATAAATGAGACACAATGACACGTTCTGAATATGGCATCTATTCAATGCTCGAGGCAGGATATATGCGGCAGAGGAACGGGGAATGTCCTTCCACAGATCTACTGTACTTCCTCCATAAGAGGCCATAGCTTCTTTGTCAATGTTTCTACTCCACCTTGTTGCTAAAAAAGCCTAAAATTCCAGGATGAGTTTTAGGTTGCTATATTGTGATATTTCTTGGTGCTTTTTATCTCAATTTGGGCTGTTGACAATTTGATGACAGCTTTTCCTAAAATTACTGGAAGAAACTACCTTTCAGCAAATACCTCTGACGGGGAAAAACATACGAGTTTTGTAACCAAGAGTAAAATAGCGATTTAACTTTTATTTCCAATAGTAGTCAAAGCAAAAACTGTGTGGCTTGAGTTCTGTTTTGCAGTCATCATTCTTCACCTAGCACTTAATTACTTTTCTGCTCAGTGTCCATTTATAAATTCAAGTCATGGAAAAGAATCCAGGAAGAGAACAATTTTGCAAACTATGCCTTCTGGTGAGACTTTCATGGCTGGATGTTGGGGAAAACCGCTACAAACCAAGGTTCTAACTACCAGTTCTTTCACTTGGCTTTTAGCAAAATGAGGTCCATGTGATCTTTTCAATAGTGATGTTGAAAATTATGCTTAGAAGCATGATTCAGAAAAGCACAATTATCATATGAAAGAAATGGACAAGACAATGTCTTAAATTTGCATACTACCTGCCCCAAAATAAAGAACTCCCCTTGAAACTGAAGCAATACACTTACAGTATATCAAGAATGAAATAATAGAAACATAAGTGGAAATATTTAATGTTTTCTTTTACCTGGATTAAGGAAGTATGCCTAAAATGGGAACAGGGAAATCGGGGTAAATCGGAATCCTGAGAACTACAAATAATTCTCAAATCTTTAAGTACTTGCCAAATTTTCTAACGACCTGTGGCAAAGAATTACTTTTACATTTTACTTTTTAAATCACCCCTGTTAGAGAATTTTTGCAACATCTACAATAAAATATTAGCATCCAGAATACCTATCCCTAAATAAATAAAAATATAATAAAAAATGGGCAAAGGAGATCTCAGACAATTCAAAGAAGAGGAAACCTGAGTAGTCAATAAATAGAAGATGGTCGAATTTACTAGTCCTAAGGGCAATGCAAATTAAAACAAAATGCAATTTTTTTTTGTCCATCATAGTTGGCAAACTTTTAAGTCTCACAATAGCGAGTGCTATAGAGAATGGAGGATAACAAATCTCTTAACCTCTCATCCTTTGCCAGTGGGAACGCACTGGTTCAACTAACTACACAGAGAGTAGCTTAGCAATATCTAATAAAATTGAAAACTGATACTGCAATTCCCTTTAAAATATATACAATGGAAAATTTTACTCAGGTCTGTAAGGTGGAACATAGAACAATGTTTATTGCAACATTATTTACAACAGAACAAATTGGAAATAATTCAAATGCCTATCAATGAGGAAAATCGATAAATAAAATGTTGTATATTCATATGACAGAATAATATTTAGCACTTAAGAGCAATAAAGCTGATTTATATATCTCAATTTGAGTAGGTCTAAAAATTTAATAAAAAGTGAAAATGCAAGTTGCAAAATGATAAATGTAGTGCAATATTATTTATGCAAGTGTGTAGTTCTTTGATCTCATATGTGTATATGGAAAGGTCTAAAAATTATAAAAGTTATACACTAAATTCATGAAAATGGTTGCCTCTGCCACAGGGCACAGGAATAGGACTGGGGCTAATGGGAAAGGGGGGGAGCTTCAATTTTACAGATAAGGTTTATTTCTTTTATTGAAAGTTAAGACATGAAAAAATATGTCAAGATATTAGAAAATACAAACCCTGTATGGTAGCTGAACATCCTCATTATTTTTCGAACTTTTTTACATTTTTGCAATTTCTCAAAATTAAACATGAAAATTGAAAAAACAGACTCCTATTTTCTCTCTGATCCATAAGTCCTATGTTGATATAAACCCATAATTAGAGGAAATCTCCTCTAACAATTTTCTAGTACTTTCCCAACATGGATTCAGGCCATCTCTGGTTGGCTTTTTGTGATGAAATATCCCATTTCTAATTCTTCCAAAGCTACTGAGTATGACAATAGAATGGAAAAAGCCGATAAACAGTAGTAACTATAAATTCCCCCTTCACACCAAGGCTTGAAATGCTCGTTCCAGCCTGGTAAGTCCTTCTGCTTAAGATCTGCCAAAGCATACTGAAGGTTTCTGTACTTGTCTCCTACTCACAATTGGAGAGTTGCTAATAATTTTTTAAACTCACATCAATAATGATAATGGCCACTAATATACTGTGCTTTGCAATTTCTATAATGCAGGAAGGAAGGAAGAACTTTGGCAACCTCGTTGGAAAAGATTGAATGAAAGTACAGTACAAGAGATTTGCAAAGTGAGAATTTCACTCTGCGGTTCCAGAAAACAAATGTCTTTAGATGAATGTGTAAAATTTGAGCCCCCTCCCATTGGGTGCGTTCCATGAAAACCTGCATTCCAGTGGATATTTCTGAACATCATGGATGCCCGGAAGGAACATGATACAGACCACAGGAGGAGAGATTTGGCAGGCTTCAAGACAAGAAGGGGGCAGCTACAAAGTTGTTTAATAGCCATAAATCTCCCACTATTTTTCACAAAATACCATCTAAGACCACAGCTCCACAACTCATTCCCCATCACTCAGCTCAAGTGGAGCGCTCTGGCATGCTCACTCACCCTTAAATCATACACTGCATAAAGTGATCCCAGGTCTGGGAAATTTGTCAGCCTCTTTCAAGTAAAAGCAATCTTCGCTTTTCATCACAATTCATTCCCTGAAACTGTGGTATAAAGCTGACTCTACTAAAAACATTTATTTTCTCTCATAAGAAAAAGTATCACTCATTTATTATTAAGGATTTAATAAACACCTACTATATGCCAGGCCCTGTGTAGAGAATACCAAGAAAAATAAAATGAGGACCTTGGCTGCATTCCCAACACATCAAAAAAAAAAAAAAAGAAGAAGAAGAAGAAGAAATTAGAATCATGATTAATGCTGGTTAGTAAGAGTCACCACCTCAAAGCCTGATCCCCATACTCTGCATCGTCACAGAACTTTGACCCTGACCTCTATGATGACAGCTGAACACTTGGACCAGTAATTACATCCTTGCTTATTTCTTCTTCATACTAACAGAGAACTTTCAAGATTAACTCTATTAACTTCCCGAGATTAACTATACTGTTACCCTTGTACCCAACATGCTACTAGAAAGACAGAAAGAAGTCAATGCATAACACTTGAATGAATAAAACATTTTAATGTCAAAGAGAAAACTATACCCTTGTACCCAATATGCTGCTAGAAAGACAGAAAGAAGTCAATGCATAATGCTTGAATGAATAAAACATTTTAATGTCAAAGAGAAAACTATACACCGTGATTGTAATTCAACACAAAAGTATAGGCCAAGTTGTCAGAATCAGAGGTAAAGACTTGACAGCATCTCAAGGATTAAGTTAAAAGCCATAGAACCGGCCTAAGGTGGAGTCTTCCCACTTGCTCACATGTGAAGGCACCAGGCCTTTCAGTGTGAGGACAGACAGAAAGCCTCCACCACAGACCCACTGCTCTGGAAATGACAGACAGGTGGGGGAACAGGAAAACCATATTCTGGTCCAGAGCCAGAAGCCAAAAAACTGAGAGAAAAAATGGGGGTATGGTGGGATGAGGATGAGCCAGGAACCAAGGGACCAAGAACGGGTCCAAATGGGCAAAAGGAAGAGTCTGGGAAAGAGCTGAGCATTCAGCTGACTGATGGAGGTGAGGGGTAATTCAGAGCAGAAGTCAGTCAAAGAAGGGTTGGGGTGTGCCGAAGGCTCTCCGGAATCAGGAAGCCCTTTGCAGGCAAAATAGCCTCGAGAGTTTGCCACTGTTTGTATCTGATCTACAGGGGGTCCAGTTCTGCCAGTGCCTAAAAGGCCATCAGGCCCAGAGCTGTAGTTCTGAAATGTTTATGAGAGGAAGGCAGGAAGGCAGGAAGGAAGGAAAAGAAACAGGAAAGGAAAACAGGAAGCAAGGGCTATAGACTGGGCATTTTTTGGACCTTTACACAGATAATCAAATTACAGAATGTCAGAGCTGTAAAAGACCTTTTCAATCATTGAGAGCGGTGGTTTCCAAAATACTTTTAGCAGACCCTCATATAACAAGAAAAAATAAAACAACGTAAATACTGGGCATTATGGAAACATTCATAATTACATGTGGTAACCAAATATAAAAGAGATAAATATGAAAAATTTTTATTATACAAAATTCAGTGAACACAGTTAATATAAGAATAGTACATCTACTGCAATTTTTAACAACATAAAATTTACAATGGGTAAAAGTTAATAAGCAGAGATTGAAAGATTTTTGTGAACAATGTGGTTTGGGAAGATTTGATTTTTAAATTCTATTTAATGGTGCCATTGCTTCTGGCAGTTTAAAATATTTAAAAATTAAAATCCTACAAGGGTTGATCTGAAACAACACATTTTCCAACAAGTATCTTTCCAATCTCTCCCATCAAAGGGCAAGGAGAAGCAGCAGAAGGAGGGACAGTAGGAGTTAAGGAGGAAGGAGAGAGGGGTAGAAAAGGAAGGAGGCACAGGGTGGCATAGGAACAAATGTTTCTTGAATGCATTCTAAGTCTAATAGTTTTCCAATGTGTCAGTATATCCTATTATTACTCTCATGTGAGAAAAAAGAAAACTGAGGCATGGAAAGGATAAGTCACATATCCAAGGCTACACAGTTCTAAAATCCAGAGTGGGATTGAAAACCAAGTCAGGAGGACCTGAGTGGAAGGGCGAGAGATAGCACATGGAAAGGAGGGCCTCTGGAGTGTTGAATTCCAGAGTTTGGAGCCGTGTGGCTGACAGGGGCTTGGTGTTCTGGCCAGGTGTCAAGCCTGTGCCACTGAGGTGGGAGAGCTGAGTGCAGCACATTGGTCCACCAGAGACCTCCAAGCTCCAGGTAATATCAAACGGCGAAAGCTCTCCCACAGATCTCCATCCCAACGCTAAGACTCAGCTCCACTCAACAAACAGCAAGCTACGGTGCTGGACACCCTATGCCAAACAACTAGCAAGACAGGAACACAACCCCACCCATTAGGAGAGAAGTTGCCTAAACTCATAATAAGGTCACAGAAGCCGCAAACACCCCACCACCAGATGTGGTCCTGCCCATAAGAAAGACAAGATTCAGCCTCATCCACCAGAACACAGGCACTAGTCCCCTCCGCCAGGAAGCCTACACGGCCCACGGAAGAACTGTAGCCACTGGGGGCAGACACCAAAAATAACAGGAACTACAAACCTGCAGCCTGCGAAAAGGACACACCAAACACAGTAAGCTAAGCAGAACGAGAAGACAGAGAAACACACAGCAGATGAAGGAGCAAGGTAAAAACCCACCAGAACAAACAAATGAAGAGGAAATAGGCAGTCTACCTGAAAAAGAATTCAGAGTAATGATAGTAAAGATGATCCAAAATCTTCGAAACAGAATGGAGAAAACACAAGAAATGTTTAACAAGGACCTAGAAGAACTAAAGAGCAAACAAATAATGATGAACAACACAATAAATGAAATTTAAAATTCTCTAGAAGGAATCAATAGCAGAATAACTGAGGCAGAAAAACGGATAAGTGACCTGGAAGATAAAATAGTGGAAATAACTACTGCAGAGAAGAATAAAGAAAAAAGAATGAAAATAATTGAGGACAGTCTCAGAGACCTCTGGGACAACATTAAACACACCAACATTTGAATGATAAGGGTCCCAGCAGAAGAAGAGAAAAAGAAAGGGACTGAGAAAATATTTGAAGAGATTATAGTTGAAAACTTCCCTAATATGGGAAAGGAAACAGTTAATCAAGTCCAGGAAGCACAGAGAGTCCCATACAGGATAAATCCAAGGAGGAACATGCCAAGACACATATTAATCAAACTAGCAAAAATTAAATACAAAGAAAATACAGTAAAAGCAGCAAGGGAAAAACAACAAACAATATACAAGGGAATCCCCATACGGTTAACAGCTAATCTTTAAGCAGAAACTCTGCAAGCCAGAAGGGAGTGGCAAGACATATTTAAAGTGATGAAAGGGAAAAACCTACAACCAAGATTATTCTACCCAGCAAGGATCTCATTCAGATTCAACAGAGAAATTAAAACCTTTAAAGACAAGCAAAAGCTAAGAGAACTCAGCACCACCAAACCAGCTTTACAACAAATGCTAAAGGAACTTCTCTAGGCAGGAAATACAATAAAAGGAAAAGACCTACAATAACAAACTCAAAACAATTAAGAAACTGGTAATAGAACATACATATGGATAATTATCTTAAATGTAAATGGATTATGCTCCCACCAAAAGACATAGACTTGCTGAATGGATACAAAAACAAGACCCGTATATATGCTGTCTATAAGAGACCACTTCAGACCTAAGGACACATACAGACTGAAAGTGAGGGGACGGAAAAAGATATTCCATGTAAATGGAAATCAAAAGAAACCTGGAGGAGCAATTCTCATATCAGGCCAAATAGACTTTAAAATAAAGACTGTTACAAGAGACAAAGAAGGACACTACATAATGATCAAGGGATCAATCTAAGAAGACGATATAACAATTGTAAATATTTATGCACCCAACACAGGAGCACCACAATACATAAGGAAAATGCTAACAGCCATAAAAGGGGAAATCGACAGTGACACAATCATAGTAGGGGACTTTAACACCCCACTTTCACCAATGGACAGATCATCCAAAATGAAAATAAAGAAGGAAACACAGCTTTAAATGATACATTAACAAGATAGACTTAACTGATATTTATAGGACATTCCATCCAAAAACAGCAGAATACACTTTCTTCTCAAGTGCTCATGGAACATTCTCGAGGACAGATCACATCTTGGGTCACAAATCAAGCCTTGGTAAATTTAAGAAAACTGAAATTTTATCAAGTATCTTTTCCAACCACAATGCTATAAGACTAGATATCAATTACAGGAAAAAACCTGTAAAAAATACAAACACATGGAGACTAAACAATACACTACTAAATAACCAAGAGACCACTGAAGAAAGCAAAGAGGAAATAAAAAAATACCTAGAAATGAATGACAGTGAAAACACGATGACCCAGATACTATGGGATGCAGCAAAAGCACTTCTAAGAGGGAAGTTTATAGCAATACAATCCTACTTCAAGAAACAAGAAACATCTCAAATAAAAAACCTAACCTTACACCTAAAGCAATTAGAGAAAGAAGAACAAAACAACCCCAAAGTTAGCAGAAGGAAAGAAATCATAAAGATCAGATCAGAAATAAATGAAAAAGAAATGAAGGAAACGATAGCAAAGATCAATAAAACTAAAAGCTGGTTCTTTGAGAAGATAAACAAAATTGATAAACCATTAGCCAGACTCATCAAGAAAAAAAGGAAGAAGACTCAAATCAGTAGAATTAGAAGTGAAAAAGGAGAAGTAACAAATGACACTGCAGAAATGCAAATGATCATAAGACATTACTACAAGCAACTCTATGCCAATAAAATGGACAACCTGGAAGAAATGGACAAACCCTTAGAAAAGCACAACGTTCTGAGACTGAAGCACAAAGAAATAGAAAATATAAACAGACCAATCACAAGCACTGAATTTGAGACTGTGATTAAAAATCTTCCAACAGGGCTTCCCTGGTGGCGCAGTGGTTGAGAGTCCGCCTGCCGATGCAAGGGACACGGGTTCGTGCCCTGGTCCGGGAGGATCCCACATGCCGTGGAGCAGCTGGGCCCGTGAGTCATGGCCAGTGCACGTCTGGAGCCTGTGCTCCACAATGGGAGAGGCCACAACAGTGAGAGGCCTGCGTACCACACACACACACAAAATCTTCCAACAAACAAAAGCCCAGGACCAGATGGCTTCACAGGTGAATTCTATCAAAGATTTAGAGAAGAGCTAACACCTATCCTTCTCAAACTCTTCCGAAATATAGCAGAGGGAGGAACACTCCCAAACTCCCTCTACGAGGCCACAATCACCCTGATACCAAAACCAGACAAAGATGTCACAAAGAAAGAAAACTACAGGCCAATATCACTGATGAACATAGATGCAAAAATCTTCAACAAAATACTAGCAGACAGAATCCAACAGCACATTAAAAGGATCATACACCATCATCAAGTGGGGTTTATCTCAGGAATGCAAGGATTCTTCAATATAGGCAAATCAATCAATGTGATACACCATATTAACAAACTGAAGGATAAAAACCGTATGATCATCTCAATAGATGCAGAAAAAGCTTTCGACAAAATTCAGTACCCATTTATGATAAAACTCCCCCAGAAAGTAGGCATAGAGGGAACTTACCTCAATATAATAAAGGCCATATATGACAAACCCATAGCCAACATCATTCTCAATGGTGAAAAACTGAAACCATTTCCTCTAAGACCAGGAACAAGACAAAGCTGTCCACTCTCACCACTATTATTCAACATAGTTTTGGAAGTTTTAGCCACAGCAATCAGAGGAGAAAAAGAAATAAAAGGAATCCAAATAGGAAAAGAAGAAGTAAAGTTGTCACTGTTTGCAGATGACATGATACTATACATAGAGAATCCTAAAGATGCTACCAGAAAACTACTAGAGCTAATCAATGAATTTGGTAAAGCAGCAGGATACAAAATTAATGCACAGAAATCTCTCACATTCCTATACACTAATGAGGAAAAATCTGAAAGAGAAATTAAGGAAACACTCCCATTTACCACTGCAACAAAAAGAATAAAATACCTAGGAATAAACCTACTTAAGGAGACAAAAGACATGTATGCAGAAAACTATAAGACACTGATGAAAGAAATTAAAGATGATACAAATAGATGGAGAGATATACCATGTTCTTGGATTGGAAGAAGCAATATTGTGAAAATGACTATACTACCCAAAGCAACGTACAGGCTCAACGCAATCCCTATCAAACTACCAATGCCATTTTTCACAGAACTAGAACACAACATTTCAAAATTTGTATGGAAACACAAAAGATGCCGAATAGCCAAAGCAATCTTGAGAAAGAAAAACGGAGCTGGAAGAATCAGGCTCCTGGTCTTCAGACTATACTACAAAGCTACAGTAATCAAGACAGTATGGTACTAGCACAAAAACAGAAATATAGATCAATGGAACAGGACAGAAACCCCAGAGATAAACCCACACACATATGGTCACCTTATTTTGGATAAAGGAAGAAAGAATATACAATGGAGAAAAGACAACTTCTTCAATAAGTGGTGCTGGTAAAACTGGACAGCTACATGTAAAAGAATGAAATGAGAACATTCCCTAACACCATACGTAAAAATAAACTCAAAATGGATTGAAGACATAAATGTAAGGCCAGACACTATCAGACTCTTAGAGGAAAACATAGGCAGAACACTCTATGACATAAATCACAGCAAGATCCTTTTTGACCCACCTTCTAGAGAAATGGAAATAAAAACAAAAATAAACAAGTGGGACCTAATGAAAGTTAAAAGCTTTTGCACAGCAAAGGAAACCATAAAGAAGACAAAAAGACAACCCTCAGAATGGGAGAAAATATTTGCAAATGAAGCAACTGACAAAGGATTAATCTCCAAAATTTACAAGCAGCTCATGCAGCTCAATAACAAAAAAACAAACAACCCAATCTAAAAATGGGCAGAAGACCTAAACAGACATTTCTCCAAAGAAGATATACAGATTGCCAACAAACACATGAAAGGATGCCCAACGTCACTAACCATTAGAGAAATGCTAATCAAAACTACAATGAGATATCACCTCACACCAGTCAGAATGGCCATCATCAAAGAATCTACAAACAATAAATGCTGGAGAGGGTGTGGAGAAAAGGGAACCCTCTAACACTGTTGGTGGGAATGTATATTGATACAGCCACTATGGAGAACAGTATGGAGGTTCCTTAAAAACTAAAAATAGAACTATCATAAGACCCAGCAATCCCACACTGTGCATATACCCTGAGAAAACCATAATTCAAAAAGAGTCATGGACCACAATGTTCACTGCAGCACTATTTACAATAGCCAGGACATGGAAGCAACCTAAGTGTCCATTGACAGATGAATGGATAAAGAAGATGTGGCACGTATATACAATGGAATATTACTCAGCCATAAAAAGAAACAAAGCTGAGTTATTTGTAGTGAGGTGGATGGACCTGGAGACTGTCATACAGAGTGAAGTAAGTCAGAAAGAGAAAAATAAATACCGTATGCTAACACATATATATGGAATCTAAAAAAAAGTGGTTATGAAGAACCTAGGGGCAGGACAGGGATAAAGATACAGATGTAGACAATGGCCTTGAGGATACGGGGAGGGGGAAGGGTAAGCTGGGACGAAGTGAGAGAGTGGCATGGACATATATACACTACCAAATGTAAAATAGATAGCTAGTGGGAATCAGCCGCATAGCACAGGGAGATCAGCTCAGTGCTTTGCGACTACCTAGAGGGGTGGGATGGGGGGGTGGGAGGGAGATGCAAGAGGGAGGAGATATGGGAGTATATGTATATTTATAGCTGATTCACTTTGTTATAAAGCAGAAACTAACACACCATTGTAAAGCAATTATACTCCAATAAAGATGTTATAAAAGAAATTTAAAAAAGAAAACCAAGTCAGCCTGACCCATAAACTCCAAGAGGTTTCCCCAGCGCCATAGCCTCTCAGCAGCAGAGGCCCCAGATCTTTGTCATTCTCCACTCCTGGCCATCATCCACTTTGCCTCACAGCACTGTCAACTGCACACTTGTCTGGTCCCTTCTGCAGAACTGTCAACTTCAAGAGCACAGGGGCCAACACCTGTATTGATAGTGAATGCCTTGCAGCTCCTAACAAAGCAGCTTCTCCAAGCATTAAGAAAGGGTTATCAAGTGAGAGGGAGTTTACTAATAGCATGGGCAATTTTAAAGGCAGAATATCCAATCTTTAAAGAAACAAATAATCATCTTTGACCACAGAAATATGATGAAGCACAAGTTAATATTTTACCGTTAATTATTAATCCCTGCTGAGGAGTTAGTTTGTGTCATATGTTCAAACAGAATGTAATCAGAATGTAATATATTACAACCTCCAAGTAATGAGGGTAATGAGGGTGTATACATGGTTGTGTGTGTGTATCACATTTCTTGTGCACTAATTACATGCAGGCATTTTAAGCACACTTTCATTTAACTATCTCAACAACCTTAAGGAGTATCATTATTACTATCATTTTATAGATAAGGCAATCGGGATTTAGAGAGGTTAAATAACTTGCCCAAGAGCACCTAGCTAGCATATGGGGAATTTAGAATTCCAATCAACGCATCTTGATTTCATAGCCTGAATCCCAACCATTGTGCAATGAACTCGATGCTCAAAGGTGCCTGGTGAAAAAAAATATGTTTAGTACATATACTAAGACAGGTTATATATTTCTAGTAAGATATGATTAAATTCATGTGAATATGCAACATGTTTTGTGGTCCGGCATATACATAAAACCATTAAGTTATTTATTAAAAAATAATGGACAGGGCTTCCCTGGTGGCGCAGTGGTTGAGAGTCCGCCTGCCGATGCAGGGGACACGAGTTCGTGCCCCGGTCCGGGAAGATCCCACATGCCGCGGAGCGGCTGGGCCCGTGAGCCATGGCCGCTGAGCCTGTGCGTCCGGAGCCTGTGCTCCGCAAGGGGAGAGGCCACAACGGTGAGAGGCTCGCGTAACAAAACAACAACAACAACAACAAAAATAATAATAATAATAACGGACAATGCAATGTAGACATAAGAGTGCTTCAGATCTCTTTAGCCCTTTGGGGTTGACATAACCAATGGTGTCTATGGTCAACCTCTACCAGCTCATAAAAACCAATGGTTAAAATTTCAGGAATGCTGTATTTAAGTTGCTAAACATAGCCATTATTTAAAATTCAATTATACACACTTGCGATTGGATAAATTAAAAGTAAGGGTAATATGTAACCAAACTCAGTACTTTCCAATTATTTTACACAACTTTACTACTATTTATGTTCTTGAAAGTATTCATGTCTATTATATCTACAGTGTAAATATTATATAATGATATGCTATAATGATATGCTTATAATGATATAAGAGATACTTCATATCTCTTCCCATCTCTTCAGTGATGTCACTTTGGTAGCCTGACATCGGCCATGATAGGAGTATTTACAGCAGAAACTGGCAAATGCTACAAATTAGGGATTATCTTGATTTTTTTTAAATTTAAGAAAATGATGGGAACATGTTAATTACACAGATTAAACTTAAAAGTTATGTTGTGTCTGTAGCTATTACATTGTGAATAGCACCAAAAAGTTGAGGAAATATTCTTCAAATATTCAAAAACCATTATCTGATTCAGTAAAGAAGTTGCTCGTGCCATTGACAAAAGAGTAAAGTTCTGACATACTCAGTAAGAAAAAAATATAGTTGATGTTCATGTCAGAACTACACTTATTCGTCAATTGCAACCTTACGTTGGCAATGGATATGAAAGTTTGGCCAAAATAATACAAAATATTTGGTGGGACTGAATTAGCTGAATGGAATTTATAACAAAAAGGATTATATATTTAATTTTATTTGTAAACTGTGTGCTACTCATCCTTTATATGCATAACGATTACAATAAGCTTATGCACACATTTATATGCATAATGTTTTTTCCAGAGAGCTGGTTGTTAAATATTTCCAGCACACTACTACATATAACCCTTATTATATAACGTCTAAGGTATGTTTGGGACTATAGAGAAAAGGATAGTTAAGAAAAAAGCTAATTAAGCTTCAAAGATTCTGTCTTCAACTTACTTGATGTCTGATGCCTTACTGACTAAGATTAGATCCAAGCTCCATCCAGCTACATGACCTTGGGTATTAAGCTCTTAAAGCTTTACTTTCCTCCACTGTAAAATGGTAATGACAATAATAGTCATGATGATGATCATGATGATGATAGTTAAAAATTGCTAACACTTACTTGTGCTTACTTTGTGTCTAGGACTACGGTAAACACATTCCATATATTAATTTATTCAATTTTTACAACAGTTCCATGAGGTAGTTCTGATTCCTATTCCTGCTTTATAGATGAGGAAAACTGAGGCCCAGAGAAATTAAGCAGGTTCTTGGGTTACTAGTATGTAGCAGAGCTGGGCCACAAAGCCAGGTAGCTTGTCTCCAGTGGCTACTGCCTTAACCATTATGACACTATACGACCTTTCTTCCCATTAAAGGCAAAGAATAAATAAGGTAAGCGATGAAGATCTTAGCATTGCTCATTAAATATTAACTTACTTTTACTTTACTCCAATTTTGCATAACATCTTACCTCTTCAACTAGATTTCAGTTTCTTGAGAGGGAGGGCTAAGGTTTTATGGCTTCTACCTTTCATAGTAGCTGCAACAGGGACATGCACACTACGTGTGATCGAATTATTTATTACTTGAATAGTCTCTACTCCTCACTTGTCAAGCAGAAAAGCACTACTGAGATCCCTTCTGAGGGCAAAAGTAGTGAGATCTTTAGCCTAGTTACAATCTGGATTCATCCACAGATTCCCTGCATTATTGTGATGGTCTGTCTTTAGTAAATAACTACATATGGCATTTCTCATCTGGGTTTGTAGGGTTGTCTTAGAAATAATATTATGTCATGGTAGTCTTACAGGGTTGATTTATTTTGGCTTAAAAGAAGGAACTTGCCTCATGTGTCTCTCTTCCTCTCACAGAGTTTTTTTATTCTCAAGGGCTATAGGTCAAGTTCTGTCCTTGGAACCAAAGTAGTTTTCCAAAATGAGGTGGAGCCAGCTATGTCAAGCTGGGCCAGCTCTGCTGTCAGTGCCTTTCCCAAATACATCAGACTCTCTGCTTATAAAAATAAATTGATACCAATGCAAGAAATTTATTAGGAGATGACAGCGTGGTTCATAATGGAAATATGGAAAAAACATCATCCTTCAAAACTGACAGTTTATCCATCATGCTTCAGATTCCTGAGATAGAAGCAGGCACTGTCACATACAATCTGCTGAGGACACATCTTCTTGGATTTCCTTATGACAGGAAACTCTGAAATAATCCAGAAGAAGGGAAGGACTTGTGCTGCCCTTAATGTGCTCAGCCATAAATTTTTAGTAATAGCAGAAGAAACATGTGGCCAAGGGAATGAATGATGGGGGAAATCAGGAGGCCTGGAATTCTCAAATGGCCCCTTCTTTTCTCTTGGGGGTGATGAACTGGGACAGGGGTCAGAGAGGGTTACTGCACTGCTGTGAGGGACATCAATACCCTGTTATGTATAAGCAAAGCCAACAGGTGGCAGGGCACCACTGCAGACACACCACAGTTGGCCCAGCTTCAGTTCTGGTGATCAGGTCACCTTGCTCCGCTAACTTTCCAACTGTGGTTATTTCCCTTAGCTAGTTCTGTGTATTGATAACCTTGAGACAATTTAGGAGGGCCATTTTAATTAGGAATAAATGCAAGGATATTCGTGGGAATCACAAGAGGCCTGACTTCGCAGGCTTAATAAGGTGACCTACCCAACCCTGTATGACATAACTGTGTATTGTATTAAAAGCCACTTTGGAAAATAAAATTGTGGTAGTAAATTGGAATGAAATGAGCATGATATTAAGGGGAAAAATATTCACTGTCAATTGTATGGGGCCTTAAAATATTTATGTTCTAAACTTGCATTCTTTGGAGATTTGCTGAGTGTTGCTAGAACTAGGGAACTTTTTAAATGAGATACATGCATATTTTTAGAATTTACAGATCTTTTTTAGCAAAAATAGAAAGTCATAAATGTGAAAGGGAAACCTAAACAAGGCAAGTACAGCATTAATGGTGTTATGGTCTTTTCTTAAAGTCTTTATTGAATTTGTTACAATATTGCTTCTGTTTTATGTTTTGGTTTTTTGGTCACAAGGCATGTGGGATCTCAGCTCCCCAACCAGGGATCAAACCAGCACCCCCTGCATTGGAAGGTAAAGTATTAACCACTGGACCGAAGTCCCATGGTCTTATATTCTTAATTTGCTCTTTATATTGGAAAAATAAAAGCACAGGAAACTTTATTTAAATGTGAATAATATGCAAGGAATCTTTGAGGTCCGTTTCTATTTGATTAAGGTACAGAGACCCCAGCACAAATATGATATCCCAAATAAACTTGGGTTTTGTTGCATTTGTTGTGTTGTGTGGATAGGAACAGGGTATGTGGGTTCTTGGGTTACTTAAGCACAGAGTCAAATACAGGGTTTTGATCCACTGCCCAAAATAAATCCCTAAGAACATCAGGGAAATAAATTACATGTCCTTATTCATAGGTAACAGGGTTTGAAAAACAGCGACACTGAATCCTTCTTTAAACGCTCTCATCCTCTGAAAGAGGCAAATGAACTTCTAATTGTTCACATTTGTTTCGGCCAATCTTCCTGGTTCCCTGTCTCAAGAAAGACCTAAAACTCTGTTCACTTTACATATCCAAATTAAATATATCTGTTTCATTTTGCTTTCTATATAAGTGTGTGCCAGCGTGACTTAACATTCATGCAGTTTATTTCAATATTAGTGGAAAACAAGTCATTTTTCAGTTTAATGAGTAGCATCAGTATCTGACTTTTAACCAAAAATGTGACCTTAAACTTGATGGATCTCACCAGAAGGCACATTTTCAAATTATTTTTCTATCAGAGGTTATGAATATAGCTTCCCAAATTACGGTGACAGCTGTGAGGGGAAAGCCTGCATTACACATAGAGCAGCTTAAAACAAAACTCAGACCTAACAAAATGGTAGTTTCATTTGCGAACAAGAAAAAGGGAATGGAGAAAAAAGCATGAACCATTATGGGAGGAGAAAAAAAAAAACCTCCTTTGAGCTTTAGGCAACAGGAGAAAAGCATCATGTAAAGCAGCTGAAATTCCCATACTTTTCTGTTACTACCATTTTTGTTTCCAAATCATTCTAAAATGGGAAGGTGAAGGCTGAGCATTACCGATTCAAAAAAACTCCAAGAGGACATCTGATATTTCTTCCTTATTAAGGATGATGGAGTATAACTGATGTGTCTGGTGCCTGGCCAATTCCAACTTTTTGAGAATGCTGCTTAATGTGTGGACATTATTTTTGGACTACTGAATGCCAGAAAATAATGAGCCGGCATTCAGCTTTGTTGAATAAGGTCCTGGATTTTCATCTAAAAGCAGTTTTGAGTTATTGCTGTAGATAAGGTGTAACTGTGCAAGGGAATTTTATCCATGTTTCTCCCATGAATCATAAATGAGGAAAAAAATTACCGTCTAAATTGCACTTAAAAGGAATAAAGTCTTTTCATGTCATACATGATTTATCAAAATGATCTCATTTTAAGGGTACTGTGGTGTATCTTGATTAATCACATTAGGAAGCGTGATGAATGGCCTCTTTAATGGTAACACAGGATTTATTGGCAACATCCCGACTTGAACCAGAAGGGTAAGAAGTAAAATATACAATAGATAGCTAATACAGATAGGGTGTCACTAATGCTCTGACTTGTTTTAAGATTACACAGGGAGCCTTAGTTTCAGGGGATTCTGAAACCTCCAGGTGGTGGAGAGCAAACAAGTGTTGCACTGGAACTTGGACACAACCATGGTTACACTGTAACCCTTCCCTAACCTGTTGCAACCCAAGTAAAACTGTCCACTCTGCTGGACCATAAAGAGAAGGAGTGTGTGAAATCTGGACAAATAACGGAAATTCCTAGTAGGAAGAGGTGGACACTGCCTTTTGAGATCAGCGCTCCCACCCTTTTTGCCCTATTTCAATATCCTCTTCACATTCCGCTTTAATATCCTAAATGCCTTTTTTTTTTCCAGCCTGCTCTAGTGTGCTCCCACTAATTTCCTCTAAGGCTGACAGATCAGAGGCTTGCCTCGAACTGTTCCTTTTAGAGCTGAGGAACCCTCCTCGTAATCCTGCTGCTTGTCTGCAATTAATCCTTCCAGTTGTCACATTATTACTACCACCACCCACAGACAGAGGAAGCCCCGACCCACTGGACACTGGCTCCCGACTGAAGCTTCAAAGGTGCCAATCACACCCTACTCAGAAAGGTGCCTGCTGTCAGCATCAGAGGTTTCCATTCTCTCCTCCCCGCTGATCAAACATTCTTCCTCAGAAGATTAATTCAGAGTCTCCGCCCATTTCCTCCCAGATCCTCTTTCCCTTTTTGGTTTACCCAACGATCCATCTTTGCTTCGCAAAGGGAAGCCACGGATAATAGAAGCCCTTTCAAAACAAAAGCTGGGCAAAGGCAAATTTAAGTCCCAGCTGTTATCAACTTTTTTTTTTTTAAACTCATTTAAACACCTTAAGGCAGTGAGGATTAGGGCCTGGCCTGAAATGCCATTCTTTGATCAAAGACCCCAAGACTTTACACAAACATAATCACAAGGCAATGGATGCGTCTCAGCAGGCTGAATTGATTTGTTTGACTGCAGTGCCAGGATGGGTTAGAAAAGCCGCACACTGGTTTTCCCAACTCCCAACATATTTGTATCACCAGGCCAAGTGACTTAGAAATTATATATTTTCTTACATCTTAACTGGAGCAAAGTCATCTGCAGATTCAGACATACCTATGGGGAGAGGATGCAGTGAGAAGGGAATGTGGGCAGTGTGGGTGCCTGCTAGAGCCTGTTCCATCCTGGGGTAGGGAGCAGAGGTGAAAGCTCCAAAAAGGGGGGTGAGAAGGAAGCAGCTCCACTGTCTCCGATGTGGAGTGAAAGTGTGACTTCCCAGACAAAAACCTGTGTTTACATTACCCAATGCTACTGGAATCTTCTCTAGTCACTTAGTAACCCCAGTTACCAGTCCCTGTCTATTAAAGGGGGCTTTGAAGGAGAAAACAGCAGGACCTTCCATGTGACTCATTCGCCAGGTCCCTCACCATCTATCAACGTCTTTCAGGACCACAGGCCAGGACCGACTAACAGTAAAATCTTCAAGAAGGGGTTTGGAGATGGCCGATAACAAATTCTCGTATTGAATCATGGCTCAATAGGGTTTACGCTTGCCATATGTATCTAGTAGTAAATAATTCTGAAGTTGCATAATAAAGAAAATATGTAATGTGATGGTTGAAGGGACAATTGAAAATCAACATTCAAGCCTAGGGAGATGTCTTTATAAAGAGATTTTTTTCTTTGGATTTTTGGGGGTTTGGGGCAGGCTGTTATTCATACTACAGAGAGACTGTCAGAAAATGACTTTGCGGTCATATATAATGAAGAATTCTTGACTGTTATGACTACGTTGGGGCAACTGACCACACATTTCCAGAGTAGGTTATAGAATCTCCCTTGTTGAACAGTTTGGAAAGAAAAGATTACCTTTTTGATTGTAAAATGATACAATCCAATTCAAAGTTCTTTAGGAAAATGAATGGGGAGGAGGAACTTTATGGAGTCCAAAGGTCCATAGTTTCAGGTATGGTTGGAGCCAGGTGTTCAAACTTATCATTAGGGCTTCCTATCTCTTAGCTTTGTCCTCCTCCATGCCAGCCTCAGTTTCTCCACCGGGTGACTTACCAGGAGCTTCGGATCTACATGAGACCATCTTCAAAGACAACAGAAAGAACCTCTGTTGCCTGAAAGTTCCAAGCAAACTCTGGGAATCCATGGCCTGTGTTGGGTTACGTGCCCCTCCCTGAATGAATCTCTGTGGTCAGGAAAAGGAACACTCTGCTCAACTGAGCCTGAATCGTGGTCCGTTCCTAGTGCTGGGGCAGCAACTGGCCTCCCAGAGCACTATAGATTAAAGGTAGGTAGGTGGTGGCCCCCCAGATATAAATCTGTTCTATAATACAGTGTAATGTACACCCTAAAGGCCAAAAGAGCAAATTCTCCTTCAAAAGCAGACAAATTCCTACGTAAGTCTTTTGGAGCCCCTCACTGCATACTAGAGACATTCAAAACATCTCATCGGGCTTCCCTGGTGGCGCAGTGGTTGAGCGTCCACCTGCCGATGCAGGGGACACGGGTTCGTGCCCTGATCCCGGAAGATCCCACATGCCGCGGAGCGGCTGGGCCCGCGAGCCATGGCCGCGGAGCCTGTGTGTCCGGAGCCTGTGCTCCGCAACGGGAGAGGCCACAGCAGTGAGAGGCCCGCGTACAGCAAAAAAAAAAAAAAAAAAAAAAAAAAAAAAAAAAAATCTCATCACCATCTTTGGGTAAAACTGAACCCATTATTTGATAGCCCAATTCTGAGTCATCATCAACATCAACAGAAGGCCTCCACATCCAGAAAATTCTTCCCATGAGGCCTTCCGGATATCATATATTTTAAACTTTTCAGGCTCTCAATTGGCACCAAAGAGCTTTAAAATACAATTATTTTTTAACAAGCTTGGTATTCCATAGAAGATTAAAAAATGCTACAGTGATCGAAAGGGAGCAGCATGAGGGAAGGGCCAGAGAGAGATGCTGGAGTCACAGTACAACACGGAAAAAGGAGACCAAAAACACAGACTGACAACTGAACCACCCGTCATCACAACAGACATTTAGAATAATGACACCCCAGCCTCCTACCCCACCTCCTCACACAGACACATGTCAGTAGCATAAAGTTAAAATCAGTTTAATATTTCCTGTATAAGTCAGGAATTAGATATTTAATTTCTAATTAGCAGGTGTCAAGTAGCTACTGGTCACTGGGATGAGACATTATTCCTATTTTGTCCACACGCAGGACAGATAACACCACAAGAAAACAGGTGACTACTATGGAAGAGTAGTACAGAGAAGTGTTACAGGAACAACACTCTAAAACGTTTTAATCCTACACTACATAAATTTCAAATGTCTGAGAAAATAAATTATGTACCTCTCTTATTTTCCAAAGGCATTTTCCTGTCACTCTGTCACTCAGCCCTCTTTTTACCTCTTTCTAAAGGCCATGTTGAGGATGGCCCTGAATGCAGTCAAGAATTCAAATTCATTGCTGTCTTAGCAGATGAGGACACTGGGCTCGGGTAGCATGGGTGATTCCCTGAAGATCTGTGTCATACGTAAAACCAGGACCTTGGTGGACTTAGAACTGGCTACTACATTAGAGTTTTATACCCTCATAAAGACCCAGAGGAAGCAGGCAGGATTCTCTGCTTAGAAACTCAACACCCACTATGGTGACCAAAGTGGGATAGATGGGAATGTTCTGTTAGGCTACTGAAAGTCTTCTGGGCTACAGCCCACATGCTCTGAACGTCTACATCGGGATAGCTAAAATCTGAAGAAAAACCATGTAGCTTGGATGCTGACACTTAGCATCTGTGTGTGCAGATGTATCCATGCATGGGAATTGCAGAGGATGGAGTAAGTATATAAAAGGCTCCAAGTTCCAAACACAGTCTTTCTTTGTAAAGTTAATATTAATCGCCCATTTGTGAGCCTTTCTAGATAAGGATTTCATTCTGTGCCATGTTATCCCAAACAGCAGCAAACAGATGCCTATCTATATGAACAGCCAAGAACACTGAATACTCATTACTCTCTAGATGTGAACATTTTACCCCTACATTATTAAATATTAACTTTCCCAATACTCATGCTTTAGATTACAAAATATAGTTGCTATAGTAGAACGGAGTCAAGAAAAATAATAGAAAATGGTTTAATGGATGCAAAGTCATTTGAGAAATAACCCCCAAACATCTTTATTCCTTCCTCTTTTTTTTTCAAAATTATCTGATAATCTTCACAGAGCTACTCACGAAAAAGGCTTTTTTAATTTGTTTTATGCTATCAATAATTGTTGACATCAGAAGTTTCATTCAACTAAACGTGCATGCGTAAAGCTACTTCCTTGAGGGATTCCACACCCAAATATGTGAGACAGTATTACATGAAAAATGACTAACCAAGTATCATAATCAGTAAGTCTTATGTCCTGTGCAATATTTCTAACCATTCTAGTAGCCTTATGCTCCCTGTGGCCAAAGGAAAATGCAAAACTGACTCACAGATTTATTTCCTAAAGAAATACTACCACGAGCCTCTAAAACCTTAGTCTTCAACTCTTGGAACACATTGTAGTCTAGCAGGATTTAGTCATTGAGAAAATATGCATGAACCTACCCCAGCGGTAAACTCTATTCTGGGTATATGTAATACTTAGGACGGTCCAAATGCCAAAAATTAAAAATGAAAGGAAGGGGGAGGCGTAGAGAAGGAAGAAAAAAAAAAAGAAACTTAAAAACAAAAGAAAGAAGAAAAAAAGATGTTTGAGGGTTATTTCTCAAATGAGAAATCGAGTAAAACATTTTCCACCATTTTTCTTAACTCTGTTCTACAGTATCAACTATATTTTGTACCATTTCAAGACAGCAAAGCCCTGCATGTTCTACAAGCCCTCCTTTCCCTTTCCCCCCATCTAGGATTCCTAAGGTTCTGAAAGACAATCACGGCCACTGAAACCCAAGCCTGACTCCCCCAGCTCCTGGGTTTATCCTGCAACTACACATTCAAAACCAATTCACAGAAAAGTTAACAACACTGTGGTAAGAAACACGACGAAGACATGCAGTCTGGATGATTACAAAGGGCCAAGAGCAAAAGGGCTCTAAAAAGATTCACTCGGGAATGTGGGCCTATGATTTAGCCAGTATGAAGCAAATTCCACTGGATTTTCTAAAACCAGCCCCTCTTCCTCCCATCCTCACCTCTACCAGAGAATTCCTGTAGATTTCAACCAACTGGGTGACCTTGCTTTAGAGAAGACACAGTTCCTGGCAAAGGAGTGTAGTGTCCTACCCAAAGTGACCATCCTTAGACCATCTTTTTAAAACCAAAACGTGATTGTGCCTCCCCTCTGCTTAAAAGCCACATTATGATTTACCTTGCTTTGGGATAAGTGAAAATCACCACTTGCTGCTCAAAAGGCCCTCTGCCCTGACCCTGGCCTACTTCTCCAGCCCATCCCTCCCTTCATCCTCTCCCACTGTGAGCCAGCACTTGACCTTCTTCCTGTTCCTTCAGTGTGCTAGGTTCCATTCTACCCGCAGTCCTGGCACAAGCCTGGCCTTTCTTCCTAACCTCTTCCCACCAAGATTTTTTGCCTAGTTAACCCTCTTACCTTTCAATTATCAACTCATGCATCACTACATCAAAAAGATTTCTCTGACATCACCTTTACACATACTTCCAAGGACCCAATATTTCTTTTGGGGGACATATCATAGTTTGTAATGATATCTTATTAGCACATTTGAGTGATGTTCCTCAAGAGTTCACTTCTTGAGGACAGAATTCCTCTCCTCCTAAAACTCTGGCTCAAGGCAGCTTCTCAATCAATACTTAGATGGTGAAATAAATGAATTTAAAACCCTGAACAAACAGCATTCCCCAGGCTCCAAGAGCTGAGGGTAACAATAGCACACGTCTTCCCAGACTAAGTCACCCTCTACACTGCCCTCCTAAGTGACCCCCCCCCACAAATAGAGCTCCTAAAAGTGGAAAAAGATGGTGCCCACAGTGCCCCCAACGCCACCATTACTTCCCATGCGCATTTCAAGCAGAGCCCTGGTGATTCCACATCCGTGAAAGGACTTTAAGTTACAAGGTAGGCTTATGCAAAAGGAGTCATCCAAAGGCAGTTTTAAACAAACAGAAGAAACCTCTTTCCTGTACTTCAGGCTGGCAGACGGGAAACCTGCAGTTTCCAAGATGTAGTCAAGTGACATCAGTCAAAGATTTGGGGTCAAGCTGGAGGGAGCCCAGCCACGAATGATCCCAGGTAGCACCAGCTTTCTCAGCTTTCCTTTTGTTATACCTGTCTCTGTCCTTCAATTAATGATTCTTTTTTCCTTTTCCCCTAATGAATGAGTAATACAATGTTTAATCCGAATAAAGACACGACACGGGCTTGACCCCAGGAGTGCAGGGGAGCCTCCGGGATCACTCTTTCTGGCTCCTCCAGGGCTCGCAGGGAAGGGCTGGGAAGGCCAGAGAAAGCTGCCTGAGGGTCTTAAGGGGCTGTCATCAGGAGAGAAAACTGAGTTGTAGTGTGGCCGCCTGTCACAGGGCTCCGTCGGCAGAAGGGGGTGCTGCGGTGTAACCTATTTGGGATGCAAATGGAGTGTTTCAGAGCTGTGGATTAGAGCCGCTGAGGGCAGGGCCTCAGCAGTCCTAAATGTTGGCTCCCTGCTTGTCACTGCTCACTGCGGGTCATTAATAGAACTCAGGGTGGTGTTACCAAATGTGAGCATTAAAAAACAAAACAAAAAAACCTGATAACCAAAAGAAACAAAACAATGAAAATAAGATGTGGCAATCCCTCTCCGAGGGAATTCTACTCACCCAGACCAATGGAGAACTGTTTATTCAAGATCACTGGAGTTCAACAGTTTTATTAGGTTTAAAGTGGCAGCTATCTACCACAGACTTACTACCCAGTAAGTGAGAGAGAGAGGGAGAGGCGGAGAGACAGGGAGAGAAAGGGAAAGCAAGGAAGGAAGGGAGGGAGGGAGGGAGGGAAGAAGGAGAGAGTTAAAGCCCTCTGTATGTGCCTGTGAACAGCAAGAAAGAAAGAAAGACTACTACAGACTAAAAGGTTTTATAGAAAGCACTAGAAGGTGAGCGCTGGAGGACTATCTCCCCTCCTCTTGCTTGAACGTCCACAGAAGTGGAAGGAAAGAATCAGAACAAAACCTCCAGCTTCACAGCACCAAGCCAGCTGGTCCTTTCTGCTTTATTTTCTGACCAAATCAGGTGCTCATTCTGCCTGTGAGTTTTCCTCTTTCCCTTGACTCCAGCCAATTCCTGTTTTCTTCAACTGGAGCTCCCCAAGACTCATCAAAAACACGATTTAATTACATCTCCAAAAAAAAAAAAAAAAGAAAAAGAAAAAAAAAAAAACAAGGGAGGAGTGTAAACATGACTCCTTTTTATCTCCTGATACATCTGGACAAGCAGACAATGTGCTAAAACAAAATAAATCTGCCCTGACAGTCACATCAAAGAGTTCAGTGAGGGGGGCTTGCAGCTACTTAAAGCACAGGAATGCTGTTGCCAAGCACCGGCCCACAACTTATCCGTCCCTGGAAGAAATGCCTTTTTCTTTCTTTCGGGGGAAATGAGGAGTTGGAGAGTGGGAACCAGACTGCAAAAAGGAGATTGGGGATTTTCAGGGATTTTGAAGCTTAAAATAAATTGTGTGAAGAAAAGGGGTTTTGTCGTGTTGTGTTTTCTTTTTGACACACCGTTTATATTTTTATAAAGGTAGTCTGTGGAAACCTTCTAGAAAGCATTATTAGGATTCACAGAAATAGGCGATCGCACAAACACTCCCATACAAATTTGGGTCACATCTCATTGTTGTGGATTTCTCTGTTATAAGAATAGTCGAATGCTAGCTCAGGCGTCTGAGGAAATATCTCACATTCGCCAAAGTCAAGAGTGAAAAATCCGTAAGTCGTCATAATAATAAATCATCCAACATCACAAACCACAACCATTTTTTCTAAAAGGCAGGAAATGGAGCATCTACCCCAGCAAACAAAACACGAAAGAAAACAGAACCCCCCCACCCAAAAAGAAACCAAGTGTGAACTGCCATGTGCGATGAAATAAATCTAGCCAGATGACCCAAAATATACATCTAGTCTCCCCAACTCGGGTTTTCATAGTAGAACACAGAATGGAACTGACCCTGAAATCTGGCCAACACCTCCAGCCTTTTCTCCCCACCACCCCCCGGGAAGGGACCAAAACAGATGCTGTGAAAGTCTGTCTGATCTTCATCCCATATGCTGGTTCTCAAGGGGGAACACCAGGGAGATTTTCCTCTTCCCATGAACACATCCTCAGGTGGGAAACTTTGCCCCATTTCTTCCCTCTAGCAAACCTACTAAATTTAGTTATGCTGAGAAATATGAACTGAACATGAAATGGCATTGCAGAGAAGTATGTTCCATGAGGACCTGAGGGTGCTCTGGAAAAAAAAAAAAAAAAAAAAAAAGAGCCAGTTCAAAATAACCTACCAGTTCTCAGTATGCACCAGACACCACCAGAGAGATTTCGCCCTTGCAACAGAGGGGCTCAAAATATGCAGAGACATTATTCTGGCCTAGGGAAGCCAGGGGCATTTTATGTCAACAACTTGCTATTTTCTTTTCTTGGATCAAAGGAAACAAATTCTGAAACGACTATGATCCCCACACAGGATAACTATCAACACCATGAACAATTACCAAGTCTGTGATATTGCACAAATAAATAACGCTTACCATAATCTCTAGTGCCATCATATTTATTAAACAGTGATGGAGGGCAGCAGCAACCATTTTTATTGTCCCATATAGCTCCTATTTTCTAATTAAACAAAAGGTTATTTCTACTGTTAACATAGCCATTTGTCTAAGTTGGGACTTACATAATCCTTTGTGCCAAGCATGACAGAATATAAGAAATTATGTTCTGTGGTGGTTTGGTTTGGGTTTTTTGTTTTTGGTTTTGGTTTTTTTTTTTGCTTTTAATTTTGCATGCTGAATTGCTACTTAGGGAGCTCTGTCGGTTCATAATCAAAGCAAGAGGCCATTGTGTGGAGAATTCATAAATAAACTTCGGCAATTTTTCCTAAAACATGATGAAGCAAGCACTTGGTCCTACCCTTTAGATTCAATCCAAGGGCAATGGTCTGTATTATTAAAGATATAGGTCAAGCCAGCTTGCGCTTCTGTATCCTGTGGGATGTTTTAGAAGCTGTCACATTACCGGGATCTGTTCTGTGGCTCCTAATTATTCCTCTTGGCAGTTTAGGATTTCAAGTGATTCCTCTCCCATGTATGTAAAAATTTATAAGCTGTTTCCTATAACCAGCAAGAGTTATTTCCTTGTTGTTTGTAATTGCCGAAGATACCGATTAGAAAAATGCACTCATTTCACTGACAAGGATAATAACTTAATAAAATTTGCATTATGTCTTCTTCAAACCTCGATAATACTTGATATCAACACTTAAAGCTGTAATTTTAAAAAATTTCAATATAACTCTAAGCACAGGGCCATCTTTCTCCTGAACATCTTAGCAAGAAAAAAAAGTATGGATTTCCACCTCATCGTCAAATTTTACAATAAATTGGTCCAGAACATGTATTACGTTGCCACTATGTTCAAAGAAAGGAAGGAAAGATGCCATTGTTTCCTGAGCATCTAGTATGTACTAGGCACATTCACACAGGCCATTTTATTTAACTCCCAGAACAACTCTATGGAGGAGATGGATACATCCACAGTGGTCTCACTGAGAAAACAAGCGTCCCTGGACCCCAGCAAGGAGTTCCACTCTGATTCTGTATTCCCAAGACAGCTTGACTCAAGCACCAGTTCTTTGCACCATCCTGAGAGGAGTAAACCATGCTGTGACTTAAAGCAGCTTACAGTCAAGTGGGAGGGAATAAGATAAGTCAACAACTGTGGTAACAGGAGGAATTGCAGCCAAGTGCTCCGAGAGGGAGTCCAAACAAAATAGCGGAGTGGCTGAACGATGGAAGAGATTCCATCTGGTCCAGGAGGAAGGCAGAGAACCTGGTACAGCATTTGATTTCCACAAGTGAAGTACGCTGGAAAGATATTAACATCCCTATTAGACAGATGAGAAAAAGAAGCCAAGTGCCTTTCCCAAGAATTGACGACTTGCCCAGGGTAAAACACAGCCTTCCTGCCTGCTTTCCTGCCAAGATCCATGATAATAATATCCTAACGTTCTAAAATGCCTCCCCACTTACGCGCTCTCTCTATTCTTCTGTCATGAAAGCCTGAGTTTAAATTTTGTGCCATCAGCCTGAGTGCCTGCATAAGTAGCTGTATGACTTTTCTAGATTTTAAAACAAAACAATGTTCTCCCCTTATGCGTGGCACCACATATGTGATGATCATGGATCTCATAGTCTAATTCTTTAAATTAATTTATTTATTAATTTTATTTTATTATTTTTTTCTTTTGCGGTACACAGGCCTCTCACTGCTGCGGCCTCTCCCGTTGCGGAGCACAGGCTCCGGACGCGCAGGCCCAGCGGCCACGGCCCACGGGCCCAGCCGCTCCATGGCACGTGGGATCCTCCTGGACCGGGGCACGAACCCACGTCCCCTGCATCGGCAGGCGGACTCTCAACCACTGCGCCACCAGGGAAGCCCTAATTTATTTTTTTTGAAGAATAGTTGATTTACAAGGTTGTGTTAGTTTCTGCTGTACAGCAAAGTGATTCAAATATATGTATGTGTATGTGTTCATTTTCATATTCTTTTCCACTATGGTTTATGACAGGTTATTGAATATAGTTCCCTGTGCTATATAGTAGGACCTTGCTCTTTATCCATCACAGTCTATTTGTAATTATAAAAATTCACAACTCTTAAAATACCACCGAACAAAAAATGTTCATAGGCATATCATTAGTCATATATCAGTTTTTAATGAAAACACACATTTATTTATTCTCAATTCTGCCACTAAATACCACCTCTGTACTAGGAAGAGATAATAATAGACCTTTCACACCAGATATGCTATAACTCCTCCTCCTGGTTTTTAAATAGATTTAGAGTTTCTCTCATTTCTTTGGAGGTTGAGTTGGGGGTGGGAGGAGATGAGAAGTATTATCTTCTTTATGTAGATGTAAATGGGAAGCTGAGTAAACTGACCCACTTTATCTGACTCGTAATCCTATAAAGCTTGAGTTCCAGGTCTCTGTTTCTTTATACTATGGAGATGGACATCTTTCTAAAGGTCGAGACCATTCACCCCCACAACCAGCCAAAGGGCAGCTCTTATAGTATTTTAGAATAGGACACCAGATTCAAGAGCCATGATTCAAGGAATTCCTCCAATTCTGTATTTAGTGAATTTTGGCCCCCAGACAATGGTCCTGAGAGGAATCAGAAAGTTATTCTTTAGGAACAACTGTCTTTGCAGGGAAGGTTTCCACCAAATGAAGGGATGGTTCAGAGACATTGTAAATAACCACTGTACAAGCAGACCAAGTTAGAAAAAGGAAAGGAGCACAGATCCTATAAATGTCCTCTTCCCAATGTTTAGCTGTGATATGGCAGGTTTCTAGGCCTGGGTTAACCCCTTTGAAAGACAAACAGAAGGTATTTAAAGGTTGCAATTACTTGATTACTTGGAAGATAATAGATGGAGTACCTGGATGAACTAAAATGCCACAGCCTCACATCTACAGGAATGAATACATTATTAAATCTACTCTCCAGGGCCTCTTGAGGTCCAAGTCATTTTTTAAGGTTGTATCAACCATGCGAACTGCAGGACTCCTGAGAGACTGGAATATCTCAGAACATATGGACACACATACTGTAAGTAACACATATGGCGCACGTGCTCATAAAAGGCTCTTCCCTCTCCCTTCCTTCAACAGCAGACATTCTGGTGTGTATGTAGGAGGAACATTTATCTGGTACATTCTAAGTCCCATTGTCTATTCTATGGCAATTTAGCTTTGGCTTTTCTCTGACTGATTAGAAAACAAAAGGAGGGTTGCCTAGGAACAATACACTCCCAAAATTTCTGGAGCTATAAGGAAAATCAAGAACATTATGGAGATAGGGTCTCTTCCCAGAAGATTTCTGATATAGTTGGATAACCTGATGCCAGAAGCAATTAGATAGCAATACAAGAAGGAGATGAGAAGGGAAGACTCATTGGACCCTCCACCATGGAGTCACAGAACAATTTTTGACGGCTTTTAAGAAATTGAGTAGAAATGTGTTTTTCATAGAGGAAAGCATTCTAGAAAGTAAGGCATTAAAGCACGGCTCAAGCAGCTCCCTCTAGCAGATGTCTCCTTGATGAAATTCTATACATCCTTCAAGGTCCAACTCAAGCATCACCTCCTCTTTGGCTTCCCCGGGCCTTTAAGGGCTGCCTGGAGCTTGGCAGATGCCTGTGTCAAAGCGCTTGGTGGTGAATTGAGTTCTTGGCACTGTAAGTTTCCTAAGTCAGAGTCCATTTCTTCTCCCATTTTTGTAACTTAGGCCCCAGGACCCAGCCTGACACACAGAGGGCACTTCGTGCAGGTCGAGTTAATGAGGACAAGGGGAGAGGATGGCAACCATTTCATATGGTCTCTGTCGTCCTGTCTTCCGCTCCCATGCTGCTTGCAAGCAGTTGACAATCTCCCACCACCACGTTAGGCTAAAGCGACGTGGGATTCCTCCAACACACAGCTAGTACCAGCTCCTTCCCCACGTGGCTAACTGGTTGGGGGTTGGGGGGTGGAGTGGGGGGGATGTTAGCAGGATGTTTTCCTCCGCAGGCACAGCGCCGAGGCGCATTTTTAATGATTTACCAGTTCTACTTGACTGAGCCTGCACCCTGTAAGTGGATCATATGATCAGCGATCACAAGTTAAACTGCTTTTGTTGCTCGCAAGGCATGCATGGTGGGCTGGCTGCAGGCACCAGCCGCTCGCACGCAGCTGTGTGTAAGACAAGGCGAGGTTACGTACAACAGGCAGTTAATGGCTCATACCAGCAAGCCCTCGCCTTCCATCGGCACATGCGGCTGAATTTTAAAAAGGTAAATGACCTTGCAGCTGGGAGCTTTAACTATGTGCTTTTACCTATTTGTACCTGGATAAGTAAACATTTGCAGCACGCCAAAAGGCCCTGAAAGCTCTATTGTAGCCATAGGCTAATCCCTTTCTCTCTGGATGAAAGACTCCAAAACAAACTGGGGGAGAAAAAAAAAAATCATTTTCTGCCTCAAGTAGCACAAAGGTAAAGGGGGGCAATGGTGATAATGACTTCCATTTGTTATAACTTTCAGAAGTCACCAGGGCTCCAGTCCTAACCAGCTGCCTATAGTTAGGATTCCACTTTCCAGGAAGAATGACAGAAACAAGAGGCCCCCAGACAGACAGAATGGTTCCAGCCAGAGCCAACCAGAACTGCCTCCTACTTGCCAGTGAATCTGACACAAGGAAGCGGGAATGAACATCTCCACACTTGTTCTGCTATCCAAAGGGTTGCTTCTCCCAACCGCTGTCACTCGGGGCCAGAAAAGCAGGCCCACCTTAGTTCTCTCCTGGTTTCATTCCAAATCTACAGAGGAATATTCATGTCGTGGAGTCTGGGTCTTCTATCACAGATCACCCCCATCCTGCTTCGAGTTCTCCAATAACCAACACTGAACTCTTGTCTCGTAAAAGGCCCTTCAAAGACCTCCAAGTGCAACTGGGCCACCTGAGTTACATCTGAAATACTGGCTGACCATCCGAATGCTTTCCAAAGAGTGGAATATTGGTGATTTACAATCTGAGTGGGAACCTTGGTAATGCTGTTATTTTAAGAACTCGTCAATCAGTTGGGATGAAGATAACATTTACTGCAACATAAACTGAGATTGCCATGAGAACAAGCAGAAGGTATCTGTGGAACATTTAAGACATTTCACAGGCAATGAATCAATGGAGGGCAGTTCAGTGGAGTGATAAGAACACTGGGCTAAGAGCTCCCCGCTCTGCGGTGGTTCTGCCCGTCACCAGCTGCATGACTCTTAACACATCTCTCCACACCTTTGCACCTGAGACTGCACTCCCTCGTTTGACAACTCTATTGAGTTCCTACTTCATGCCAGGAAACCATACTAGGCACTGAAATAAGCAGGATGGGTTAGAGGATCTCTAGGTATCGTTCATGTATGCATACGCAAATAGAGTCATAAGTAAGAAAAACTGCTAGTCACTATCTGTTGAACCAAAATATTCCTTAAATGACAAGAAATGTTTTCTTCCCCATGATTCAGTTAATATGGGTTGGCCTAATGAGGTTGGTTTATATCCATGAGAGGAAACAGCACTCCTTGGTCCAATATACAGTTTTAATAAACTTTATTAAATTTCCATTGATCCATATGCAAAAATAATTCGTTTACAATTTGAACTCAGCCTCCTAAATGGTGCCTAACTCAATAAAGGAAGAAGCTGAGAAACAGCAGCTGTATGGCTATTAACACATTATGCCATTAAAAACATTAAACAGTTGGGTTTGGTGAAGGAGTCAAAGTTAACCCCTTGAATATCTCTAAACTGGAGATTAATCTTGGAAGACACTTTGCAGCAAAGGGAAACCAGTGACTTGGGGAAAAAATTCTCTCTACCATCTGAATGAACCTGCAGGAGTGGAACTCTAGCCTATGGCTTTGCTGTACAACCTTCTAGAACCTCCTCCAAATGTGCAGTCTGAGCCTCATGCAGGAAGGACAAGGGGCAGGTAGGGTTAAAAGGATGTCATCATAATAAGTAAACTAGTAGCTTATTTGACACATTAATAGGATTCATGCAGCACTGTATACGTCTGGTACTTAAATAAATTGGTTAGTTTTGACCTTGTACTAATGAAGCCAGAGTCAAGGTACAATCCTTTTTAGCCTGTGGGTTCTCTTTTGTGATCATATCTGCAGTCCAATCAGTAAGTCGATAACAAGTATTAACAGAGTACTAAGTAAGGCTAAGCCCCTGATCTCAAATTATATACCATGGAGATGGGGAGAAAAAATTAAGAGACGTGAAAATCTGAGAATGATTAAGCACTATACTGGGTAATTCCAAAGATACATAGGGGCCTGAAGAAAAGACATGAGTGAAGGTTAACAAAGAGAGGAGTTTAGGAAGAAAATGGGATTGAGCTGTACTTTGGAAGAAGGGTAAGGTTTAAATAAGTGCAAGGAGAAAACTAAGAGTCAAGAGTGAATCTGAAGGTGGGGACTGAGGGGCACAGACGGCTTAAGCAAAGGGAGGGGGTGAGAGACAATAAGGATGCTATTATTTCTGTTAGCATTTTTGGCCATAAGCCCTTTAAGGGGTACAAGGGAGGAGAGGTGGAATTGACCCGTGCATATCCGTCCCACCACTGTAGAAGGAAAGCAGAGGGCATGTTCACAGAGGGGGGCAGTGTCCAAGACACTGAAAGATTGCTCAAACTTTAGAAAATCAAACTCTGCTTGGTATCCAAGTTGGTGACCACACGATTTCTTAACTTAGAATTCTGAGTGACCACCTGAATATAAACAAGGGAATGCCTGAAAATTCTTGGGCAAACCTTGAAATTCTCAGCACAACAGTGAATCCGAGTCAGAAAGGATCCTTGCTGTGAGGTTGGCCTGTCCATTTTCCCACAAGGTTATAGATGTCTCTTCGACACCCCCTAGCTAAAATGGTCCTCCTGCTCTGGTCTCAGCCCTTCCACTACACTCAGCATGCATTTCTGTGCAAGGCAGCACTTCATTCTGTTTACTAAGATTCCTTATTAAAAATTCCTTTTTACATTGTACCAGAACTTCCTTCCCTGCACCATTAACCCGAAGGTCCGAGCTTTGTCCTTAGAGCAACGCTATGTCCTCATCCACATGATACTGCTTCAACTATGAGAAAGAAGATTCTATGTGTCACCTTAATCTCATCTATTCTAGGCCAAGTATTTACATAACACTCAACAGCCTGGTCCATCTCCTGGTCCTTCTCCATTAGTTGTCCTGTTGTTCTTAAAACATGAAACCCTGAACAGAATGTAGTCCTCTAGATGATGTGTGAACTGTGCAGAACTCAAGAAGACATTCACTTTGAAAAATTAGGATCCAAAGCCTCCATTACACCCAAATTGGCAATACCTTTCCAAGCTATATCCCATGGTGTGGTACACATCAAATCTTAGTCAAGTAAAATATCCCAATGCTTTTGATGTGAAACACTACCAAGCTAGACCTTTCAAGCACATACTTCTATAATTAATTTTTTAAAATAGAAAGTTGGACTTCAAACTTACAGTTCTATTAAATTTTGTCTCGTAGGTGTCAGGCAATGTTTTAGCTTGCTGAGACCACTTAGAACTACGATCTAAAACCTCTGGTATGTCCTGACCTCCCTAACTTTGTATTTTGAAAGTTAACAAGCAAGGCCTCTTTCTAGCTCCTCACAAGTTATTGATAAAAATGTTCACCAGGTCAGGGACAGGGACAAATTAAAGTCTGAGGCTAAAATATACGGATAAGGCCTAAGGCTTAGGCAAGCAGATAAAACATTTTATAAGTTCTTTGGGAAGGGTAGAGACAGATACCAAGAGGTGACTTCAGTAGTATAAAGGTAAACACTTAGATGAACAATGCTACTTTCTTTTTTTCCTAAGAGCTATGTGTATTAGGTCTGGAGCAATTAACAAACCAAAGAATTTCCAGTAGGAGCTCTCTCAACTTCATCAAGAAATTTAAAAAGAGAAACTGAGGACTGTCCAAGTTAACCTATAGCTCTTGGAAAGATGAACACAAAAGAAATAGAGTTCACCTGGGTCTTTGGCCCAAGAACTTGATACTGGGTTTAGAGTAAGTTTCTCCCCCCAAGAGATTGCTACATGGATTGATGAGCAAACATCTGAACAACTGACAGCAGAACACCCACCCATGCTTGTCAACTCTCCTAGACTAAGGTGTATTTACTGTAGAAGTGCAAAGAATCTTTATTAAGAACAAAAACCAGAACAACCCCCAAATGTAGCAGTCTGGCTGAAGGATGGCTACCGTGCCCAATGACAGAGAACGTGAATGTGAACTATCTAATTATGAGTGAGTGACATGAAGCTAAATATTATGCTGTTACAACAAAGCATACACTAAGTAGATTTAAGGGTCCCAAGTTACTTCTCAGAGATAAATATGAGGGGTAGATGGTCACTTGACCACTTTTCACACACCAGCAGGAATCATGTATCTAAGAGATAAGGTAACGTGGGACATCTACAATGTCTGCAGAAATCATAGGTGACCCTGCCACATGCGGCCATCAGCTCATTAATTTGACTAATTATAAAGACCCCTAACTCCTAATAACTATCTCCCTAGAGCCTGAACTTGAAGAATCAAACCACATGCTTGTTGAAACTCAAAGAATCTTGTAAAAGCTAAATTATGATGCCACCAACATAGGCCAAATCACCTATAATCACCTATATGGTACCACTGAGAAGATATTTAGGAGTAAAGTCTGAAATGACATCAATACAAACAGGAGACCCCCTTTGTATAATCCTTTTCTAAATGTTTCAGCAAAATTACCTTTTTTGGTCATCTCACCGATCCCACAAAAAAACAGACGGCAAGCATTACGCTCTCATTTTACAGACACAGAGCTAGGGAGACAGATGAACATATTTGCCTAAAGATACACAGTGATAAAAACACAGTCTGTTTTCCCTTTCTGCAAATTTGCAAGCACAGCAGTCCCAATTCTCTGGTTTCCAATGTTTTCAATGGACTTGCATTCAAAGAGGTGAAGCAACCATGTTTAGTAATGTCTGTGCCATCTTAAAGCCCCGTGGGGACAGGGTATGGAACTTCTCTATATTAAGTGTCCAATGATGAACCCACAAGGCAATTGTCACACAGGGCTTTCTGATGTCAGTCAAAGCAGGACTGTGTGAGGAACATCAGTCCAATCTACCTAGAAAGCAGGAGTCATAGAAGAATATCATGGGGACTTGTCACCAGGAATGGCATTAGTTGATAAAAATGAAAGTGAAGCCTATCATTATTTCATCAGTCTAGTCAATCTTCATTGGAAACAAATGTACACAGATTGGCCATTATATCCCCAGCTATAACATGAGCAGAGATATTGCACATCCAGCGACATTTCAGGCAAATTATCTATTATAAATAGGCAACAATTTGACCCTAAGCTACTCTGCTAGGAACCCTGAACCTGGAAGCAATATGGGGAAAAAAGCAGATAGTATCCTGAAGACTGGGTTCCAGAATCTGCACTCCCACCTCCCCAGCTATGTGAGCTTGGTTGGCAAGTCATTTTATGGCTCTGAGCCTTCATTTTTTCTTCAGCAAAACGGTGGATATAAATATAAGCGTTAATTCCTTCCATGATTACTATGGAAATTACGTGGGGCAGGGCACTTGAAGGCTGTATATGTGTTGCACAAATAGGAAGAACTAAAATGTAGCCTTATCTCCGTGACTGCTTAAAGCAAGCTGCTGGGCAACCTGGTATTGACCTCTCCTGGCCTGTGCCAGATAATTTAGTGCCACTATTGTCATTAGTAAACATCCACCAGGGGCCTGCTATGGGCTTAATTACACAATGGCTTGTACAGTTCACTGACATTCTCACGCATATACTCTGGTCTTCTTTAAGCAACTGTATGCTCATCCAGGGACAAGAACCTGTATGTCAACAGGTATGCATTTGTATATGTATCTTAGCCCAGTAAAAGAAAGAACACATAGTAAACTCTCAATAAAGAAGTTACTTGATTGTCTTGGAAACCAATCAAGGATAGAAAAGTAGAAAGTCAACGACAGAGAGAGTTAGAACATGAAAAACTCTTACTTGTGCAAAATCTAAGATTTTTTTAAAGGAATGGGCAGTATTTCCCTCTGTAATCTCATATAGAAGGATGTTTAAAGGAAAAAAAAATACCGACCAAGGGTCTTAATCAAGCTATTCCACTTAAGAGCATTAATCTAAGTATGCAAACCTTTACCCGACTGATCATTAAGGTATCAAGAACTAACTTTCCTCCTTTTAAGAGCTTGCACGTCACATCCCACCCCTTGGGCCTTCTAGAAACACACTTAAATGCCTAACTGGGAGAAAGAAAAGCATTCCAGACAGCCAGGTGTTAGTGAGTCAGCCATTAAAACTTCAGTTATAAAATATCCCCCAAACTGTAAAACACTTCAGTCATTAGAAGATCATAAATAGATTAAGATGACATTTTAAATTATTATGACACCATGTGTATAAACTGTACACTGTTCATCACAATATCCCAGTTGACTGTGACTCTGATTGTCTGAAGTTAAAGATGAAGTGCATATGTTAATTTTGGGGGAACCCAACAGCAAAACACGGGGAGGGAGGACGGTGGAGAAAGCAGACACGTAAGTGGAAATTGTGAATGTTGCATCCCTCCTGAGGCAGAGAAAGACTTTAGATTCATTTTGCAATAATACTCATTTGCTTCTCCTCGAGGAAAAAATAAATCCTTGCTTCATTTTTAGAGGACCAGCCTAAAGTATAAAAGAAAAGAACCCCCAAATCCATAATTTTGAAACCATCTTCTAAAATGTCATGGTACCCACTCTTCTTTGAGCTAACTGAAAGGACTTAATTAGAGTCCAATATTAATTTATGTCTAAAGCTAGAAAAGTAGCTCATGACTCTTTTTTCATGTCACACACACCCACAACCACCTCTCAATGTCAACCCCTCTCTCATATTTTTTCACCACGTACTGAATGTGCAAAGCATGTCTCCAACTTGAAGGTGTAGCACCCCCTTATAAGAAGTGTGGCAGCTTCCTTGAAAAAGCAACAGTCCCTCTAACCACCAACACCAGAATACAGGACAGAGTCCCAGATGACCATTTCATGCAGACAGAAGAGAAACCTAAATTTTACAATCACTTATAAGATGGTCATAAGAATCAATGATATAAATAGTTCAGTCTTGCTCGCAAATCCATGTTTTTCAACCAAGTCTTACCAAGGAAGCAAATTCCTTTTCAGATTTAAGTATTTGGGGAAATGTGTTCTAGGGTTAACGTACCTAACTTAAATCTATACCAGCTGACTCACATGAAGGATTAGGCCCATTAAGGAGATTATAACAAGTAATTAGCAAGTTCTGGGGTATTTAGGACACCCTACAGGTACGTGTGTGACTCTGCTACATACATTGGCAAGTCATTCTGCCAAAGTGGGCAGGGAGAGGTATGTGTTAACATACAGTTAGGAGTTAACAGTTAACAGTAGATACATCCATACAGTTAACAATACATGCAGTTAACAATAAATACAGTTAATAATGGATACGATTTAATTTTGTCCTAAGAATTTAAAAAAATTTTATTAGGACCAGAAAAGTGAAAGTGGCACAGGCATCAGAGGACCTGATGTAAGTATTCCCCTACAAAATTCTTCTCTCAGAAACAGTCAATGTAATTTCCCATGTTCCTTTCTAGATTATCCTGGTTCTTGGGAACAACCTTTCTCAAAACTGAGGATATGAGATCAATAATGTGGTCCCATCAGATGCTCCAAAAGGATCAGTGTTAAAGAGAGTAATTAAAGATCAATTCATAGGGGCAATAATTCATCTGCTTGGTCAGTCATGAGACACTTCTGAGAAATAAACATCAGATTTTCAGTAGATTGAAAGAATTGCAAGACACCAGGTCCAACACTTCCTAAAAACGCCAGACCATATCTGTCCAAATATACTCTGTAATAGGGAGATGGCACACTGTACTCTATTAGAAAATGATTCTTATACGGACCTGAAATCTCCTTCCTTGTAACACCATGTAGAATAAGGTAAATGCTCTATTTCTGTGGAGCCCTTTAAATCTTTTCTGCATTATAAACAGTAAGAAGGAGGTCTTGAAAAAAAGAAAAAAAAAATACTTTGGAAACAGTCATGAAAGGAGGCGACCTCACATTCTCCAAGGCCGAGTCTGCCGCTCTGATGATTTGGCAGGTATGACCTAGGCCGTCAGAAAGAGACTGTCTATTTTTCTGTCTGTATGTATTAAAAGTTGGGGAATGGAAAACAATTTAGTCAAGTCTGCGTCCCAACTTTTCTTTTCTCCAAAATACCCTCTGTTAAGGAAAGCTGCAGAAACATCCTCTTCAGCACTACAGAGGCCAAGTTCTACCGTTTTTAAAGAAAGATCCTGTGAATGTCTTTAAGTTTAGGTGAGTCCAACATCCCACCTCCATCTTCCCACCATAGCACCCTCTTTCCCTTAGCTTGGGCAAATCATAAGTAAATTATTCATTCATTCAGTTCTTGAACACACTTTTACTGAATATCCATCTTATTAAGTATTTATATTTGTTTGTGTCAGTAACTGCCTCTTTGCTGGAGGAAACTTATTCTTGAAAGAGACCCTCATGGGCAGAGAACATGGCTTCATTTGATTTTCATAGGGGATGGCAGATATTGTCTTTCCTGATTGAATCTGGCTTTATACATTTCAAAGGATTTTCCAAGAATATCTACTACACAACATACCTTTACCTCAACCCCGAGATTCCCTAGTATGAGCCAGAGTATCTTCTTATGTTGTAGTTACAGTATGGGGAGGGAGAGTTGCAAATCTGGTCACAGATTTTTAAGAGTTCATGAAGAAGTCTCCCCTAATGAACGAACTGGAAATTAAACCGAGAGGCTGAGCTCTCTGAACCAGTCCTGATTCAAGGCTTGTTTTCTGGGTGTTTCTCCCCTTTCTAATGCCAAACTAATCCCAAACCATTTATTCCACCACAGCAAGGAGATTCAAATGGAATTAAAGTTCATATGAGATCTGGCAAGACTGACTATGGTTGGGCTTCCTCCAGAAGAGATTTGTTTACATGATGGTCTTTTTACAGGGCTCAGAGAGCAGAGTTTCAATTTTTAGCAAGGATTTTCTCCTCCCTTGGAAATGAACTAACAATCGTGTCACCAGAGAATGTTTATGAACACAACACTAAAACTGGACCAAAACAAAACACACTTTATTTCTGCTTACTGAGAATGTGTTGCCTTTCCTATCAGGGGTAGGCTGGCACAGTTATTATTTTATTATAATAAATACTTCTGTTATTTTTGTTACACATCTACCGCTTCAGAAGATACCAAAGAATTGCAGGATCTCTGTCCTCAGAGAGCTTAGTGTTGAGTTAGATTAAGACAACTGAATCGGGCTTCCCTGGTGGCGCAGTGGTTGAGAGTCCGCCTGCCGATGCAGGGGGCGCGGGTTCATGCCCCGGTCTGGGAGGATCCTGCGTGTCGCGGAGCAGCTGGGCCCGTGAGCCATGGCTGCTGAGCCTGCGCGTCCGGGGCCTGTGCTCCGCAACGGAAGAGGCCACAACAGTGAGAGGCCCGCATACCGCAAAAAAACAAGACAACTGAATCTACAATGCATGGCACAATACACTGTGTTGTATAGTGGGAACATGTTTTATCCCAACTAGGTTCTCAAAGAATTCAGAAAAAGATCTTTGTGGAAACTAGAATGGCTGAGCAAGAGTTCCTGGAAAGATAAAATGTGATCTAGTCCTTGGATAGAGATTAAGGAGATAACGCTAAAAGTATATGAATGAAGAAAGTCAAGCCCACCTGTGTGCTGGGGGTCACTGTTGCTGAAGCAAACTACTCACTTTGGACAAAAGGGAAGGCTGAGGGCCTGAGGCCCTTGGCTGGTCTCACCCTTAACTGCTGCTCAATCCACTCTCATTCTGGTCTCTCAGCAGAGCTTCCAAGAAATTCAACATATTTTTACCTCTTAGAATGTGGTCTGAAAACTACTGTTCTCTTTCAACCCTCACATTTAAAAAATGTGGAAAGGGCCTCCCTGGTGGCGCAGTGGTTGAGAGTCCGCCTGCCGATGCAGGGGATGCGGGTTCGTGCCCCGGTCTGGGAGGATCCCATATGCCGTGGAGCGGCTGGGCCCGTGGGCCATGGCCGCTGGGCCTGCGCGTCCGGAGCCTGTGCTCCGCAACGGGAGAGGCCACAACAGTGAGAGGCCCGCATACCGCAAAAAGAAAAAAAAAAAAAAAATGTGGAAAAACTTGAGGCTCAAAGACAAGAAATGCCCAAGGTCAGTGGGCTGGTTAATGGACAGGCAGGGGTTAGAACCCAGATCATCTGATTCCCCAGACCAATGTGCTCTCTCCTTTCCCACACTGCCTTTTTAGTGCTGGAGCTAACAAATTAGCCATTCTAAAATAATTCGATGAAGCAGGGAGTCTGATAAAGAATCTCCAGTGGGAAGATGTTCATTGTCTTTTTCACCTTCCAGACTGTATCAAATACTGAAATTTATAAAAAGATGGAAGAACTGGCATGAGAAAATGTATGCCATGGTGACTCTTTGAATGAGGACCAGAAAGAGAATAAAAAGCTTCAAGTGACCTACTGCACATCTACGCTGCTTCCCCAATTAACTCCAAACAGACTTTGTCTGGGATGAAATGATTCAGTCTTAACACAAGGTTAGTCCCACATATCCAAAATAAAGATTGCCAAATATGCTTATTTGAACTGAATCACATTTGGTAGTTTAATAATATGAATTTACTGCCTTTTCAAGAGGGACTCTAGCACTGGGGAGAGCTTTAAAATGCATCACACTTTAAACAGAAAATTAATTCAATAAACTTTTTAAAATTTTTTTATTTAATTATTTATTTGTTTAAATTTTATTGGAGTATAGTTGATTTATAATGTGTTAATTTATTTTTTAATTGTGGTGAAAAAAAGCATAAAATTTACCAGCTTAACTATTTTTAAGTGTACAGTCAGTAGCATTAAGCATATTCACATTATTGTGCAACAGCTCTCTAGGACTGTTTTGTCTTGCCAAACAGAAACCCTGTACCTACTAAAGGACAGCTCCCCCTTTTCCCCTCCTCCAGGCCTCTGGTAACCACCATTCTACTTTCTGTTTCTGTGAACTTGACTATTTTAGGTCGCTCAGAGAAGTGGGGTCATACAGTATTTGCCTTTTAAAGAAGAATGTTGATTTTGAGCTATGTATTTAAAGATGGGAGGACTAAATAGGCAGAGATAAAAGGAGCTACATAAAAGTACATGGGTTAGTATCGTGTGAAAGTATGTGTTTTCTTTTTTTTTTTTTAACATCTTTATTGGAGTATAATTGCTTTACAATGGTGTGTTAGTTTCTCCTATATAACAAAGTGAATCAATTATACATATACATATGTCCCCATATCTCTTCCCTCTTGCGTCTCCCTCCCACCCTCCCTATCCCACCCCTCTAGGTGGTCACAAAGCACCGAGCTGATCTCCCTGTGCTATGCAGCTGCTTCCCACTAGCTACCTATTTTACGTTTGGTAGTGTACATATGTCCATGCCACTCTCTCACTTCGTCCCAGCTTACCCTTGGCTCCCCCCCATGTCCTCAAGTCCATTCTCTAGTAGGTCTGCGTCTTTATTCCTGTCTTGCCCCTAGGTTCTTCATGACCATTTTTTTTTTAGATTCCATATATATGTGTCAGCATACGGTATTTGTTTTTCTCTTTCTGACTTACTTCACTCTGTATGACGGACTCTAGGTCCATCCACCTCAATTAACTTTTATTGGGAGGCTAATACACTAGTACCCTAGAGTGACAGACGAAGCTCTCAGCTTTCCCAAGATTTTTAAACCAGGTCTCTGGAATCCAGGCCAGAGACACTGAACCAGCTCACCCCCTCATAAAGAGCTTCATTGGTGAGTTTAACATCTGTACTCAGTGGGCAGGACCATGCCCATAAGTCTCCAGCTAAAAGACCCTCAGGGGCATAAAACTGGGAATAATAAACAAATAGAAACCACTACCTAACCTAACTATCAAGTAAAAGACAAAAGCCAACACAGGGATGGAAGCAGAGTCCATGTGCTTTTCATTAAGCTCTCTTACTTTTCTGTTATCAAGATAAAGGTTCACCTATTTTTAAAAATTTTTTGGCCCAATTAACCACTCACATTGACTTACTAGAGATTCTTAAGCCAGTCTTGGCTTTTCTAGGCATCTTACTGCTCCCCTCACTACACTGATATATTCCAGATTTGCAGACAACCATAAACAAGGTTCCTCATTATTCTCTTTGTGACTTCATAAAGACAAGTTACACCTTCAGCAGGTTAGGCTGTACAGAAAACTAGATTCTAGACAGACTGAATACCTATATCCTGGACATAGATGAGGTAATCTCATTTACTAATTTAGTAAATATTTATGAGCACCTACTATATGCCTGGTACCACGCTAAGCACTGGAAATTCAGGGATAAATGAAACAAATAATCACTGCCCTTCTGGCTACAAAAAGAGAAGAAGGGGAAGAATAGAGAAATCAAAAAGTACCCCTACCTTAAACAAGTTAATAGAAAATAAAACAGGGTTTTATTTAATAAAATAGAAAATAGAAAAGTCAGGGTTAAACTCTCTGTAGAGCTGGTTGGAATTTGTCCAAGACTGTATTAGTTTCCTGTTGCTACTATAACAAGTTACCACAAACTTAAACAACATGAGTCTGTTGCCTTAAAGTTCTAGAAGTCACCAAATCTGAAATGAATCCTATAGGGGTGAAAGTGAGGTGTCAGCAAGGCTGGTTCCTCCTCCGCTACCTCTGAGGGGAGAAGCCATTTTCTTGCCTTTTTAAGCTTCTCATGGCTTCCTGTCTAAGTGCTGTGTTCCTTGTCCTACGTCCCCTTCCTCCATATTCAAAGCACATCACTCTAATCTCAGCTGCCTCTATCACACCACTTCATCCTCTGACGGACACCACTTGCTCCGTCTTATAAGGACCATTGTGTTTACCTCAGACCCACCGAGATCATCCAACTTAATATCCCCATCACAGGATCCATAACTTAATCACATCTGCAAAGTCGCTTTGCCACATAAAGTAACAATCACAGGTTCTGGGGATTAGGACATGGACATACTTGGGTGGGCATGATTCAGCCTACCACAAAGACCAAATACAATACAGGTTTCCCCCACTATCCATAAGTAGAGCGTTCCTATGAAACCTTTCATAAGCCAAAATGGTGTAAAGCAAAAAAGCAATTCCCATAGGGCACATTTTGCTAAAGCATGCACAGAATAAATGGAGATGAAGCAGAGATGCTCACAGACACAGTGCAAAGCTCTGGTGGCTTGATGCTGAGATGCTGAGTGTAGTTCCTGGGGAAGGAGCTTGGCGGGGCCACTTTCTGCTCAGGGTGTGCACTGCCTCTGTAACTGCCGGCCGCAAAGCCAAGAATGAACATTATTTGTGCTTTTGCCATTTCCCCTGAAAGCAAAAATCCTCTTTGGATTTCTTTCAGTTAGCGGAAACAGGTACTAATGCAGGTGTTTTAAAAACAAAATGACATAAAGTGAATTTTCAGAAAGTGGGGGATACCTGTATCCTAAACTTTGGAGGAAAAAAGAATTATCTTGAGCGTATGACAACTGCTCAGTGGTATCGTTTCCCTAATAATATTCATGTTCCTTATCTAAAACCAGTGAAACACAGTAGTTAAGAATATAGATTTTGGGGTGAAATACACCAAGGTTTCAGAACCAGCTCAACATCTAGATGAACAGGGTCAGGTTACTTAACCTCTCTAAACCTCAGTTTCCTCAATCTCAAAATGGGGAACACAATAGCCCTCACTTTCTAAGTTTATGATGAGGATTAACAAGATGATTCATACAAAGCACTTACTGTGGCATGTAGTAAGCATTCATCAAAAGTTTTACGTTATGTTGTTATTATAATTATTAAATCGCTAGCCCACTCAGCCTGTACTTGAATCCATGGCTGGGTATTTTGGAGACATCCATTAGTGCAGATTAGATCACTGAAATTCCCAGAATGCTCTCCCCCTCCTACTTGAAATCCCACTTATCCTTTGGGCACGTATTTTATTCCCCTTCTCTGCCTTCCCAGCTGCGAGTCCTCTCTCTCCTCTCCCCTCTGCCCGCCAACAGTGTGTGTCCCACCCATTCCAGGCTATCATGTGAAGTCTTGCCACTTCTAGTTTGTGCTTCTTTTGGTAAGTACCGCGTGTAGATTATAAACTGCTTGAGGGCAGAGATTGCTATACTAGTACTTAGCACAGAGATGTGTCCACAGCACATAACCAATAAACTGGTTAGTTTATTCCTCACAGGTTTGCAGGGGAGACACAATTCCACACTGCACATTCAAGGGGACCAGCTGTACGCCCCGGAGGTATCCTGCCACCTTGAAGTACAGCTTCCTAAATCAGTTTAATTCTCATCCCCCGTGCACATCATGTACTCAGAGTCAGCCTACATCCCAGGACGATGAAGGCCCCTCTTACTCAAGCTGTGCACTAAGAAGTTCAAGTATCAGCTGCACACGGAGGGAAAACAGGAAACAGACTTCTCTCTGGACAAAGGACTGAACAAAGAGCACACACCAGTCAAAGCCAGTTTGAACCAGTCTGTGTTGCTCTGCAGTCCTCCTGGTCTCTCTCCCAAGCTGGCGCAAAGACAAGAAGAACATCATTGACTCCAATCTTTGGCCTTCTAGCCAAGAAAGGACTTGTGAAGGTGAATGGTTTGCAGACGAAGGGGATATAAAAGAGACAAAACCAGGATAAAAATTAAATAAAAAGTAGCTGTCTTAAACTGTAATTGCAGTCCTCTGCTGAGCACGCTTGCAGATATATAAATGTGATTTACCATCAGCTTGCAACTACAAATCAGGTCTTGAGAAACACTTGTGCTATGAAATTGTTTAATCTCATCAAGCTCTGCTTTCACAGCAAGCCATAAATCACAAACTCTTTGTTATCATAGACCTCCACCAGCGCCTCTCTGGCAGGCTATGGATCGTGGGTATATATAATCTTGACTGCACAAACACTGGGGTCGGCGCAGGCTGAAATACTTTCATAATAGCCACTGTGCAGCTGGTGGAACACAAGCCTATGATGGATATCTCATTTCCTACAGTCGGCATCTATTTCGAGCAAATTATTACCACATAAATTTCTTGTCAACAGAAACGGCCAATTAATTAAGTTAAAAATTTACTTGTGATCACATCTACAAACCAAATAGAACTGCAAGGCAATTTTCCAGTTACTGAATATACTGCAGGTCAGTTTAATGAATAATTTTTAACTTTGTCATAAACTCAAAGACAGGCTAATATCTCCAGAAACCTGAATGGAGACCAGCTGCCGACAGATTTACACAAAATATATTTATGTCGAATTTGATTGCTGACATCTGGGGACAGAAATAAATTTTCTATAATTACAGAGGCATCTTTGCCATATATATGAATTTCTTTCACCAAAAAATGCAAATCTGTCCCTAGGAAGTGTATTTATATTTTCAGGCAGGGCTGCAATGGGACTGGATGGCTCTTGGAAAAATCATGGCATTAAATTCCTGTGCTGGTGATGGGTTCATTATCATGGGAGAACACAATAAGGGCGAAGACCTGTTTATCACTGTCCCCCAACTTCCACACCCCCAAAATCAGGATGCTTTCTTTCTTTGAGGCTATAAGCCGCTCGGCACTTGTCCGATAGTAAAAGCAGCATTGGGAGGAGTTAAGGCTCTGTCAGGTGGGACAGACTGACACAGCCTCCTTGCAGGGTTACAATGAGTTTACAACAGATCTACATGGAAATAAGGCCAGCAGAGGGCCCTTCAACATTCCTGCTCTAACCAATTCTCTAAACTGAAGAAAATCCATGGGTGCGGGTAATTCTCCAGGGGAGAATAAGGGATATGAATTTGGGGGACACATGAGATGTGACTGCTAACAGTGATTTTACCCAACCAACCACTCACTGAACATAGGATTATGACTTCCATCGGGGCCATTATCCAGCCCAAATGTAGAGGACAGTCAAGGTCCTTCCAATTAAAAGCTCCAGTCCTACCTAACACTTTCACTGCTCTACCCCAAACCTGCTGTTGATAAATGGTCAAGCTAGACCATTTGGTGTTCCTACAACATGCCCTTTACTTTGGTACTTCGATAACTTTTCTCCTACAAAGGATCTTTGAGGTCCTTTCCCAAATTGCTCCAACATACCAAATTCACATCTCTAAGACCATTACCATGGCTTTTCTTCAGCCTAGAAAAGACCTTTGTTCTTCATCAAGACATTTCCTCTTACACAAAGCTTGAGAGTCTATCATTCCACCCTGGATAGAATGAGCTGTAGTGAGTTCACAGTCACTGAAAGTGCTCAAGAAGATGCCAAACCACCACTTGGTGGGGATGTCATAATGGGGATCCAACGTGTGTGGGGAGAGCTGGACTCAGTTGTGCTTTCTCAGCCCTAGGAGCTTCAGTTCTATGATGGTTACTTGCACCCTTGTCAGTAAGCTTTCCTGAAGGCAGAGATGATCTCACTCACACAGTTTTCTCAGCACAAAGCCCATACTTTTTTTTTTTTTTTAAGAATATTCTCTAAAAAGTTTCTGAGCGCTGATTTTATGGAACTTTGCACATACTTGCTGCACTATTTCATGTGGAATTCTAAACATTACTATACTACTATCATCCATATGAACGACACTGACTGTGTGCCGGCTCTGTTCAGGGCACTGTGCTAGAATTCTAAGAATTCCAGGAGGCAGAATACAGTCTCCCCCAGACCAATTTTAATTAAGGAAACAAGTCACACAGTGACCCTGTAGTATATCCTGAACAAACAGTATGAATGAATGACCACTGTACAAAATATAAAATGAGACAGAAAATAAATGTTAAATGTATGGTATGGATAATTTCCAGTGTCAGAGTGGACGATGCAAAAAGATTTGAGAGTTTCAAAATCTGAAGCATATGTAGAGGAAATCCCATATGATTCTTTATTCTTCCACTGTGGAAACCAAGCATCTCCACCCTGCAAGCTGAAATAGCTTGCCCACAGTCACCAAACTAGATAGTGGCAAAGGGGGGATGGTACCCAGCTATCTTAAATAGCTGCCCATCATTTGTTCCATCACACCTAGATCCACCATCCAACACACTCCACAACCACCTTTCATTTTTTTCCTAGTTAATTCCACATGCCTTGAATCAAATTACAAGCTCCCCATCCCTGGGTCAGGCCTTGGCTCCATGTGTCTCTAAGATTTTCTCTCTGATAAGAGAACACATTTCAAAATTCCCCCCTTGACAATGATCTTCACTGTAAGGACATTGCCCAGACAACAAAATTTTACCAATAATCTACTCATGATCCCCCATGCATGAAAATATCCCCCCGCTACCACACAACTCCAAATAAAGATTAAATGCACCACTGGTCAGATTTTAAATCTCGGCTCAACCATTTACTAATTATGTGACCTTAGTCTAGTTACTTAACTGCTCAGTGCCTCAGTTTCCTTGTCTATAAAAGGGGTTAAACTAGTGTTGCTCTAAGTATTAAATCAGATAATACATGTAACATTTAAAAACAATGCCCATAAGAAGTACTTGTTATTTTTTTAATCCTCAGCCTGTATCAACTTTTGGCATAGTAAACCCCATATTCCTACTTCAAGCTATATATTATCTTTTTAGTTGTCCTGTACCTACTTTGCTAAAGCTGCAAGGAAGAATTAACAATAAAATGATGATGATGATGGCATATAACAATTTTTTTTGCCTATATTATGTTCCAGGTACTGCTATAAACACTTTACATTCATTATCAACAGCCCTATAGGAGACAAATATTCTTATTTTCTCCAAATTGCAGGTGTGACCTAGAAAGGTTAACTAACTTATCCAAGGTCACTCAGCTATAATTGGTCAAACTCCAGATTCATGCTTTTGCAGTTTAGAGTTACTGTATTTGGTCAGCAATTCCTTATCACTCTATTTCTCCCACTTACAATATTATAGGTATTGCTCACGCCCTCTTTCATCCTCCATTTTTCACAACAGATTTAATCATTATTCGTATCCTCAAGGACCTTAAAATTAAAACAAGGAAACAGGATAAATACATATGAGAAGCACATCCAAAATCAAACATCCGAACCTGTTCAAACCCATCTACCTCCACCATACTTACTTTTCTCTACTCAGCAATGGTTTTTGAGAGCATATATAACCATAGCACGAAGTCACTGTTTAATGATTTCAGGCAAAATAAAAGAATATTCCAAGGAAGTTCAATTAGCTTCTGAGTACAAACTTAGAACACATAGTACTGGTTTTCAGGAGGAGGAAAGAGGCCAGGGGAGGTTCCATAGTAAACCTTTTGGGAAATGAGATTCAGAATTACTGTAAAAGACGATGTTTTATCACAGAGACAATGGACAGGAAACTTGGGGAATTACCTATATGCTGTCTGAGTGCTACTAACAAAGGCAGGTAATAGTCTATGGTGAGTCACTGCTGACTGTCAGATTATCTCGTTGAGGGTCACCGCTGCCAGAGTATCAAGGTCAGGATGAGACAGTGGAACAAGGCAGCAGTGAATAAAGCTGGTCCCCCAGTTGACCTGATGACCATAAGTGGCAGAGGTGACATAAGTCATGATCATATCATGGTCTTACATGTGTAGAGTACTTGGTACTTTATAAAACACTTTCACAGTCATTACGTCGTTACGTTTTTAAAGAATTTCCTGTGGAAGATTCAGTAATGGCCAAACCTGCAGAGGGAATCTTCACTTGCAGGAGCATATTTCCACAGTTTTGAGAAAAGATATCTATTTTGGGTTGAGTAACCCACAAAACAGCAGATAAGCACAGGACATGTTGATTAATTAAGTACACATCTCAGATACTATCCTGAGGAAACAAATTAATACACCAGTCTCTACATCCAAAGAACCTTTGGGTTAGATGACTGCAGAAAGCACATACATAGTAAAAGATCACAACTACTTCAACACACAGTGAGAGGTAACAAGAGGTATAGTAATTGCTGTCAGATTTCAGACAGGTAGAAATAACTGCCAGGTGTAACACTCAAGAAATGCATCACAGAAGATGGAGAATTTGAGTTGTGCCTTGAAGAATCCTTAAGATTAAGAGAGTTGGGAAGAAAAAAGTGAGATTACATAGATGTAATGTACAAATAAGCCTATGTATATTAATTATTGTACTTAAAAAGATCTTAAATTTCTTAAACAAAATTATATGATAGAATTTCTTCCACTTATATTTAATAAAATAAAAACAAAATAGTAAAAACCAGCAAAGAAAAAAAAAAGGAAGAAGAAACCAAACAAGGCAAGGCACATGACCTAACGCAATAAAATTTAGAAACTGGAATTCGGTGAAAAAGACAGAAGATTCTGGGGTTGACCAGAGGTATACAGAGCTCATCTCCTCTAATTACACAGGGGAGTCTACAAATCCTAAGGATTCTCATTAACACCCTCAAATCTAAAGTGAAGCGAATTTTACATTGGCATTCTTATCTTCTCTTTCTTCTGAGTAATGAATTAAATAACTACTGGGAAAAACAGGTAAAACACAGAAGCCTAATAAGTGGGTAGACTCTAATGGGTATGAAGATTCCTGGACTTCACATGGAACTGGAGAAGTGATCCTAAGTCCAAAAGTAACCTCTGATGAAGAACATTTAACAGAATGTCATTTGAGTGAACTGAGTCTGGGTATTCTAGTAAAGATCACATCCCTCTTAAGTGCAGCTATTCTCCTTCCTACACCATTTTCTTAAGCTACAAAACATGAATAAAACACGGAATACAGCTGTCTCTTAGTATCTGCATGGAATTGGTTACAGAAGTCCCTGAAGATAATAAAATCCACGGATGCTCAAGTCCCTTATATAAAATGGCACAGTATGATGAATACAGTTAGCCCTCCGTATCTGCAGGTTTCTATCTATGGTAGGTTCAACTCGTGGATGTGAAGCCCTCAAATACAGAGAGTTAAATGTTCCTGCTTCTCAAACTGAACTCTGAGTGTAAAAGAAACTAGTCTTAAATAAGATGTAAAGATAATTAAGAAGTCATCCACACTCTGTAGTCTCAGAGTCACTCAAACATTATTGGAGGAAAACATGCAGACCTGCTAGACAAGAACAACAACAAAACCAGAAAAGGGCAGACAGAAGCACATCATGCAAAAAAACAAAGAATCCAACATCTCAAGGAAGAGGCAAAGAATCATAATACTTTATGTTATCAAACTTAATAAGAAAAACAAGACCTTAATAAAAAAGGGACTCAATGAAATGCAGTTCAAGTGAATGAGAGTTCTGCTTCCACCATGAGGGGGTAAGCCCACTACACACTATCTCTTCCACTGATTACAACTAAAAACACTGCACAACATACAAAGAACAACTACCTGAGGATGTTGAAAACGAAACAAAAGCAGGTGTATTGTGGAAAAGCTACCTACCAGCAGGTGAGTTTCCAGGTTGATTTCTCTTCTGTCTTGTGACTTTTCCCCAACTGGAGGGCCCAGTCACAGAGCTGTGTGACAGAGCAGCCATATAGGAAGTTAAAATCCTGCTTTCTATTTTTATCTCAGATTTCTGAGCTGAACAGGTGAGAAAAGAGGCCCTTAAGGATGGGAGGGTATGGGGGGAATTCCCTAGTGGAGAAAGCCGTAGAAAGGAATCTTTCTAATTCCATATACAAAACCACACAAGGTTCTGGTTCACCACTGAGCTCATATGGGGGGAATATCCAAAACAGCTTAGCAAGGCCTCTGAAAAGTGAACTAAGACTGTAAACTATCACCAAGTTTCATATTAGCTGCTGAGTGGCACATGCACAAGACAGATCAAAGGAGGATGGCAAAGACTTTGAAAACTGAACTAAGATTGGAACCCACAGAAGGCAAGCCAGAATCTCTGGTCCGAAAGCAATGAGGTTGATTCCCTGCTAAAACAAAGAAAAATCAACATTCTTCTTAGGATTATAACGCAAACCAATACCAAAGAAATGTAATAATCAAGATGGCCAGACTGCAATTAAAAAAGTACTCAATATATAAAGAAGTAGGAAAATGTTACCAGTGCTCAAGGGAAAAGATAAGCAATAGATACCAACCCCAATGTGGCCTAGATGCTAGAATCATCAAATAGGGACTTTAAAGCAGCTATTAAAAACATGCTTTATGAGGTAAAATTGAACACATTTGAAATTAATAGAAAAGTAGAAGTTCTCAGGAGAGAAATAGAAAATATAAATAATTTGGAAATTTTAAAACTGAAAAATATGTGAAATGAAAAATTCACTGGATGATATTAGTAGCAGAGTGGAGATAAGACAGTAATGATCCAGTGAACTTGAAGATAGATGAAAATAAATTATCCAAGCTGAAGAATAGGCAGAAAAAAAATGAAAAAGGAAAATTAACAGAGTTTCAAGTACCTGTAGGATGATATTAAAGGGTCTAACATATGTGTCACTGGAGTAACATAATGAGAGGAAGAAAACATCCTGCAGAAAAAGTATTTGAAGAAATAAAGTGCAAAAACTTATCAAATTTAGTGAAAACAAAGCTTAGCAGATTTAAGGAGCCCAGCTAATCTCAAACTAAACCAAAACAATGAAATGAAACAAAAACAAAAAACAACTGAATTGATTGAAAAAGAAGACCTAAGGAAACAAAACAAAGACTAAAACAGTATCATGCAGAACTAAAAATCTTGGAAAGATGAAAGAACAGAAGGGCCACACTAAAAATCAAATTACTGACAGAGCAAAAGATTGACATACTCACAGTGAATCCACAGGGGAAAAAAAGGCAAAGTAATTACATCAGAAGATAAAGATGATACTATTTGTATACTTACAAAAAATGGAACAGAAAATTTGAATATATATATTCAAATATATACTACAAAAACGTCACCAAAATGAAGAAAAAAACTGGAGATCAAAAGGGTTTACCAAGTTTCAAGAAAGTGATACACAGAATGATCAATAATCAGATAATCTTAATGAAGCTACTGAGATTCAAGGGAAAAAAATTCTCCAGACACCCACATAGAAAAAAAGTCACATACAAGGAAGGAAAGTCAGGCTGACTTCATACTTTCCCAGAATCATGTTCAATGCCAGGAGATGATGAAGAACTATTTTTCATTTTAAATTATTTTTAAAAAAACAGTGTATAGGGCTTCCCTGGTGGCACAGTGGTTGAGAGTCCGCCTGCCGATGCAGGAGACACGGGTTCGTGCCCCGGTCTGGGAAGATCCCACATGCCGCGGAGCGGCTGGGCCCGTGAGCCATGGCCACTGAGCCTGCGCGTCCGGAGCCTGTGCTCCGCAATGGGAGAGGCCACAACAGAGAGAGGCCCGCATACCGCAAAAAAAAAAAAAAAAAAAGTGTATATCCTAAAAATATTATATGCAACTAAAATGTCATTCAGACATAACAGACACAAAGCATTAAATAATTCCAGGATTAGTGAGCCCTTATGAAAAAGAAAACGTCCTGTGAAGAAAATCCAGCCAATTAGGGTTTGAATAAAAGTTTAAGAATTAAAAAGCTGTGATCAAAAGAACTTGTAATGAACCCTTAATGACTATGAGTTCATTTAAGTATAGAATCAATACTAAACAAATATGGAGAGCATTGTTATAGAAGATAATACAATTTTCATTGACAATATAAAGATAATAATATAACTAAGGAAAATCGAGCAGTACGCAGAGTGGTAGAAGCTGTGATCTTCCTCCTTCAAAGCAAAGAGTCAATGGTCCTAAAATTGACACATATGTTTAAAAAATAATAACCACTCCAATCTCAAAATATGTATAGCCTCTTTTCCTACCAGTGGAGTAATTGTTGATCCTATTTTTGTAGGAGGAATGTTCCATCATTTCCTCTTTCTATTTGTACCTAGCAAAGCAGCTTCCACAACAATAAAATCTGTTTTAATTGAAACGAGTGCTGTGATGCTATGTCCTAACTAAACAAGGTAACCATCTAGAAAGAACAAACACATTTGGAGTGGAGTAAGTGTTCTACTTGACTTTGCAAAGGGATACGCACACGTAGACACACATAAATGCATACAACATCCACCTCTAACGTCTGGCAGTGCATTACCTATTCCTGAGATATGGTTATACTCCTATAGACCTGATCACTTTAGAAATATCCCAATTGATTTTCAAATGAATATACACAGATTGTGCCCCAGGCCCATTATAGCCAAATGATCTCTTTTGATGTTAGAAATGTATTTTCTCAACTCATTTCTTTAATTCTTCCAATTTATTAAATATGCAGTAAGTGTAGATAGAAGTAACTAAAGAGAGAAAATATGTGAAACTATATTTCTCTTCCTGGTATGTTTTATTTTAGGATCTTCATAAAAGACACATATAATGACTTCTTTTAACAACGGAAACTTGAGATATCGAAACAGTTTATGGTACACTATGAATGATTCAGATACCATTAAGATGGTAGAATTGGAAATCAAATGATAGGGATAGATGTCTTAAAATGTTCACAAATGTCTATCTTGCTTTATCTGAAAAAAAGTCAATTTATAAAAATCCATAAAATAATTAAAATTACAACAATAGAAGTACTTGCTGGATGCTTCCTATTATGTCAGGTACTCTGCTAAGAACTCCACATGGATCGCCTAAGTTCATCCTGAATTATCCCCATTACTTAGTATCTATTTCATTCACCTGATCCATGGATATTGAATGGGGAAGATACTGGAGGACAGGGAATCCCGTCCCCACCTCCCTGCTTCAGGACAGGGAGTTCCATGCCATCCTCAGTCCCCATCTCCCATTTGAGAACAGTTCTAAGAAGAATTTAGGCATCATGACCTTATGTCCAAATTTTAATTTCTTGGAAGAGTGCTATAACTGAGCTTTGTCATATGTATTAAGCGCCTAAGAGTACCAGTTGTATGGGGATATGGCAAAGTTGATGAAAGTAATACACAAAAAACAGACAGATTAGATGTCAGATATCGCTCTATTTAAAAATAATAAAGGCAGTACACTTTAAACAAACTTTGAATGAAATAGTTTGTATATGATGATTATAATGATTCCCGAATGGATGTAATGTGACGTTAATAACTATAAATATCAGTTAAGTATCAGTTTTAAAAGTTTAACCCTGAGGACTGCCAAGGCATAACTATCTTAAATATTTACATAAAAGTCAACAAAAGAAACTCTAAGATGCATAGCTCTTGGATCTAATGCTACACTCTAGCCTAAAAGACTTAAATCCTTTCATGAAGCCAGATTAGGAACTTCTGGTCTAGAGGGGATACATACTGAGATACTTAAACTTGGGAGCACAGACCTCCTACATACAATCTATGTAACACTGTCATCAAATCCTTCACTAAGAAATCTGCCATAAGAGAAAAGATGTTTACCTCACGTATAGTTACATATGCAAGCTCACAGGAAAAAGTAAGTAGTCTGAAACCAGCATTTTCCAAATGTGCTCAAGCAACAGATCTGCTATGACAAAGAATTCCTTGACTGAGTATGTTTGGAAAATGCCGAGAAAATACTCTAGAATCTCAAAGTCTTTCATATGCTCTTATGTATTATTAATGTCCCAAAGGGAAAATGTAAAGCACTTCCCAAACCTTTTGATAACAGAAGACTTTCATCATAGTATATACACAAACGTCCACTGACACAACCTGGGACATTGTTTCTCCTCACAGATCGTGGTTTCCAGGTTCTGTGAAGAGCCACAGGAATCTGGAAACAAAGCATCCCTTGGATGAGAACTGTGAGAGCTATGGCTGTACAAGTCCCACCCTGGCGCTAAGAGGCTCATCTTCCCTGGAGGAGAATGAATGTTAGTGGACATATTGTAACCCCCATCCCCTGGGCAAACCTTCCTGGCCAAAAACCCAAGGGGTCTCTGATTGTCACTCAGGACTCCTGAGACTTTTATCTTGAGTGAGATTAGGCAGGAATAATGATATATTAGCCTCTGAGGAGAGTACAAGGGAAAACCAACCACCCCGCCTATTCTTTTTTTTAATTTTTTTATATATTTATTTGAGTATAATTGCTTTACAATGTTGTGTTAGTTTCTGCTGTACCACAAAGTGAATCAGCTATATGTGTACATATATCCCCATATCCCTCCCTCTTGAGCCTCCCTCCCACCCTCCCTACCCCACCCCTCTAGGTCGTCACAAAACATTGAGCTGATCTCCCTGTGCTATGCAGCTGCTTCCCACTAGCCATCCATTTTACATTTGGTAGTGTATACTGATGATCCTAGTGGCAGGGCAGGAATAAACATGCAGACGTAGAGAACGGACTTGAGGACACGGCGGGAAGGGGAAGCTGAAGTAAGAGAGTAGCATTGACATATATACACCTCACCTATTCTTCATGGCTCCCTCAGGCTGGGATGGTGGGAAGGGATGCCTCAAAGCATCTTAGCTTTTCTACTGGATGACTTCAAAGGGAGGCCACATGTAAGTTAGGGGGTCCCTTCTTTCCCCCTGAATTAATGTTTGCTCTTCTGTCCCCCAAGGCTGAACTCCCATTTTAGGGACACTTTAAGTCTGTGGCTCTCCCTTGGTCACAGACACATGGAATTAATTAGGCAAACATAATAATAGTTTGGAGGTAAAAGTAGCTTTGAAAATTCTGCTGACTTGTCTTAGATGTTCCTTTAGATTTTCCAATATCCATGTGATTGTGTACACATCCACAACTAAGCGATGTCCCAGGCTGATTTTATGTCCACTGAACCTATATTTCTGGCCAAAATGAGACCACAGACTGACCTACAGGAAAATAGCACAGAAGATCCATAAGGCTAAAAGAGAAAATGCATATTGAATCACTTAACCCTGGGAGCATTCCTTTGCCACCAAGGGAAGGATTAGAAAGTTAAAAACTCTGTTTCAACTGGAAAGCATGGACATTTTTATAAGGCAGGAATGCTTGATTACATGTAGATCTGCATGGAGATTGTTCAAGAAGTCAGTCTTGATTCAGCCTGGATAGCCTAGTGTTTAGCTAAGGACAAGGGGGAAAGAGACAGCTATTCTTTGTGATTATTTCCACTGCACTTACCAAATCAATAAAATAATTATTATTATTGGTGATGGGCTTACCACTGGCTAAACAGGCCAATTAAACAGGCCAATTTAATTGCTTCTGTGAAGTCACACAACTCTTAAGTGTAGACCATGGCATCAGTAAAGAGTGTGCAACCGCCCCAAGCCTTGTGGACAGGATGTGCGACGGGACTGATTTAATTAGAGCTTTTAGATTGCAACCTGCCCTCTTTCCTGAGCCATACTCTGCTGGAGACTTCCTCTGTTCTTTTTTAATGCTGCCCTGAGCTGGAACAAAGCAAGGAGCCCACCAAGAAGCATGGGGTTGCCATCACAGAGAGGATTAAAATGCCCATTATGAGGTAAGGTTCGCGTCACAGCAGAGGTAACAGAGGACAGGCCATAAAAGAAAATAGGCTGCCTTGGGATTGACATATATACACTAATATGTATAAAACAGATAACTAATAAGAACCTGCTGTATAAAAAATAAATAAAATAAAATTCAAAAAAAAAAAAAGAAAATAGGCCGCAGGCAGGAAAATATTGATTGAAAGAAACTGTAAACACCACAGCATCCAAACTGCTTGCCCTGCTCTGTATGATCTGAGTCCTGCCAACCTCTTGACTTTGTAATCTACCCTTTCTCCCTGGCTGTTAATGCTTCAACCACATGGGTCTTCCCCCTGGCTTTCCAATACAAGACACTGGTCTCTGCCTTGGGCATTTGCATCTGTCTTTCCTCTACTTGAACCCCATCCCCACCAAGCTTATCTTTATGCTTGAGGCCTCAGCTCAGATATCCTCTCCTCAGAGAGGCCTTGTGTGACCATCCTAGCTAAAGGAGCCCCCCTCCCCATCTAGACCCTTGCCATCACATCACTCCAACGCGTTTTCTTTGAGGCACTACCCAGTGTTAGAAAGGACGTGGCTTATTTGCTTACACGTTTCCTGCCTGACTGTACCTATCAAGAGAGTCACACAAGAGCAGGAACCGTTTGCCTTCATCACTGCTGGGCCTCCACCATCCAGGAACAGGCCCTGCACGGAGTAGATGCTCCGTAAATATTGATAGGAAAAAATAATGTGTCATGGATTGAGTGAATGGGAAATTAACATTCATCTCATGGCTGTTCCTTCTGGCCCACCCCACATGCTGCTAGTGTTCAGAACATGCACCAGATAATATGACACCTAGGCCTCAGCTCTGTCACTCGCTGGCTCTGTGACCTTGAGCAACTGAGTTAACCTCTCTGGAACTCAGTTTCCACCTCTATAAATGGGTGTACAGAAAGGACCAATCACACAGGACCTCTGTTAGAATTCTTTTAAATGTATGCAAAGGGCTTAGAACAATTCGATGCTTCAGTCAAAAATGCCTGAGAACTGTTGCTATCATTGCTGTGATCGCTACAGATAATTCCTTCCATATACCATGAAAAGTATCAGGGATTGAGCCCCCTCAAGTGTGTGCATCACTTTAAAGAATTCCTAATCTGGGACTTCCCTGGTGGCGCAGAATCTGCTGCCAATGCAGGGGACATGGGTTCGAGCCCTGGTCCGGGAAGATCCCACATGCCACAGAGCAACTGAGCCCGTGCACCACAACTCCTGAGCCTGTGCTCTAGAGCCCGTGTGCCACAACTACGGAAGCCTGCGCACCTAGAGCCCGTGTTCCGCAACAAGAGAAGCCACTGCAATAAGAAGCCCCCGCACCACAAGAAACAGTAGCCCCCACTCGCCGCAACTGGAGAAAGCCTGTGTGCAGCAACAAAGACCCAACGCAGCCAAACATAAAATTAATTAATTAATTAATTAAAACAAAAATTCCTAATCTAATACAGTCTATTCACCCAAGATAACAGTGTGAGTCTATATATGTTCTCTTCCACCTCAATATATCATGTAGCGACAAGTTCAACAGCCAAGCAACCTCATCTTCTGGATGGACCAGTAAATTTGCACTGTCCATGTCTACAGAGTCCTGCCCCCTTTCCAGCATACCCGTGAGCAGCCCTTATGAATAATTTGGTTGGAGAAAGCAAAGTTTCCATTGTTGAAAGCTACGGAAGAGACTCTTAATTCAAACAGTATTAGGTTGGTGGATGAGGAAAATTGGAGCATGTAAAATTTATTGGACATCATAAAAGGGAAACGGGGAGAGGGCCAAGGAATTGGGGGGTTCGATGACTGCTGAATTGCTAGCATAATAACCAGCAGCACATCACAGTGCGCTACCTGGGCCAGGAAGCACTCTCCCAGATGACTGCTTTATGTCACCACTGATGCTACTGGCCCATCAACTATGACCCTGGGAGCAGCAAACCCCATCATAAGAAAGGGAGAAATGTAAATCTCAAAATAGATATATAAATATTCGGTGGCCCAGTTCCATTAGTCATTTGTATTCCTGACTTCGGAATGCAAAAATGTAAATCCAGGGCCCTTCTGAAGTCAGGAGGCACAGAGGGTTCATATAATAATCTCCCTGACAAGGGCTAAGCTGTGGTTGACAATAAAACCTAGGGGGCCAATAAGCTCACTAAACATGCTGGGAGAAAACAAGGGAGAGATACACTCTCAACCTCAGATGGGGGGAGAGAGAGATTGACTAATCAAGCCCATCCCACAATGTCAGAGATTTCCCTGATGCACTGGGGGCATAAGGACAGAGCTGATTTACGCACTGGCAGTCTGACATCCCTGTAAGCAGAACGCTCCACAGCTCATTCTCGAGGCTCTAAGGAGCGTGGCATTTTTTTTCTGATTTACTGCCATTTTATTGCTGCTAGACATGGACACAGGGCAGATGCCCACGGTTCTAAATGAAGGTAAGCGATGTCCTTGATGCAGGCTCTCCTAATGTCCTCCTTAAAAGTGAAATCATTAAGGGTTACATCAGATTGAGTTTGATCTAACCTCACAGGGGTGAGGGGAAGCAAAAGGGGAGAGGGTGGAAATACAAAGAAATGAAATACAAGGAACACAAGAAATGAAAATCCCATTGGTGCAGCCTCATGGGACAGAAGTACAGAAGCATGCACTAGCCCTGTCATTCCTAAATGTAAGAGAGGAAAGAAGCAGAGCACCCATAAATGAAGGAGCAGGAAGAAAGGGGCAAGATCACACAGCTGATTAGGTAGTTTGGGCTCAGAACTTGAACCTTCTAATTAACTCCTGGTCCAGCCCCTGGGCTGTCCCACCAGGCTACATCTACACAACTCCTTTCCTCTTCATGTCAGATTCCATGGGACGGGGGGTTCCACATTTATTCTAGTACTTACATAAAGGCCCACACCCCAGGTTTGGGGGTTAGGAATGTGACATATCATATACTAGGCTGAGATACAGGAGAGAGTTTAAGAGCTACACAATTATGTGTAAATGATATTAGGAGTAATATACAGTATTTATGTCAATTGATTTCAGGAACGTTGCTCCGGACAAGATACAGTATGTATTCAAGGTTTAAAAAAAGTGAATTTAAAGAAAAACATTAAGCAAATCAGAGTACAGGTGACTGTAGATTGGGAAGTATATTCTAGAAATATACTGAACGGGTTTTCCAAGTTGATTTTGTCAAATCAAATGTTTGACACAAAACTGATTATTTTGCTCACAAGATTGACAGCCATGGACAGAACCTACACCTTCATTCAAGAATATTATGTGTATAGTAGGGCGTCCCTGGTGGCGCAGTGGTTGAGAGTCCGCCTGCCGATGCAGGGGACACGGGTTCGTGCCCCAGTCCGGGAAGATCCCACATGCCGCAGAGCGGCTGGGCCTGTGAGCCATGGCCACTGGGCCTGCGCGTCCGGAGCCTGTGCTCCACAACGGGAGAGGCCACAACAGTGAGAGGCCCGCGTACCGCAAAAAAAAAAAAAAAAAAGAATATTATGTGTATAGTAGAATATTATTCAGCCCTAATGAATATAATGAAAGTCTGATATGTGGTATAACATAGATGAACCTTGAAAACATGATGCTAACTGAAATAATCCAGACATAAAAAGATATATATTGTCTGATTCCACTTATATGAAGCATCTAGAATAGGCAAGTTTAGAGAGACAGATAGTAGATTAGAGGTTGCCAGGGGTTCAGGGAGGGGGGTGATGAGGAGTTATTGCTAATAGTTACAGAGTTTCTGTTGGGGTGAAGAAAAAGTTTTGGAAATAGTGGTGATGGCTGGATAATGCTGTAAATGTAATCAATGCCACTAAACTGTACCCTTAAAAATGGTTAAAATGGCAGGTTTTATGTTACATATATTTTATTAATTTTAAAAATTAATAATTTAATACAGCAAACCCCACTGACACGTATACACTCAATGGGTGAATTGTATGGCATGTGAATTATATCTCAATAAAACAGTTAAGAAAAACAAAGACTATTATGTGCATGAAGTTAAGGACATTCTTGACTAGACAGAGGAGGCTGCCTATAGCAACCTACGAAAATTCTTATTCTCTTTGGGAATGTCATTCTATATCAAATCATCTGTTTCATCATGTCCCTGAATAGTCCCTAAAGAATGAGGCATAACTATCTTGGATCCATCTAAGAAAGGTTAGTTAAAATTTGTGTCCCTCCTGTATCACTGTCCTGTAGGAACTATCTGGGAAGTTCCAGACTACGTTAATTTGGATCATCACCCAGAGATCGAATGCTCTCTGGAATCAAAACAAACTTATCTCTTGTTTGACACATGAGAATTTGGAATCAAGTCTCAAATTGTCATCTGCTCAATGTATATAAAGATACGAGGGTACTTCCCAAAACTTATTAAAAATCCCACATTGTACCAAATATAAAGTTAGTAATGATATTGCACCAAATATACGTTGGTATTTTAAGGTCCAACATACTGAGTTATAACTGAAGAGGCAGTGTAGTCTTGTGTCACAGACACGGAATTTAATAAACAGACTAAGCTTAAGGGCAGCTTTACCACGTACTAACTTTTATTATTTACCTGTACCATAGTTTCCTAATCTGGAAAATTGAGATAATGGATCTCTCTTCATTTGTGAGAGCTAAACTAGGTAAAATGATGAAGAGTACAATATTACTGGCGTATAGCAAAATAAATGGTAGTTAAATACATACTCATAAACACAGACAACGCAACACAGAATCTAGAAAAAGAATTACTAGTGAGTAAGAAATTGTTAATGTGCCTCTAGAAAAAAGAATTACAAGTGAGTAAGAAATTGTTAATGTGCCTCTACCAGGGAACAGGTAGTCCTGCTCCTATAACGAAATATTCCATGGAGCAGCAGATGCAATTCTCCAGATTCTATCATTATGGGATGAAATAGCCTGAAAAACCATCCAATTACTTTCGTTCTGAAACAAAAACAATTACTACTACTACTAGTATTAGCCTTTATTGTGCACTTATTACGTGCCAAGCATTTTGAGACGGAGCTTTGATTATCCTACTGAATCTTCCCAACAATGCTTGAAGTAAGTACTTTTAGTAGCTCACTTTCCAGATCAGTTAATCAAAGCTAAAGGAAAGTAACTGGCCTGAAATCACATAGAGATTAAGGGTTAGTGCCAGGATTCAAAACCCAGGCAGCCTGGCCTATAACCTTAACAACAATGCCATCATCCATGCTCACTCAGAAATCTTGCAGATGATCAACGTATTGTACTTTTCCAGTTACACTGGTACCAGGAAAGGAGGCCCCTAGAAAACAGATGTGCAGAGTCTGGTTGCTCCCTGACCACCATCCTTCGTCCAAATGCAAAGAATGCATTAGCCTCCTGGTTTGTAAGTCAGGTTCTTGTGGATAAACTAATAAAGACATCTCTAACCTGTGGATGTCTAACTAATCCAACCAGCATCAAAACGACACACATGAAAAGCTAAAGAGATGACCCTTCGCTCACAATAATGAATATCCTGTCACCTTGAGACTCAGCCCAGAAGAGCCTGATGGGTCTCCTCTGACCTCTCGCCAACCCACTCTTTTAAGTACAAACAAAGGGCTCTACATTAGCCCTTCCATGTGCTTGTCATAGACATCAAAACCCCTGTCCTTGTGGGAAATAAGGAGCACTTCCTGGAACGGCCCATAGTTGGAGAAGAGTGTTCCCAGGACAGAAGAGGCAGACGCTTGGCTGCCTCGGGTGTGAGCAAGACGAGGAGAAGTGCCTTTGTTAACCAGTGGTCCATGGTGCTTGATGAAATCACAGAGCCCAGTACTGACTCTGAAGGTCCTGTTGCTGAACCTTGACAGATGATACTCAATTCTCAGCCTAGTGGAAGAGCAGTAATAAAAACATTGCCTTCAAAGAAAGAACTCCACAGCACTCGACGTTTCTTTTGGAAATGTGAGGTTTTTCCACAATAACATGAATAAAGTACAGGGAACAGCTAAGGGCTGGGGAAAGACATCCATAGGACTAGATCAACAATTCCCCTGCTTCTAAGTCTCCTGCCACACACATACACACGCACGCACACGCACACACAGTGCCTCTATGCAGGTCCCAGGGGTCATGAGGATCAAATACAAATTTCGAAAGTTGAAAACGGGGGAATCCATTTCAAGAGACTGAAAGGATAACTGTCACTGGAATTAATACGGTTGGAATGTTTAAAACCGCCACAGGTTCCTTTACTTTTGAAAGGTGTCAGGTTCCTGTCTTGAACATGGAAAGTCTATCTGTGACGTCACAATGAAGGATTATGCTATCACAGACTGTTCTGGGCTAAGGAGAGCTTATTTAATTTACTGAACCACACATATAAATTGGTAAGGATGAGACCAAAAGGTTAAGCACGGGTCATGATTCTTATCTCTCTCCATTTCCCATATGACTGTAGTGTCTGATTGAAATTTCCTTTCTCAAAGGTGTCTGAAACTATGTTTTACATTTTTCAATGTGTCCCTTTCTCTTCAGTACTGACTCTTCTCCCCAGGAATAAAAACGGACCAGATGTAAGGAACAGCGATCTGCAGCTCTCTGATGGGACAAAGCTTCTGCCATTTAAGAAAGCAAAATCTGAAGTGCTGAAGTGCCACCGAGCAGAATGTCATGAGAAGCAACTTAGCTGATTGAAATCTTTGTAGCTACGTTCCTCCAACTAAAATGACCAACTCACTTACAAATGAAAAAACACATTTCAACACGTTTTCTTTCAGTATTAAAGGTAAATGTATATAACACTATTAAAAGGAGGATCCAAGGGTGAATTCACCCCAAATTCTCAGATTTCCTTTACAGTGAACTGGCCCCTTCCAAATGGTAAAGAGAAGTTCACTCTTGCAAGATTACCTGTAAGTATGTTATGATGAAAGCAAATCCATCATTATGACAAGAGAAGACTCTGAGACGGCTGTATGGACTTTTTCATTCTTTTTAGACCTGTAGGGTTATCAGAGTTGGTAGAGGTTTTGCCACTATAACAAAGGAGGGCCTCCAAGTTACAACCTTAACAATCTCAGGACTGTCCATCACCCAAATCAACTTAGTTTTTCTTTCAGTATTTTTGCCTTTCAACAGATATTTCTCACCCCATCTGAGCTATTCTTCCATTTCAGCACACACTGAGTATTACCACATTGAGTGTGTACCACACGGCAAGTGCTGTGCTGGGTGTGGGGTATTCAGGAATGAACAAGGCACAGTCCCCGCCTGGACTTATCATCTGGTTGGGGAGAAGACACTGTAAATATCTGAGATGAGTTCTGTAAAAGCTTGAGCAATGGGTGATGAATCAATGCTTTATTGATGTCTAAAAGGCAAAAAGATAAGGTGTTGTCTCCTCACACAAACCTGAAGAGACAATACCTCAGCAGAATCATTGCTGAATTCAGGCAATAGATCAAGTCCATTTCTCAAACTGAAGAGATTTTGTTTTGTTTTGATTTTTCTTTGAATTCCATGCCTTTAACTGATTTTTTGCAAAAGCATAAGAGAGAGCATGAGATAAATCTATGATCACAAAAAAACTACTATTTTTGGAAGTCCCTTTTGTAGTCCCGGATTATAAGAAAACAAATTGAAACATTTCATTAAAAATAAGTTTGGGGGCTTCCCTGGTGGTGCAGTGGTGAAGAATCTGCCTGCCAATGCAGGGGGCACGGGTTCGAGCCCTGGCCCAGGAAGATCCCACATGCCGCGGAGCAACTAAGCCCGTGCACCACAACTACTGAGTCTGAGCTCTAGAGTCCTCAAGCTGCAACTACTGAGCCCACGTGCCACAACTACTGAAGCCTGCGGGCCTAGAGCCTGTGCTCCACGATAAGAGAAGCCACCATAATGAGAAGCCCACACATACCGCAACGAAGAGCAGTCCCCGGTCACCACAACTAGAGAGAGCCTGCGCACAGCAACAAAGACCCAACACAGCCAAAAATTTAAAAAAAAATTTAATTAAAAAAAAAATGTTTGGTTTGAAATTAACTTCCTAGAGAGGAAAATATGACCTCAGAGTTACCTTCCAAAGACTGATCATTCTAAGTCTGGAAGGTATCCTTCAGAAGAATGACATATGACTTTTTTCTTTTAATTGTGAAAATGAGTTTATAAACAACCATAAAGACTCTTCCCAAAATGCTAATGTTAACCTCTTCATCAAATTCCACAAAATTGATCATACATATTTATGAAGGAAACTTTGTGAGGGCACATTTGTATATACTGTAGAGAGAATGGGAATCAAGGGTTTGAGGAAGGGCAAATGACCGGCAGCAAGAGAGTGCCAGCTGAAGGACGCACAGGTCAGGGCCACCTGTGCCAAAGGTGGGGCACAAGTCACACTGACCAATACCATTCCTCCTGGTGGACTTGCTGGAAAGCATGAATCTGTCAAGTGCATTCTCTTTGGAGAGGGAGCTGGGGACCAGCAGAACCTAAGAATCAAAAGCCACGGATTCAGAAGCCTGGGAGAGAAGAGGTCAGTGCATATTCTCCAGGCCAAGGGCCAAGTAAGTTGCACCAAGGAGAGAAAATGACCCAAGACCAAGCAGAGAAGATGGAGGTGCCAAGCACACATGTACCAGAAGAGTCCTTAAAGATCAGTTACCCTAGTCATTCACTTGATACATAATGAAACTGAGGCCCAGGAAAAGGAAGTGACGTATCAACTCCACTCAGGGGCAAAGCCAGAACTTAAACCTCAACACAGCTGAGTGCGTTTTCCATTCCCCCACTCTGCCTTCTTCCCTGAGAATCATCCATAAAACGATAAAGCACATCAATGAGAAGCTGGTAGCAGAAGCAGACCAGGTTGGGAGCATGAGCCTGGCATGAGTGAATACGGGCGTGGAGATTTCAATCACTGGGAACCTGAGAGATTCCTGACTCTAAGTGTCAGGAATTTGGAGTTCATTTTCAAACTCTATCACCAAAATTTCTGTTTCCCATCCACATTTTTCCTCCTCCAGCAACCCTGTAAATCTATGTACACTGTTCAAATGTCACTCTGAATTTCTGTTTTTTGGTCATATTCCTCCTTCTGCACTCAGGTGATACGTCAGTAAGATTCATGACGGGTCCATCATGCAAAGACGCTACTTCCCTTTATAAATTTGTTATAAAATATTTACATGCATGACTTCGGAAAAATATGCAAAACAAATATTTAAAGTCCACCTTTGCAGACCTATTACTGAAGGTGTTTTTGTTGCTTTTCAAGGCTCATGAGATGAGAAGTGAGTTTAAACAACAATAAACCTAAGTAGACAAGGCAAAAATCGAATTCTCTCCTTGGTGCTATGACAAAAGCACATCAGTGTAGTCAAAGGCTGTTGGCTTTGGCTGTTCAGCATTAATTCGTTCTTCTCTGGTATCAACCAGTGAGACAATTTTCTATGGAGAATTAGTACTTCCCACCCTTCATTTCAAGTGGTTTGGATGAGGCTGACCCCATCTCTTGGCACATGGTATAAGCTGGACCCTGGTGGTTGGTTCATGGACGGGAATGCAACCCAAATCCAGCCAATGCAAGTCACTCCTGAAAATTTGTTTGGACCATTGAAAAAGAGCCTCCTACCGGGGGTGGGGGGGTTGCTAAACTGGTCAGGAGTAATCCTTTAGCTGATGTTGGTTATCTTACCAAAACTTGTTAAAAAGAAAAACAAAAACCTACCTGAACTACATAGGAAAGCAGAACTAAAACATGGAGAGAGAAATTACTGACAAAGTTATGTGAACACCTGAGCCTAACACAACCCTGAGGGTATGTGATAGACTGTTCATAAAAGTGACTTCAACGTTTCCTTTTATCTCTCTATATACTCCACTTTGCAATGTGACCTGCCTGCTCCTCCACTGGGAGGTGGGTCTATTTCTCCACTGCTGGAATATAGGCTTGGTCATGCAACTTGTTTTGGAAAATGAGTCATCAGCAAATGTCATTAGTATGACATTTGAAAGGTACCTGAGCACTAGTGTTTGTCCTCTCCCATTAGAAGAACCTTTCTGCCACCAGTCTACAAGCCCAGTCTAGCTTCCTGGAAAAAGAGAGACCACATGGACAGCTATTCCAGCCATCCCAGCTGACAGTGAGATTATCCCTGACTACGTAGCCCCTGCAGAGCTGGCCCGGAAAAGAACCATCCAGTCAACCCAAGGATGGTGACCTAATAAATAACTTATGTTAAGCCATTAAATTCCAAGGTCGTTTGTTACAAAGTGAAAGCTAACTGATCAGGTATTAAAATACAATTTTTTTCCCTTCAGCAATTTGAATTGAGTTCATTTCACTTATAACCCAGAAGTCACAAATACCCAGAGCCATATTTAGCATATCTGACACCTGGAGCAGATAGCTGTTAACATCCCTTCCTCCATACAAGAAAATTATTTTCAGTTGTAAAAATTTTCTCTGAATTTGTTTTTTAGTTTTAAAGTAGGTAACAGTAAAAAAGAAAGATAAATATTAATCTTAAAGATATTACTCAAATGCATTAGACTATTTCATATACAAATAAAATTTTGCACTTACCAAAGAAAAATAGTATACTTCATGGTTTGTACTCTATTTTAGTATTTTAAGTGTTAAATACAAGTAAATGCTTCAAGTGGCCTCAAAGAATCACAGAATTAAAATAATTCAAGACCTGCTTCTTCACCTTTCAATCACTGTGCTGTAAATACCTATTTCAGATCCATTGTTGAAAAGCAGGAATATGTACAACCAAGGTTTTGAAGACACTCACTGCCTGAAATAATCTCTAATGATGTTGACCCACTATGAACTTACTCTCAAATACATGAGAGGTGAGTTCACATGTGCTGAGACTGCCTGTGTAGCTAGGAGTTCTCTAAATTAGAATACAATATGCATTAAAAGGTAATTTTTAAAACTGTTAATTCAAAGTGTAATTATACATTATTCAAATGCAACAGAACTCATAGCAAATATTCAGAAGTTAGATTGATAAAATATGTTTGTTTGTTTTCCAGGGGGTAGTATTTTATCACTTTCATTACTTGAATTGTCAGTGTATGCTGATGCTAAAATGTAGAGTGAATTTTAGTTGGTTTTATGGTTATTTTAAAACTCTCCATAGACAATGCCTCCTCTCTCACTTTCTACCCCAGCAGCAGACCTCTCTTGCTGTTCTGCCCTTGATACTCCACTGCAAATAGCACTGGAAATAAATTTTATTAATGCTGAGAATTTCATGTGTAATAAAAATTCTCCAAAGGACCCTGATTGAAATACATCAGAGGTGTTGAGTGAGCATACTTGCATGCAGGAGAAAATTCCCAGGGACAGACCTGATGATTTCAACATTGACCTAAAATTTCTAAATTTTTTAGAAAATGAAGATAATCAATGGCTCTGAGCCTTTCAGCACAGTGACATGGTAGAATTGACTTTTCATTGGATGAACAATTAATTGAATAGCCTGCACCATAATACCCTTGCAATTTATAGTAGAATCCCCATTTAATTCCAGAAAATCATTAAGGTTCTCTGGACCAAGCCAAGACAACAAACAATATCTCATATCCACTTAACTTCCAATTAATCATATACTCACTTAAAGTGACTTTCCTCTGTCAGGAATCAAGTAAAGCTCCAGCTTTACTTGGAAGATCTAAAGAAATCACACAACAAATAATGTAACTTTAAGGATGTAACTGATCATGTGATGTCACTGATCTATATTAATCTATTCACATCAACTACATATCTGACTTGGCTACATATTATATTCATTTGCTTTATAGCTAGTCAGTGGTATCTTAATAAATTCAATACCCTTCAAACTGAAACATATTCTATTCTCTCCAATATGTGCCTTTCTGCTACATTTTACTTCATTTGGTATACTTACTAATCAAGTCTCTTGTGAGCTTCATTTCTTTTGACACAATGTATCATTGTTAGGATTTCTTTCAGATTGATTTAAATCTATTTTGCTCCATGCTGCCTTAAAGCTACTGTATGCACTATCCATTTCCTTAGCAGTCCCACCACGGGGCCATGTGATCTGGTTCACACTCCATCTTCCTGGTTAAGGAAAGATGTACTTTCCTGGCTTGGTCTAATGTGAAATGACTCTTGCTCTTTGTCTATCCTGGCAATGGCTGTGGACTGAAGAGTAAAAGTGATAAGTAGGAATGTGTATGAATGTCAGTATATTTCAGGTAGTCAATGCTCAGATGAGTAACTGCAGGATCCTAATGTCCTTAATATGAAGTCATCTCTTGGAATCAATGCTTCTGAAATTCTAGGTATTATTGCCAACAGATGTAAAGCAGAACACAATAACCAAGCTCTCTCTCATAAATCCTTGCCGATTTAAAGAACACCTGAAGATTGCCTTCTTTGGTGGTATTAATTACGAGTCACTTTTAATTTCAGCTGGCCCTAGGCTTTCTGTTCTAAGACTCTAAAAGTGCACTTTGGAGAAATGTCTATTTAGGTCTTCTGCCCATTTCTGGATTGGGTTGTTTGTTTTTTTGATATTGAGCTGCATGAGCTGCTTGTATATTTTGGAGATTAATCCTTTGTCAGTTGCTTCATTTGCAAATATTTTCTCCCATTCTAAGGTTTGTTTTTTTGTCTTGTTTATGGTTCCCTTTGCTGTGCAAAAAGCTTTGAAGTTTCATGAGGTCCCATTTGTTTATTTTTGTTTTTATTTCCATTTCTCTAGGAGGTGAGTAAAAAATGGAGAACCTAGGAGCAGGACAGGAATAAAGATGCAGACATAGAGAATGGACTTGAGGACATGGGGAGGGGGAAGGGTAAGCTGGGATGAAGTAAGAGAGTGGCATGGACATATATACACTACCAAATGTAAAACAGATGGCTAGTGGGAAGCAGCCACATAGCATAGGGAGATCATCTCAGTGCTTTGTGACCACCTAGAGGGGTGGGATAGGGAGGGTGGGAGGGAGATGCAAGAGAGAGGAGATATGGGGATATATGTATACGTATAGCTGATTCACTTTGTTATACAGCAGAAACTAACACACCATTGTAAAGCAATTATACTCCAATAAAGATGTTAAATAAATAAATAAATAAAATAAAAGTGCACTTTGCACAATAAAATTATTTTTTTCTTCATAGAGAAAAAACAAAAGGCAATGAAAGACATGGTATTTTAATGACCTTTTTGGTCACTTGCCTTCTAACTAAGATGACTACAAAAGTTTGAGGGGAGAAGCCCAAAGTGATATAGGGAAATCCTAGCTGGTAAAGCTGAAAAGGCACATGGAGGGTAAGGTTAAAGGGACTACAGAAGCCTGGCTAAGGGTTTGTGGCCCATATCCCAAACGCAAGGACAAGCCCCTGAACATTCCTGAAGAGGAGTTGACATGATAAAAGCACATTGTTCCTATAAAATAGGTCGTAACTTCCTAAAATGAAATGAACTTGGAAATAAACTCTTGATGGCAGTATCATGCCCAGAATGTGACAATGGTAGAAGACACCTTGTTCAGAAGAAATGTATTTCCAATAGAAAAGGGAAGAGAATAGCAGATGAGGGGAGAGGGGGAAGTCTTCTTTGGAAACCAGGAAAATTAAGCAGGAATGCATTTAGTGAGCATATGAAAAGTAGTAACATTATAGAATACAGGTTGGAGAGCACAAAAAATGCTAATACAATCAAACATACGAAATAAACAGATTGGTAGTATGGAAGATATGAGATCCCTCAGAGAAAGTGAACATGTCTCATCAGATTAATGACTGAGAAAGATGGGAACAGAAACATACAAATGCCCTTGATTTAATTAGTACTTTTTTTTTTTAAATCAGAGAAAATAAGAATTTCCATACTAACCCTAACATGGCATGAAACTCAAGAAGGAAGGATGCCACTAAAAATGTAATTCTGGGTATATAAATAATGAAAATTGACAACAAAGAAGGTTGGGGAGCAAGGAAGATGGAGAAAAAGCCAAAGAAATCAAACCAGCATGACTGCATGGGGAACACTATGATGAACTCAGATTTTAAGAAGTTACTTGTAACAGCGATGCCCAAAGAAGGAAATAGGTTCACTGTTGCAAGAGAGGGAGAAAGAAAAACTCTAATGACAGGGAGAAAGCACAATGACACATAAGCTCTTGTTTTGGTATTTTCTCCATCATGAAATTATACTTTCAAGGTGGAAAGACAAATGAAGAAACAAAAAAGAAAAAATAAATAAAGAAGGAAGCCTTAGAGAGTGTAATGAGACACATGAGAAGGTTGGTCTCCAGACCCGGACAAAGAGTATTTTATTTTCCAACAGCAATAACAAAAATTTTTATAGATCTGATCATAGAAATAACAGTTCTAATATTTCAAAAATTACAAGAAAAAATCAGATTCAGGCAAATCTCTCTTTTTTTTTTAAAGGAAGAATGGAAGCTTCTGAAAAAAATAAGATACAGAGTCCCAGTAAAAATAGAAGAGACTGTATTAAATGTATATATGTGAGCACTTTGACAAGACAGTAACAACGTGTAAGAGTGCCTTTTCACCTAGGAAGAGCTGGGCCAAAGGAACCTCTTTTTCTTCTGTCTCCTTCTTTCCTTCTGTCTTTTGGAAACAGTTATTAAGCAGGTAGATCGGCAAGACCCCAGACATAATACACTGACTTCAGTAAAACATCTGACAAAAATCTCTCATTATATTGCATGGTAATCAATCAACCAATGGTTCAAGTCAATTCACAGCAGATGGACCACATATACCAAAAATAAATAAATAAATAACCACTGATCCCTGAAATCAACACCAGTGAGAATGGAGGTTCCTCGAGCCTATCCACTGGATTCCATCCTTGCCTTCAACCTATTGAATAAAACCTAGAAATCTATGTTCCGGCAATAGGCTAAAACCAAAGACAAATAAAACAGGAAACCAAGCAAAAGTGTCCACTTAGGTCTGAAAACTCAGTTTCCCAAGTAAAGGATGGGAGAGTTTTACTGGGCAGTAGCTTATGTAAGAATAAAAGCCCAGCGGGTACTGGTGGACTCTGAGCTCTATTGTAATAACAAGCAGCAGATGCTCTGCGTCCCTGGCAGTCCTCCAGCCCAGACTACACAACTATCTGCATATCCTGGGTGGGATGTGAGATGAAACACTTCTTCTAATCCTAAGATCCCTTGACTCTAATATGACTGTGAATCCTTGCCTGGTGTCCTGTGGGGTTATTACTAAATAACTGCAGAGGAGGAAATCACAGAAAAAGAGAGTGATTAAAACATTTTCTAAAGCCACAGATTTTAAAACAGGCCACATACAAAAGCCTTTCTGATATTTGCTCTAATTACCAGAATGCTCTGGTCCTCCAATAACTAGTTGCAAGGACATACATCTCGGCTGACTAAACCGTGAGTTTTAAGACAGGCAGAAAAATCCAACATCTCCCTACCATGACAAAAGCAACCAGAGTTGCCAAATCCGATACACAAAACATTTAATTTATAACAGTTAAAACCTGGCCTCCGACCAAGTCCAAAAAAACTATGTCTTATTTCACTTGCTCTTGAATATGTCTCGTTCAGAGATAAATGACTCTGCTCTTTGCCAGTTCTCTCCTCCGTTTGGTGTTTTGTTTAGCTAGGCTTGTGACAAGCCAAGAGTTGATACATCTGCTTGAATGTGTAATTTACCTCTCTGGTCAACTTCGCTTTTTTTTTCCTTGACAATATTCTGTCAAACAATCACATCACAACTGGCTCTGATCTCTTTGTTGTTAGCTAATAAATTAGAGAGTATTTATTATCTGCAATCCTTTTTTCCTCTTTTAATGGTGACACATTTGTGGTGAATTACAGGGCAGCTTTATAAACTAGGCTTTGGGCCAGTCTCAGGCCCTGCATCCATGTGAACATTCTCTCTCCCGGTTGGCCTCCCGGATTGGTGGTAAATCAAGGCAGCTGTCACAGCACACTAAGTTAGTGTGCGTCATTGGGGAGAGCAGGAAGCGTTGGGGGTATAATTCTGTCCATCAAACTAATATGTTATATCAGTAGCTTTGTAATCTTCTGCCATAACTTATGGGAAGTGACACCTAAGAATTCACTTTGAAGGCAATGTGTTCCTCAGACTTTAAGCCAAAACAGACCCGATTCTCAGCAACCGTTCCAATGTTTACATGAGTGGATTTCTAGTGCTGGGGAATCAGGTCCCTCTCAATGTGGCAGTATTTTACACATTCCACCACCAGCTGAACTCTGTTTACAGCCCTCACGGCAGGATTTGTAAACTTTTCAAACAGGATTTCTTCTCTACTTTTTGGTACCCTTGCCTTAACCTCCAGTAGCCGGAGAGATAAATACGCTCCGTGAATGTTATCATGACAAAGTGAACCTCTGACAGACAGGAATGAATGGGTGCCCCGTTTCCCTTGTCGGTCCCCCTGCAACCTTGGCCTTGACAAATGTGGGAAATGCCTGCAGAGGACAGAAGTAAACTCAAGTCGCCGGGGCAGCCGCGGCAGCTCCGTGGTGCTGTTGCTAAATGTGCACGTGGTCCTTAAGGAAAGGAGGGCAGATAAGTTGCCACAGACAGGGTGCTTTCTAAGGCCAGACACCGGAGACACTAGAGTCACACTGTGTATCCTTCTCTTCCAGGATTTGCTCTAGGATTGTCTCTGTCATCCATCCCCCCTCCCCCTTTCTTCCCTGGTTGTTTTCTCAGCAGGCCAATGAGAGAAGCCCTTTGGGGAAGATTAAGTAGTTCTGTGAGCTGCCATCTGATGGAAAAGAAATCTACAAGGACTGTTCAAAGGAGCTCTTCCTCCCCCAGGCACCAAACTCAATATGCACAGTAAAGAAATTTGAAAAATGCCTGCCCTTGCCATCCCCAATACCTCTCTGATTGATAGCAGAGAGGGTTTGCTATGATAATTTTACTTTGACAGGTCCCAGGCATAAATCCCACAGAGTTGTTGTTCTGGTTTGACAACCTTCCGAGGGCTCCAGTTAGGAACAGGAAACAGGCCTCTATTTTTCACCCTCAATGCTCCTTCAGGTGCAAAGAAAAGACTGTATGGAAAAATAAATCCTTATCTGAGGGGGAAACCAAATTCTAAGCAGTTTTAATACTTATTCATCAGAAGGAATGTCCGACAGGGGAAGATGTGACCTTGGTCCTACCTCTTCAAACTTACATTTAAATCTTCCAAATAAGAGATGTGAAACCTACTCACGGTAAGGAACGAATGCTCCTTTTCCATTCACATTTCGGTTTTATGAAGTTGTGTTTGTGTTTTCCTTCAAGGTCAGCCTAGACAGGTACCATTATATTTCATAAGAATCATTGCTTAAAAATAAAAATGCACTCATAGAATCACATCCATAATTTACAACCATTTACTAACAACGGGCCAGACTCTGTGACTCATTTCGTCCCCTTCATCTTCACAACCACCTCCAATGAGTAAAGCCTCAATTAATAGGAATACAATGTAAAAAAGAGCCGAGGTAATGAATTTTTTTCAGCATTCATCTTTGAGGCATGCTTCATGGCATGTCAGGGATTATTTGGGGATCAGTACATCTTCACCCAGTCATCTCCCCGGCTCCATCTGAGAACGATGACTCAGCAGTGAGAACCCAAATCACAGAAATCAGATGTCAGTAAGTTGAAGCAAGAAGGATCTATGGTTCCTCCCTAAGTTAACTAGGAAATAAAATTAATCAGAACCCATTCTCCAAGCGTTTTAGTTGATCTCACCTAGAAATGCAGTATTGTTAACGTTATCAAAAATTATTAAATAGCCAAACCCAGGCAAATGTCTAAAAAGGAGTATTTCCATTTCCTTAAAACTTTCGGAAGTTGAAGCTTTTCCTTCCAGTTATCGACCTCTTAGGAATTATGAGAGAATCAGTTTTCTCTTGGGTCTAGAGTTCTGTTCTAGCATTAAGAGAGTGTCCATACAGCACTAATGCCCTAAGAGCAGACCCCTCCCCTCCAGCTCTATACCACCCTGCCAGGCCTTCGCTATGGGGGCACCACCAGAGTTCTGCAGACAGTCTGTACTATTGAGAGGTGCCAACAACAGGAAAATAAGGATCCAGTCCTGGCATTCTCAGTCCAGACTGAGTCTTTAATTTAAAAGGACTATAACACATGGACTTCACCCCGGGCCACAGAATGGAGCCCTCATTTTCTGGAGTCAATATTTTACGACTATACCCATTTTATGGAGGAACTAAACACTGCCCAAGGAGTTCTAAAAATTGGTCCATGGGTCAGCCAAAAAAGTCAGCAGGGAAATCAGAATAGAAACGAACAAGCAGCTCATAAAAGTAGGAGTTAAGACATGAGTCTTTTTAAGTCATAAAAACAGCTTGAGCAAATTTCAAGAAAAAGAAACTTACTAAATAATTCTCTCTCACTCCACTGCCCCCTCTAAGTACCAAAAAGGAAGTGCTTCCTTATAAATGCCCATAAATTTGGGGAGGGGGGAGAAAAACAAATCAGATCTTGTGTACTGAGCTCTAGGCTGCAAGGAACATGGTTAGATTTCTGTTTCCCTTAGAGGAAGATGCCAGAACAGCATTTTCCCATCAAGTGTTGATAAGAAAGGCATTTAGCATTTCATTTGAGGGGCCTGTTGTGAGTGGGTGGTATGACATGAAAAATTATGGCCAATGTCATATTAAAAATTACAGGCCCATCTGCACATGCTCACTCTGTTCTCAAGCCAATGATACACTAACCCATGCAAAGCCTTCGGCTGTGGCACGTGTAGTAGAGATGTTCTTCTCCCAGGATAACTTTAGCGGATAGAATTCCCAAAGGTTGAGAGGGGTGAATGCTGTCTTTCTAGCCCACAAGCAAAAACTAAACTAAAACCTCACTTTCTGCAAATTCAGCCCTGGTTGGCTGTGACTTCACACCTTAAGTTACGTGCTTCCTCCAGGGATTCAATCTACTTCTCTGCAATTATAAGCATAAGAAGACGGGCCAGGAAGGCATTTTAAAATTAGAAAACAATTTACTCTGTCCAACCCAAAGAGGCATCTCTTAGGGAGCAATGAGACATTTTGAGGGCTCTGAAGAAGGAACCTGGTCTTGAAGAAAATGAGGACGGGGTGCAGTAGGGGTAGAAGTATTGCCTAGACGTATCAAGGAATTCTGAAAAATCTGACCTGAAGTCAGCAATCTCCTATACAGGGTATCTCTCGTTAATATTTTGGACTGGATTATTCTCTGTTGTGGAGACTGTCCTGTGGATGGTAGGATATTCAGCAGAATCCCTAGCCTGTGCCCACTAGATGCCAGTAGCATACCCCTATCCTAGGAGTAAAAGTCAAAAATGTCTCCACACATAAATAAATGACTTCTGGGGGGGGGTCCAAGTTGCCCTGATTGAGAACCACTAGCCTAGACTCTCTAGGTAAAGCCATGCCAGTGAATCTCTGTAGACCACAAGTTTTCCAATAAATAATCCTGGATTTACCAGCCCCTATGGCCATGCGTGTCTTTTCCCCATGATTTCAGGAAACATTAGAGGACTCTGTGTAGCAACAGCCTTCAATTTGGACTTCTTAGTCAAAATGAAGGTGCCTTTACTGTAAGGTTAAAGTTAAATCAATCCCTGTTCAGATCAAAAGAAAACAGTATTTCCATTCAATATTTCTCAAGGAGGTGAGTTTTGTTACACTCTTCACGCTTTCTGTTTTAGAGACCTTGCATCTCACTGTGTTAGGCAGAGACTCAGTCCAGAAAACAAAACTCAGGACAGGTAATTCAAAAGAGGGAATTCAATATGGGGTATTAATTCAAAGGTATTAGAAGAGCTGAAATAACAAACCAGAGAAGGGAAGGCTGCCCCGAGAACAGCAACTTCAGGAACTACTGACACCTCTATACTAGAGTCAAAGGAAAGAGGGTGTTATTGGAATCTGGGAGCCGAGGCCCCTGGGGCAGAAGCTGGACACACAGTGGAGCCAGCAGTGGGAAGTGGGACCACAGATGGAAAGGGATTCCCATAGGAGATGGAACCACGGGAGAGATACAACCATTGCCAGGAATCTATCACACTAGGTGAATGAATCTCCTAGCATGTGTTTTTCTAGCCAGAGTATTCCAGTTTTATCCACATTGGGTCATTCCAAAGAGATATATATGTCATTAGGTCATTTCAAATAGATATATTTGCTATTTGCAAATAGCAAATGTTTTTGGCTATCGCAGTTGCACTGGGCTCTGAAACAGCTCCCTCAAACCCCTTTAACCAAGCCCACTCCATATGAGTTTCATGGCTAATCATCTCACCCAAGATGAAAGATGTTACCTCAAATTCAAACTCAAGTTCAGAATAGAAGTCCCAAGACTCCCTTCCTTCTCTCTATGCCTTAAAGAAAGGAAAATCCAGCTCTGAGTACAATATTGTGGGGAAATGTCAAACTAGGAATAAGAAATTGTCCGATTCTCAAACTGGAACCAACCGTCTACATAAATCACGTGGGTAAGTCTCTTCTCTCCAAGTCACAATTTCCTGATTTGCAAAATCAGGGAGTTAAACTACTCTGGAAGAGCTGGGGCAGGCATGAGTGAGCGGGTGAGGTAGAGGAGATAAGACAAGATGGCGAGTGGAAGAGGGGAAGCCGGCTGGTGTAAAACAGCACAACCTGACGGGTGTGGGAAGCTGGACAGTGCAGACGCCATTAGTGCCAGTAAATTCATTGTTTTCCCTAAAATATCTGATCTGATTGCAATCCACGAGTAGGTTATCTCCAAGAACTCAGGCGGCTCTGCTGTTTGCTGCCTTTCCTGTTCTGGTTCCCCACGTGCCTCATCTGTACCCATCTCATCATGGAGTTATGGGGGGGCTTGCAATGCAAAAAGCAGAGCACAGCCACTGGTCTCTTCCTTCAAACCATCTTGTTTCCATCTCACACACCCCTTAAAGGGGGATTGCAATTGACAAGGCTCTTGCTTTTACATAAGTAATGCCATTTGGACTGATCCAGGCCCATAATTCTGCCACACTCGCTCCTATCTGTGCTTCTGGAAAGGCTACAAGACCTGACACTCTAAGATGTTATCACTGTCTCACAATCAGCTATGGATTAGCATGACTTTCCCTGGGCCCCTGGTTCCAAGCACTGTTTCCTTCACAGGAGACATGTTCTGAAAATATCTGCTTTCTATCCCTTCGTTTCAGAGGCAGTTCTCAGGTTAGAATTCAAAAAAGAAAACGGGTTGTTTGCTACCATGTATGAGATTAGAGGAGCTGGAAAAGCCCGCAGCTATTGCAAGGTCCTACTCTAAGCTGGTAGGAAAGTGCATCATTAGGAATGTGTTCTTTAATATGACATAAGGCTGCTTCCAAATAGTCCTTTTGAGTCCCATTTCCTCCATGCAGCCCATCAGGATCACTTCAGACCCAACTCATCTCTCCTACCAGTGAGTCTTAAGTGGGCCTTCAACTCCTCTGCTTGGTGAGTAATAATATTAGTGGGAAAGCAAGGAAGGACTTGAATCATGGCTCCATCACTGGAAATCCAAACACTGTGGACTTTGGTCCAGTTTCTGAATCTCTCTATGCCTCAGCTTCCTCATCTGTAAAAAACTGACATAGGGTTGTGGTGGTGATGATTCGGTGAGAAAATCCTTGCAGAATCTTTAGTATATGGCACACAGTAACTGTGCAATAATGTTAACTGCTATCATCATGTCTCTAACTATTACGCTGTTGATAATATAAAATTGTTACCTCGTCTTATACATTCCCTTTATGGTCTCTTTCTTTGTCTAATTAAATAAGAAGGTCAAGAGCAAGGATGATACATATTTTTTATATTTCTTTACCCCCATTCTCCTCCACCCCCACTACCACCCCACATTAGCCCAGTGCCTTGTATACAATACACACCCAGAGGTAGGGCCAGTGGCTGGGGCCTAACATCACACGGGTAGGATGCCCTTAGTGAAGAAAGCACAGGCTCTAAGATAGATATGTGTTCAATCTTGCTCTTAGTAATCAGTGACTTGGCCAACGTACCAAGCATCTCCTTGCCTCAGGTTTATAAGGTATAAAATGGGATAAAGTTTTTGCCTCATAAGGTGGCTATGAAGACAGACCCTTCATAGTGGGGGGCTCATCCTGGGCACTCAATAAATGCTTATCTCCTTCCCTTTCCTTCCCACTCACCATTAATAAACTGATCAGACTGGAGAAGCATGAGAAAACCGCCCCGACAGAAAAGGCAAACACCATTGACCTCACAACAGGGTCACATCCCCAGGAACTCTCCTGCCCACTTAGCACCCAGGCAGTGTTTTCTCAGTGCCATTTAGAGATGGCAAAATGGTCATCAACACAGGCTCCTCAACAGAACCAGGGGGTAGAGGTCTCCAAGCCTTTAGGAAATCTCCTGTTCTCCCCTGATGACTGTGGAGGTTCTGGATGGAATATACAAGAACACCCTGTATTTTTCTCTAAAATTTTCCTCCCTTGTTGCCTTCTTGCAATTCTACTATCCTTAGCCAGTGTGCCAGACAAAAGATATGGGTTCTGGGGCAGCCTGACCCTGAGTTTTCATGAAACTATAGAATGTTAGTGCTGAGATGAGCTGTCCCCACAACCTCACCATGAAGATGGAGCCACAGAGAAGCTGAATGGCTGGTCCAAGGTCCTGTAACTCATCACGGGCAGAAGTGAAATCTAGACCTGTGCTCTTTTAAATTTTTCATCCTCCGATGCTTCAGAAGAACACGTGCCTCTAAAAACATTTATTCAAGTCCATCATGCTCTAAATTCCAACACTGACTTCTCCAGCCTATATTTGGTGGGATGTGATCAGTCTAGATCTAAAATCAATGAACTGAATGCATCCAGCAAAAACCATTTGCATCAGCTTCTTTGTGCAGCACAGAGTATGATCTGCACTCCTCTCCCGTGTGCTGTCTGTTCTGCAGAGCTCAGAATGTGCCCTGAGACCCCCCTTCATGTGAAGGAAACAGACCCCAGCTGGCCTGCCACACTGGGACTCCAGTATGGACTTCAGCTGCTCTACTACAGAGCTGCGTTCAATGATTGCATTTTCTAAAAAAATTTTATATCTACATGGCTCTCACCCAACTGCCTTAAGAATACCAGCTGTACCATGCTTTCTCCTCTAATCTGACAATCATAAGAGCGGCTCCCGAAGAATAGAACATTCTTCAGGGGAGGGCTGTTGGTTTAGCAGACGTTTTAGGAGGAGGAGAAGATGAAAGAGATGTTAAGTTAGAATGTCATGTACAGAAAGGGGTGCGATATGACAGAGAAGGAATCTGATATGTACTGGCTGCCTATCACATACCAGGTACTAGGTTGGGCGAGTTCGCGTAGCTTATTGTGTTTGGCCCACACAATGCTGAGAGATGAGTATAACAAGCAAAATTGTATAGGTGAGAAAACGGAGGCTTAGAAAGATTAAGACACTGGTCCAAAGGCATACAAGGAACTGGTTGGATAGCTGGTGTGTTAGTTTCCTAGGGCTGTTATGCCAAATTACCATGAACTTGGTGACTTAAACAATGGAAATGTATTCTCTCATGGTTCTGCAGGGCAGGAGTCTGAAATCAAGGTGTCAGCAGGCCTGTGCTCCTATCTTTCCTCCATGTGTCTCCTATAAGGTTGCTTGTCACTGAATTTAGAACCCACTGGGATAATCCAGGATGATCTCATCTCAAGATCTTTAATCATGTCTGCAAAGACCCTTTTTCCAAATTAGGTCAGATTCAGTTTCCTTGGGTTAGAATGAGGATATATCTTTTTTTTGGGGGGGGGGGCACGACCACTCAACCCACTACATCTGGGTTTTAAATTCAAGCCTTGCTCACTTATAGCCCATTTTCTCATCACACTGCCATGTTATTTCCTGTCTTTTCCTTTATCTGTTTTGCCAAGGATGGCTTTGGCCAAGATAAAGATGCCAAGGTAGCCACAGCCACAGTATAGCAAGAACACAGCCTTTCAACTGCCCAGAATTAACCAGAAAGTTAGTGACAGTGTTGAAATGTAAGCTCCCCTCAATCCTGCCTCGGTTCTAGGAAACAAGAAGGAGAGCTGCCCCCTCAAGGAGAGATACCTTGCCATTGCCTCTAAACATCAAAACAGCTGACTCTTTTATAAAGTTCAGCCCTCCTTTTGTAGGAGTAAAAGAGCTATCAGGTGTCAACTTAACCTATAGCCACCCTCTAATAAGTTTAAGATAAAAGGCCAATACATTCAAATAAGATTCAGACATAATGTAATAGTATTTGTTACCAAGCCCCATCTAATTATATCAGTCAATCTTTTATTACCAGACCCACAAGTGCAGAGAACTCTATTATAACCTCTCTTTATAATGATCTCCTCACTAGCTGACTCCTGGAACTCTGCAATAAATTAATCATCTGCTCGCAATCATGAGTAAACATCAACTCAATTAAGAATTGATAAATAAACAGTTCGCTCCAAGGCTTGTCCTGATACGCAGGGGAGAACCACTGGGCGCCTGCCAGGACAGTGCTGGGCTGGGAGTGCTGAGATGTGCAAGGCTCACTAAAGCGGCTTTTCTCCTCTGTTGTTTACAGGAGACGTTCTGGCTGTCGTTTTCTGCTCCCACCCTGTCTGTGGAGGTGGAAAGTGACTTATTCACTTGTCTTCTCTGGATCTAAATGTGGAAGAATTGCTCATCTTATCTTTACCCTGCGTTACACAGCATCACATAGCCGAAAGAAACCTAGCAGAAAGGCATAAAATGCAAGAAAAGTGAACTCTGTCTTATCAAACAGTAAAGGAGAAGAAACCCTTGAACATATTAAGATGCAGGACTTTGTATTCAATGGTTACATAATTGTTAGGGGTTAAATTGTATCCCCTCTGAAAGGTATGAAGTCCTAAACCCCTGTCCTTCAGAATGGGAGCTTATTTGGAAACAGGGTGGTTACAGATGTAATTAGTTAAGATGAGGTTATGATAGGGACTTCCCTGGTGGCGCAGTGGTTAAGAATCCGCCTGCCAATGCAGGGGACACAGGTTTGAGCCCTGGTCTGGGAAGATCCTACATGCGCGGAGCAACTAAGCCTGTGCACCACAACTACTGAGTCTGAGCTCTAGAGCCCACGAGCGACAACTACTGAAGCCCACGTGCCTAGAATCCGTGCTCTGCAACAAGAGAAGCCACCACAATAAGAAGCCCGCGTACCGCAGCCAAGAGTAGCCCCCGCTCAATGCAATTAGACAAAGTCCGCACACAGCAACAAAGACCCAACACAGCCATAAATAAATAAATAAATAAATAAATAAAGATGAGGTTATGACGGAGTAGGGTGAACCCTTAACCCAATACAACTGGTGTCATTATAAAAAGACGGTGTGAGAACACAGAGAGGAAGCCATGTGAAGAGACCCACAGGAAGGAGAGCTAGGCATGATGCATCTATAAGTGAAGTGAAAACAAGACTTCCCAGCTACCACCAGAAGTTAGGAAGAGGCAAAGGATTCTACCCAGAGTGTTAGAGGGACCATGGCCCTGCTGACACTTTGATTTCACACTTCTAGCTTCCAGAATTGCAACAGAATACTTCCCTGTTGTTTTAAGCCACCCACTTTGTGGTACTTTGCTATGGCAGCCCTAAAAAGCCAGTACAAAGATTGATTACAATAAAAAGAATCAAGGTAACATTTCTGTTTTTTCTTTTTTCTTTTGCCCTACCCAGGTACGTGGGGGAGTTTCTTGCCTTTTGGGAGGTCTGAGGTCTTCTGCCAGCGTTCAGTAGGTGTTCTGTAGGAGCAGTTCCACGTGTAGATGTATTTCTGATGTATCTGTGGGGAGGAGGGTGATCTCCACATCTTACTCTTCCGCCATCTTCCTCAACTCCCTCCAAGGTAACATTTCTGAGCATTGCTAGACAGTAGGTTCTACACTGAGCATGTTACAGGCATAAGCACATGGAATTTTCACAACTATCTTATGAAGTTAGGACTCTTATTCCTACTTCATAGATGAGGAAACAGGGCTGATCGAGGCTAACAGTCCCAAAGTTACAGAGCTGGGGAGTGGCAAGCCTCCCTGGTACTGGGGGCACACACTTCGTTCCTCCAAACACCACACTAGAAGCCTGATGAGGGCAGGGAGGTGGCAGTGTTATTCACCAGGGTATCCCCCAACTGTGCTGCCCAGAGCACAAGGGCTCCTCTGCCACAAGTGTAGAGTATGAAGGCAAGCCAATGACTGTAGGGGTCACCCAGCAATCCACTTCCACTTCATCCCACACTACTCTGTGTTCATGTTTCAGATTTTCAGTTCTCACACGGGATGTTTAAACTAAGTTTCCTGATGCTGGAAAAAAAACAAATTTTAAAACCATTGCTATACAGAGTAAAATTCATCTCCATAGAAGAATTCCAGATGATATATACAGAAGGGATGACATAATTTGAAAATTACCATTCCGCAACCTGTAATGAAATAATGGACCTATGTCACCATCATGGAAAGATGCTCAAACATTAGGTGAAAGGTTGATTGGGAACTTTAAAATGAAAGAAGCTGGCTGAAACTATCTGAACCTATTGATCAGATATGAATTATATGTCTGATGATGTGACACAATAGGAAGTGTACAGCATCACATGCAAAAACATGCACTTGAATCTAAGCAATCCCTTGGGGTACACTAGGTTAAAGGAGGTACACAGGATAGAAGATCAGGTTAAACGACACGGCAAGGAAGCAACCAGACAGAAACAAAGTGGTTTGTTCCCAAGGACAAATGATTCCATTCCTCAAAAATCCTAATGCACAAAGACTGAGAGAGAGAGAGACAGAGAGACAGAGAGACAGAGAGAGAGAGAGAGAGACAGAGAGGATGGAAAAGAAGAGAAGGGAAACTTTTAGAATCTAATAGAGATCAAAGAGATAGAGCAACCAAATACACTGTGTAAACCTTGTTTGGATTCTGATTCAAGCAAACTCAAAGCAAAAAAGTTATTTTTGAGACAACTGGGAGAATCAGAATATGGACTGGGTATTAGAAAATACAATGGAATCACTGTTAATTTTTTTTAGTTGAGATAATGACATGGTGATTTCATTTAAGGGGAAAATGGTCCTCATCCATTAGAGAAGCTTAGTGAAGTACACAGGACACAACAACATGAGATTTGGGCTGAGATTAGAAGAAAGAAAAAAAAATCATTGCCTTTGCCCTGAAACCCAAGTGAGCAGCTGCTTTTGTTGAAAATCGGCCACCCAAATCCCCCAAAGTGACTATCTAGGGAGTGAACCACACTCCCTTTGCTCAGGGTGTGTCATTTTGAGAACTGCTTAGAACTGCCTAAAACTTCTGTGTCAGCAGAGTGACACGTCAGGGAGGAAAACATTCCTACTGAGACCCCTGGAGTGTTGACCTGGTTGGTGGAGCTCACCCCTCCTCTCCTGTAACACCTGTTTGTTCAGTTCAGGACCAAGACCACCATAAGTGTTATTACAAAATCAACCAGGGAAACGGACACCTCTGTGTGTCCGTGTTTATGACATGTGCGGGTCTTGGCAGAGTCCTTCTTGCCAAGTGTAAGTACTATTAGGGCGGCATTGCCGCTACACATACTTCTTGATGTGTGGTCAGATGAAATAACTTATGGAAAATGCTTAAAACAGCTTGCTTGCAAAAAAATGTTAGCCACCATCATCACCATTACTAATATGTTGTTGGTGTTGTACATGTTTGTCACTGAACATTTTCTGTGGGTTTCCTTTCTGCTGACTTTATTTGTCCAATAGGAGAGTTAGGAAAGGAAGCTCAAGGATAAGGATATCCTTATATATTTCTCTCTACCCTCCTCCTTGCCCTCCTCCATGCCTACCTGGGGCAGTGTTATGTACATAACAGGTTTGCAATAAATACCTGTTTAAAAGGCACCTGGGTGGGGAGACTAGTGGTACTCATCCCTTCAATGTAGGGTATGGGAACAAAAATGGGCATTAGAAGCAACAGATACAGTTAACTTCCTGGTGCTGTCACGTAATGAGCTTGGTCATCTTGCTGAACATCTTGGAGCCTCAGTTTCCTATAGTACGTAAAATGGGGACCAACGTGCCAGCCTCAAAAGGCTGTGAGGACACAGATGGATTCCAACTTGGCTGCTGGCTCACCATGAGCTTTCTCTTCTCTAGATTGAGGATAGAGACTGCTAGCTAGGCCTCTCCAAGTATTAACTTCAAGGCCATGCATAGAGTAGATGTAGTTATCAACTGAATGTTTATGTCTCTTCCAGATTCATATGTGAAAGCCTAACCCCAGTGTGATAGTATGTGGACGCGGGGCTTTTAGGAGGTAATCAGGTCATGGGGTGGAGCTCTCAGGACTGCTGTTAGCGTTCCTATAAGAGACCAGACGCCTTGCTTTTCTCTCTCCACCAAGTGAGGAATCCGGGAAGAGAATTCCCACCATGCTGACGGAAAAAAAAAAGCACAACTTAAAAGTTGTGAGCTATGTTTTATCTAGGGACCTTACTGAGGACTACAGCCCAGGAGACAGGCTCTCAGATAGCTCTGAGGAACTGTTCCAAAGGGGTAAGGGGGGAGCCAGGAAATAAAAAATGTAGTAGGGGCTTCCCTGGTGGCACAGTGGTTGAGAATCTGCCTGCTAACGCAGGGGACACGGGTTCGAGCCCTGGTCTGGGAAGATCCCACATGCCGTGGAGCAACTGGGCCCGTGAGCCACAATTACTGAGCCTGTGCATCTGGAGCCTGTGCTCCACAACAAGAGAGGCCGCGATAGTGAGAGGCCTGTGCACCGCGATGAAGAGTGGCCCCTGCTTGCCGCAACTGGAGAAAGCCCTTGCACAGAAATGAAGACCCAACACAGCAAAAATAAATAAATTAATTAAAACCACATTAGAGAATGGCTGAAAACACTTTAAAAAAATGTAGTAGGGCTTCCCTGGTGGCTCAGTGGTTGAGAGTCCGCCTTCCGATGCAGGGGACACGGGTTCGTGCCCCGGTCTGGGAAGATCCCACATGCCGCAGAGTGGCTGGGCCCGTGAGCCATGGCCGTTGAGCCTGCGCATCCGGAGCCTGTGCTCCGCAACGGGAGAGGCCACAACAGTGAGAGGCCCACATACCGCAAAAAAAAAAAAAAAAAAAAAGTAGTAGAACATCAAAAGATTGCTGCTAATCACAAAAAACAGGTATCTCAAGTTAATAATTTTAGTGCCTTTCTACGTATGGGAAGATGCAAGAGTCTGGGCTCACTGAAATTAGTCCTTTGATATGCATCTTAACAATCTTGGGCCTGTATTCTCTTTTTCTCCATCCTGAATTCCCCTCAGGGCACACCATCAGGGGCAGCTGCAGGAGCTGATGGCTTGATGATGGCTACCTTCCTCGTTTACAGTAATAGCAGGCAACATTCTTTGTTTACTGAAATGGCAGGCAACATTTTTTGGTCCACAACCAGAACCGGACCACATTGGCACCCTGATATTGGACTTCCTGCTGCCAGAACTGTGAGAAAAAAATTCTGTTGTTTAAGCCATCCAGTCTAAGGTATCTTGGTATAATGGCCTGAATTTATAAATAGAGATGTACAGTAAGTATGCATTCTTGCTCTCTTAAGTAGAAAGTTTTCAAATTTACGTTGGCATCCCAGGCTGTCTCCCCCGGAGGCCCTGTGGCTCGGCTCTCTGGGCTCCACCCAGCCCTGCCCACTGGCAGCCACACCAGACATTCATCACAGCCAATGGATGACTAAGAGGCTAAGGCAACGCCCGGTGTTCCCACTTTGAAAATGACAACATTGCAAAGACAAAGTTTCAACATGCTAAGAGCATGTAAGAGAAACCTACCAGAGTCAGAGGAGGGGGGGGGAACCAACAAACAGTATTTTAAGTTTCCTTAAATTTTCAAAGTATAATCAGTTCTAATCCACATCTTACCACCAATTACTAATAACCTTGGAAAACTCATTCCTTCTCTAGGCCTCAGTTTCCTCATGTGTAAAACCAAAAGTATCCTAAGCCTGAGCCTTTGACACCTATAGAATTCAGGGGTCTATCAACTTTGACAGGAAAGAAATTATTTTATATATAAAAATATATTTATGTAAGTATTGATATAATATATAATTTGTATTATATAAAAAGACATGAAAGTTAATGGAAATAACTTCTAAGGGAACTTTAACATTTTCTTTGATTATAAATGTAGGCACCAAAATATCATCAATAAGATATTTTCATGTCACATCACTGAAGAAATCTGAAATACTATTTACATTCACCACTGCTATGAAATTACGGTAGCTTTTAGACCTGCTTTTGGATCTCGTTATGTGTGTTAATAAGGAAGCAGATAAATTACTGTCATAAATTTGATTTTTAAATATTTTGACAACAATATTTCACTATACTTAGTTTGCTTCATAATCCCACATATTTGATTTTGTGCATTTAAAAATCATTAGTGTGAGAAGAGGTCCATGGATTTTTACTAGACTGTCAAAGGGATCCAGGCACCAAAAAGGTTAAGGACCCTGGAAGGGTCTCCAATCCTTCCAGCTATGATTCCACAAGTGGTTATTTGCAATCCACACTGCTGATACCTGTTATCTGTTCTCTGGCTTAAGTCTTGTTCATGCAGTTGGTTAAACCTGCAGGTTCTAGAGCCAGATTTCCTGGGTTCTAGTTTATATCTGCCCCTAACTGGCTATGTGACTTTGAGCAACTTTCCTGGCCTCTCTGAGCCTAAGTTTCTTCCTTTATAAAGTGAGGATCATTCCATCAGCTTCTCTGGGGTTGTTGTAGAGATTAGTAATATATAAAAAAAAAAAAAAAAAAAAAGGTTAGTGCAGCACTCAGTTAATGATTATTGATATTATTGTTAGGTTTAAAATATATTGATTGGTATCTGGTTATTTTGAACTATATCACGTACAGGGACAAACTTCCTCCAAACAAAATCTATTATTATTCAGACCCTATGAAATATGTCATTCAATATTTCACTCCACAAAGAAGAGATAAATCAACAGAATAATGAAATAATTATAAATCATTGAGTTTCACCTCTATTTACCTTAAACTGTTATAGAGGAAATATACAAAAATGAGCTACTTTGAAAAAGTCCACATCATCTTCATTTTACTAGAATTCCCTTTAGAATCCTCTTTGCTCTGGGATTGTATATGTTTTTCCCTTTGCTTAATTTCCTGCCTGCAGTTTGTATATAGAAACTGATAAGAAAGTCCTAATCTCAGACTAACTGTGTGTGAGATTTTGTGGATATGTCTTCAATGTAAATAATCCAATCTCTCCCCATAAGGCTGTTTGTCATAAGGCTATTTGTGATAATAACTAGAGCAGCCATTTAGAGACTTTTGTTCTCCATTAGAGGGGTGATATCTCGACTAGCAAGAATGGTTTTATTACTTTGCATAAACTTCTGTAGCTTAAAAGAGCAGTAGTAAAATTAGTTCAAGGCCCTTTATGACTTCTTTTGTTCTGCGAAGTTGGGGAGAAAAAACATCAGTGAGGTATGAAAAGGCTGTTTGTTTACAATCAGTACCCAGATCCTCGCCTTTTTCATAAAAGGAAAGGAAACCAGCAGGAGAATTACAATACCCAGCACCTCCCTGGGTCTCTCTGCATTCTCCACACTTGTGTATTAAGCAGCTAGGCAGCTGTTGAACAAGTACTATCAACAAAGCAATCTTCTAGCCCTTTGATTCAGGCTATTCATATCTTCTGCCTTGAAATAAAATGACTTTCACAATTAAAACACCGAAATCAATGCGGTATCTATTGTCATGTCTGCAGGAGAAAAGCTTTAATTACAGCCATAGTTAGATAACACAATCATTACACCTCCTTAATCTCAAATATAAAACCAGCACCCTCTGAGTACTCTGCCACCCTTTCTTTTTCCTTTTTTTTTTTCCTTTCTCTTCCCCCCCAACCCCACTCCCCCCCAACGTGAGTGGCTTTTTATCTAAGCACTTCAATTTGCATGCCTTTGCTCGGAGGCAGTTCCCCATGATATGTTAATTGCAGATTGCTTTAAGTACTAAAAGATTAACATAAAACCCTTTGCAAACAAGCTAATAGTTTATGATAATTTTTGCATGGCCTTTGTCTGTCTATCACTGGATTGCCTCTAGCTGTAATTTTATAAAGAAGCTGTAAAATATCATTTAAACAAGTTCATTTACACATAATTATTACCAGAATCACATTATTCAATTTAGATACTCCAGCCTATTAACAATCCATGAACTAAAATGTAATTAAACTATTTTCCTTTTATGAACCTATTCATTACAATGTGTGGGAGATGGATCTCTCAGTTTCACTGCAAATTTCAGCACTTTGTTGTTGAAATTGACAACTCTGGCACTCATTATGTGCTTTTAATTATATTAAAAGTATTGCAAGACAGCTCAGATAAAGAATATATTTAGAAAAGAATGCCTAGAAATGCCAAGATGGTGTCATCCCCAAATATATATTTATTTTACTCATGCATTTTTTGGGGCCCTCTTAACAGTGAAAAATAAAATCAGTCCAGTTGTTTTGAGATTTTCATAGCTTCTCTTAGTAATCTTTCTAATTAAAGCCAAGGATAAATATCTCATCTAATTAATTGTGTTTACTCATTTTTTCCAGATTTCTACTTTTTTTTTCAAAAACTATAGTTGTAATTATATCCAAATAAGTATATTCTCCAAGAATTTACATACAGACATACAATTACCTCATGTGAGGGATGCCATATTCAGGATTTGATTCAAAAACTGCTATAACAGCTTAATCTCTGATACAAGCTTTAACCCTGTGTGGCAGCAACTGCATTAATTGGAAACATTTCATCTATTTTGAAAGGGGCAAGTTCCCTGCTTCTATTTGGTGTTGCTTACTGAGGTAACTCAAACTCTGTGGGTTAGAGTAGACCCAGAACAACCTAAAACTGGGAGCTGTAAGACTGGCCACTGATGGACATCCAAGTCAATAGTAATGACACAGGGCATCCCAGTTTGGCTACCTGTAGAGCAGCTACCAAAGAGGAGCTCCACAAAATCTTGAGCCCAGCCTGGGTGACACCCCCTCCTCCACCTACAAAGACAGACCTGGTACATGACTGTGCAAAGCTCTGCTTCCTCTCTCCACCCGCCTTAGAATGCTCAACCCCTTCTGCCTACTTTAATCTGGATGGTGTTTATCTTTCATGGATTCAATCATGACTAACATTTTCCAGTAAGAACCTTTCCTGCCCTCCACAGTCTACACTGACTGAAGTCCTGGAGTGCTGGGCGCCTGCGCAAGCACTTGGCATTCAGCACACGTTTTTCCATTGGGAGCTATGTTGGCTATCTCTTGTCTCTTCAACCATCTATGTCTCTCTACCTCTAATTACCTCTCTTGTACACCTCTCATGGCCTAACAGTGTCTTATGCTTGGCCAGTGTTTAACTGAAATACTGTATATGCTGATAGACTGTAAAGCCAACCACTCTCCCTTTCTCAAAGAGCTATTATTATGTCTTCCTAGAAGAATGGAAGATATGCCCAGGGATTCCTTGGCTGGCACTCTAATTTAACCACTCCTCCTTGGCGACAATCTCAAAGAAGAAATTCCGTTGATTACAAGGATAGTTTTGTAATTTGGCCAAGAGCTTCTTGAGAAACAAAAATCACCTTAAAACATTCTGGGCCTTGGGAAATGAACTACTGCCTACCCTGCCTTCCAAAGCCTGAAGATCTGCAGTGGAAGCAAGACCCTTACTAAAGGAAAATACCAGTTGGTACAGTGTGCCCCTGTCAATGGAGCCAGCTGTCAGTCACATTGGTGGAGGAGGGAAGGAGGGAGAACACTGAGAAACTACATACTTTATTCTAAGACTCTTGTGTAGGGATAGATTTAGAATTATTATCTATATCTTTAAATAAACAGATAGACAAGCAAATTTAAAAGATCCATGGCCAGTGATTCAGTGTATTTTACTGTTAAAAACAAAACAGGCCCAAAATGGAGTCATGTATGCTAAGCCTCATGTCACCGAAGTGAGACAACTTAATCACAATTTCAGCTGTCCCAGAAATGTAATACTAAATGTCAGTCAGGAACCACCTGATCAGCATGAGTTAGGTAATCTGCCTGATAGACCGCGGTCATTCCTAAAAGAGAGTAAACTTTCAATAATAAATCTCTTTTTGTTTTTTTCCTAGCATAACTTCCTTGTTTCTGCTCCCTTCTGACCAGAGAAGTCTCGCATTTTGCAGAGCTCCTCAGAGCTCCTTTCTATCTGCTAGCTTCAACACTGCCTGATTCTTGAACGACTCAATGAAACCAGTAAGATCTTTAAAATGTACTCAGTTGCATTTTTTTAATGTACTCATAGAGTATGCATTCTTTTTTAAAAATTAATTAATTAATTTATTTTTGGCTGCCTTTGGTCTTCGTTGCTGCGCATGGGCTTTCTTTAGTTGTGGCGAGTGGGGTCTACTCTTCGTTGCAGTGCGCGGGCCTCTCATTACAGTGGCTTCTCTTGCTGTGCAGCACGGGCTCTAGGTGCACGGGCTTCAGTAGTTGTGGCTCGCGAGCTCAGTAGTTGTGGCACATGGGCTTAGTTGCTCCGCGGCATATGGGATCTTCCCGGACCAGGGCTCTAACCCCAGTGTCTCCTGCATTGGCAGGTGGATTCTTAACTACTGTGCCACCAGGAAAGCCCCACATTTTATTTTTAATTTTTTTTTAACATTACTGATACACTTACTGAGTTCACTCATTGGATAGACTAAATCCAAGGGGGCACACAGTAAGCAAAGTCCCATCCCCACAGACACCCCAAATTCCTTTTTGCTATTTACTTCTCACAGAGTTTGATAGAACATAATCAGCTCTTGCTTATATGAAGGAATCCAGGCAAAGGCCTGAGGAATCCACACCCATCCTGTGACTCAGACACCAGGCAGAGGCATGTGATGGGCTTTCTATAATTCTTTTCCGTCAGCACACGTATTTCACTTATCTTGAACCTCACAGCCTTGTTTGTTTTATTCACCAGTGTACATGAAAGTCTGGCATGATGCCTAGCACATACAGACAACTCAATACATGTGTTAAAAGTTAAATTTACTGGTGGAAACTTAACGTACTAGTTGGGACTTCACTCCATGGTAGAGTCTTATCAGTACCAGGTACACCAAATACTGGTGCATTTCAAAGCAGTACAGATTTAAATGCTGGGATTAGGTTGTTAAGAAAAAGTATCCAAAACTTGGAAATAAGTTTTCCCGGGGGACAGGGAAGGATAGAACATCCTTTCCATGGCATGCTGTGGCACTGTTTGACAGGTCCTCTCAAGGATTATTTAATTCCTCAGGAGATTATACTGATGCTTAGTGTTACTGCTCCCTACTTGATGACAGCCCAGACACAGTGAGATCACATGTTAAATTGCAGATTTTCATGCAGTTTAAAAAAAAAAAAAAAAAGGTCCCCCAGGGTGAGGATCTTCTTGCTTTATAGGGCATTGGTCAGTTTTGTATCTAACCTAAAAATCCTCATTTAACATTCTTTTTTTTTCTTCTCCTGAGTACCTATAAATACCCAGCTCTACAAAGGCTGCTGGACCCACCTCTACCATATTACTAGTACCCTCATAACTGACTTAAATATATTAATAATTTAAAATTATGATAAATGCATTCATAGAATATCTGTGTCTTTTTTTTTTTTTTTTTGAAATTTACACGACAGTGTCCTAGGACAGGGCTCAGCAACCTCTGCAAGGCTGAGGTGGCCCTACTCATGCACAGGCCATGTCCTCCAAACTCTGACTTACATACACATAAGGGACAGCAGAGGACAGACATGTAAGGGGACAGAATGGTTGGCAGGAAGCTGATTCCCCCAAATCTTCATTGTCTGATAGGCAAAAGCATCAGGCTAAGGTCAACAGATACCCAAGAGAATTCCCCAAGAGAGGAAACGAAGGAGGATGGGGCCAGAGTAAAGAGTGGACAAGTAAACAGAGGAAAGACTTTGAAGGGATGTAGAGAGTATATGGTGGTGGGAGGGTCGTGAGGGGGACTCTGCTTTGATATTTATGCCTCATGACAAAGAAATTCCTCATCCTTCTAAGAAGTGGTTGGACTCAATAATTCTGGAGGTCTTGTGCAGTTCAAATATCAGATATCTTAATGGTTTATTGATTCCACTTTAAGGGGTCTCTTTCTACTTCTACTCTCCCAGTGCCCTGGGACATTCACAAAGGGCTGTCATACTCCCAGTTCCTCCCAAGGCTCCTGGTATGCTATGCACCTCTTTGTATTTGGGGTTCACCCGGGCCCAGGATCTGCATAGGCTCTGTCTTCTCTTTGTCCTGGGACAGGTTGTGCTCCTGTCCAGTCTCACACTGGCAGCTCCCCTGGGACTGTGTCTAACACCAATCCTCATAGAAAGAAACAAATGAACTTATTTATAAGACAGAAGTAGAGTCACAGATGTAGAAAACAAATTTATGGTTACCAGGAGATAAGGGGGGGAGGGATAAATTGGGAAATTGGGATTGACCTTTACACACTACTATATATAAAACAGAAAACTAATAAGAACCTACTGTATAGCGCAGGGAACTCTACTCAATACTCTGTAATGACCTATATGGGAAAAGAATTTTAAAAAGATGTATGTATGTATATATAACTGATTGACTTTGCTGTACACCTGAAACTAACGCAACATTGTAAATCAACTATACTCCAATCAAAATTTTAAAAAGAAAGAGAGAAAGAAACTCTCTCCCAGTGTAGGAACAAGTATTTCCCTGAGCTGAGTGAATTTCCTTGTTGTTTTTAGCACTATGCCTCATAGCTCTTCTCACCCTCAATTCTCAGAACCCAGGGAAAATAAAAATGGGGACTTGAATCCACTGACTGGCCATGCCAGTGTCCACCCCCACCCCGCCCAGTGGGGCTGGAATCCACCTGGATGACCAAAGAGGAGACCTCAATTGTACATTACACTTTTCAAATTCCCTGTGTACCTGCCTGGCTCAAAAACATACTGCCTCTTGGATATCTGTAAGTTGTAGGCAGCTAACTACATTCCACTCCACGCCTGGGGGAGAGTTTCAACCTCAAACAACTTTATTTAAACCATTTCTTACTTAACATGTTTTTCTCAGTGCTTCAAATCCAATCACTCCCTGCGTTGCAGGGAAGAACTGCTACAGGACAAGAAGAACAACACAACCTGTTTTTATTTTAATATCTTCCGGGTCTCCTGGCACTGCCATCATTTGGGCTGTCAGCCCTTCACTGCCCGAGGTGGCTTCCCGCTCTCTGCAGACAGTCTGCCTCCCCACTAATGGCACTGTTCGGGCGAGGGGGAAATGCAATTTTCCACTCCATTACAAGCACTGTGTAAAAGGACCTCTTTTCCTCACTGCACACAGATAAGGACCTAATGAAATTCCATTCACTAAGTATTACAATAGCCAACTCCACTCCAAATACAGGCATTCTCAGTGCCTGCCAGACACCCACTCCAGGAGCAATTGCCACTGAAGGTCCCTGGATTGGATCCCGTCACGATGAAAAACTCCAGGGTACGCAGGGAGAGACTCTGGGAGAAGGGAAGCTAACACACATGGCAGCAAATCCATGTCTTTGGCTCTTCCTTGTAATCATTACACCTGGACGGTGTTGCTTGTGGACTCTGGTAGAAACCTGAAATTTTGTGCTTGGAAACAGCAATCGTGGGAGAGCCAAAGTACCCCCTAAGAGAGCTGGACCTCACATAACATGACCTACAGAAAGAGGTAATGGAGGTGAGAAAAGAGAGGGAATGCACAGTTTGCATTCTGAAAGAGGAAGTAAAAACAGATGGGGTTCCTAGTGAGGGTGTGAATCTCATGAAAGCTTACTGGAAACATGAAAATTACTTCTTCATATTCTCACATTGTTCTATCCTTATCCCCTTCCTACCTATATCCCTTTCCCAGTGTATTTTTCGTTGATTCATAGTAAAGCAATACAAAAGGTAATGGAAAATAAGATTCCCTCTTCGCCTCCATTCACAGTGTCAATGTCCTCATGGTTCTCTGGGGTCCCCAGGGCTGTGCCCTGTCCTCCCTGACTACAATGCTCTCCATCTATAAGCAGCCCTGGATGTGCCCTACACCACAACTTATCACTCTCATCCCCATGCCCTCCAGCTTCTATTCTGTCACCAAATAACACATGTCACTAGAGAAGGCCTGATGAAGGTCTAGCCTAAGAACAAATCAAGAGGCCACTCCTGAAGACACAAGGCCTTGGCTTCCAAGAATTCATTGTTAATGTTAATTCAAAGGTACAGTTTCTATGTATAAGGGATGCAATTTGAGGACTTTCTGTGAAATGTCTTCAATTATGTCACAAAGGTTCTCCTAGATCTCAACTGAGCCACATAATTATGCCATGAGGAAGACAGAAAAATATAGTCTAATAGCATATATATTAATATATTCATTTTGTACATAAACTATACTTACACACATATAAATAAATTTACATTTTAAAACATTTATTTTATATCATCATTTCCCATTCTCATTTGCTCCCTCAAAGGCAATGACTTTAATGTGTTCTGTGTGGATCTTTTTATCATATGAATTCCTGAAAAATGCACTTTTTTCACTTTATACTATGTTTCAGGATACACCCATGTTATTACATGTTACTACATGTCACTTCATTTGTTCTGACTGCTGTATAATGTTCCACTGAAAATACATAGGACAGTTTCAGGGTTCTGCTATTAAAAATAATAATTCCAAGGACTTTATTCAGATGTTTCTTGTTGTACATGGGTCACAGTGGAATCTCTGGGTCATGAAATATATTAATAGTCAATTTTAGGTAAATAATTTTCCAAAACACAGTACCAATTTGTAATCCCGACAGCAATATATAAGGGTTCCCATAGATCCACATGCTAACAGTTAACTTTTAAAAAAATGTTTTCCAGGCACATATGTGAAAAATCTTATTAGATTTTCTTTACAATTCCCTAATCATTAATAAGCATATCTCTTCCCATGTTAATTTGTCATAAATATTTCATCCGCTGCAAAAACTTCTCTATCTTTTGTTCATCTTTCCATTGAGTTGTTGGTAGTTTTTTTTATTCACGTATAGGAGTTTTGTTCTTTTTCTTTTTTTATCTTTGGCTGCTTTGGGTCTTCGTTGCTGCACGTGGGCCTTCCTTAGTCACGGCGAGCGGGGGCTACTCTTTGTTGCAGTGCGCAAGCTTCTCATTGCAGTGGCTTCTCTTGTCATGGAGCATGGGCTTTGGGTGTGCAGGCTTCAGTAGTTGTGACACGTGGGCTCAGCAGTTGTGCTCACGGGCTCTACAGTGCAGGCTCAGTAGTTGTGGTGCACAGGCTTAGTTGCTCCGCAGCATGTGGGCTCTTTGGGGACCAGGGCTTGAACCCGTGTCCCCTGCATTGGCAGATGGATTGTTAACCACTGAGCCACTAGGGAAGTCCAGAAGTTCTTGATATACTCTTAATACTGATCCATTATCAAATGCATATACTGAGAGTATCTTCTCCTAGTTTGTAACTTGTCATTCCCATTTTTTAAGATGTCTTTTGATTAACAATCTCTTCATTTTAATAGACCAAAATTTAACAATCTTTTCTCTTATAGTCAAAACTTCTTATGTCTTTCCTTAAAAAAATCTTGCTGTAGTCCTCTTCAAGATGGCGGAGGAGTAAGACATGGAGATCACCTTCCTCCCCACAGATACATCAAAAATACATCTCCATGTGGAACAGCTCCTACATAACACCTACTGAATGCTGGCAGAAGACCTCAGACTTCCCAAAAGGCAAGATACTCCCCACGTACCTGGGTAGGGCAAAAGAAAAAAGAAAAAACAGAGACAAAAGAATAGGGACAGGACCTGAACCTCTGGGAGGGAGCTGTGAAGAAGGAAAAGTTTCCACAAACTAGGAAGCCCCTTCACTGGCAGAGACGGGGGGTAGCAGGGGGTTGGGGGGGGAAGCTTCAGAGCCATGGAGGAGAGCACAGCAACAGGGGTGCAGAGGGCAAAGTGGAGAGATTCCTGCACAGAGGATCGGTGCCGACCAGCACTCACCAGCCCGAGAGGCTTATCTGCTCACCAGCCGGGAGGGGTGGGGGATGAGAGCTGAGTCTCAGGCTTCGGAGGTCAGATCCCAGAGAGAGGAATGGGGTTGGCTGCATGAACACAGCCTGAAGGGGGCTAGTATACCACAGCTAGACAGGAGGGAGTCCGGGAAAAAGTGTGGAACTGCCTAAGAGACATGAGACCATTGTTTCGGGGTGCACGAGGAGGGGGATTCAGAGCACCACCTAAACGAGCTCCAGATGGGCTCGAGCCGTGGTTATCAGCGCGGACCGCAAAGACGGGCATGAAACACTAAGGCTGTTGCTGCAGCCACCAAGAAGGCTGTGTGCAAGCACAGGTAACTATCCACACCTCCCCTCCTGGGAGCCTGTGCAGCCCGCCACTGCCAGGGTTCCAGGATCCAGGGACAACTTCCCCGGGAGAACACACAGCGCGCCTCAGGCTGGTGCAACGTCGCACCGGCCTCTGTAGCTGCAGGCTCGCCCCGCATTCCGTACCCCTCGCTCCACCCAGCCTGAGTGAGCCAGAGTCCCCAAATCAGCTGCTACTTTAACCCTGTTCTGTCTGAGCAAAGAACAGACACCCTCAGGCGACCTACATGCAGAGGCGGGTCCAAATCCAAAGCTGAACCCCAGGAGCTGTGTGAACAAAGAAGAGAAAGGGAAATCTCGCTCAGCAGCCACAGGAGCAGCAGATTAAATCTCCACAATCAACTTGATGTACCCTGCATCTGTGGAACCTGAATAGACAACGAATCATCCCGAAATTGAGGAGGTGGACTTTGAGAGCAACTATAGACTTGGGGTTTGCTTTCTGCATCTAATTTGTTTCTGGTTTTATGTTTATTTTAGTTTAGTATTTAGAGCTTATTATCATTGGTAGATTTGTTTATTGATTTGGTGGCTCTTTCCTTATTTTTTAATTAAATATATATATTTTTTCCTATTTCTCTTTTTGTGTGTACGTTTTTTTCTGTTTGTTTATTTGTTTTTTAATATGTAAAAATCCTTTATTGTTGAGGTGTGGAGAGAGACATCATATTTTTTGGATGCTACAGAAACACCAGGGCCATCTATAGTCTATGCCTGCAGGAACTTGGGATGTATGTGTATGCTTCTAAGTGTGATTTTCCCTGTATAGCTTTGCTTTTTACCATTTGTCCTAAGGTTCCGTCTGTCCTTTTTTTTTTTAAGTATAGTTCTTAGCACTTTTTATCATTGGTGGATTTGTTTTTTGGTTTGGTTGCTCTCTTCTTTCTTTCTTTACTTTATTTTTTAATTACTTTATTTTTAAATTTTTAACAATATATTTAAATTTTTATTTTAATAACATCATTTCTTTTCTTTTCTTTTCTTTCTTTCTTTCCATTTTTTCCCTTCCTTCCTTCCTTTCTTCCTTCCTTCCTTTCTTCCTTTCTTTTTTTCCTCCCTTTTCTTCTGAGCCATGTGGCTGACAGGGCCTTAGTGCTCTGGCCGGGTGTCAGGACTAAGCCTCTGAGGTGGAAGAGCCGAGTTCAGGACATCAGTCCACCAGAGACCTCCCGACTCCACGTAATATCAAATGGCAAAAGCTCTCCCAGAGATCTCCATCTCAACGCTAAGACCCAGCTCCACTCAACAACCAGCAAGCTACAGTGCTGGACACACTATGCCAAACAACTAGCAAGACAGGAACACAGCCCCACCCACTAGCAGAGAGGCTGCCTAAAATCATAATAAGGTCACAGACACCCCAAAACACACCACCGGATGTGGTCCTGCCCACCAAAAAGACAAGATCCAGCCTCATCCACCAGAGCACAGGCACCAGTCCCCTCCACCAGGAATCCTACATAAGTCACTAAACCAACCTCACCCACTGGGGGCAGACACCAAAAACAATGAGAACGACAAATGTGCAGCATGAGAAAAACAGACCCCACATAGAGTAAGTTAAGCAAAATGAGAAGACAGAGAAATACACAGCAGATGAAGGAGCAAGGTAAAAACCCACCAGATCTAACAAATGAAGAGGAAATAGGCAAAAGAATTCAGACTAATGATGGTAAAGATGATTCAAAATCTTGGAAATAGAATGGAGAAAATACAAGAAACATTTAACAAGGACCTAGAAGAACTAAAGAGCAAACAATGATGAACAACACAATAAATGAAATTAAAATTTTTCTACAAGAAATCAATAGCAGGAAAACTGAGGCAGAAGAACGGATAAGTAACCTGGAAGATAAAATAGTGGAAATAACTACTGCAGAGCAGAATAAAGAAAAAAGAATGAAAAGCACCGAGGACAGGCTCAGAGACATCTGAGACAACATTAAACGCACCAACATTCGAATGATAGGGGTCCAAGAAGAAGAAGAGAAAAAAAAGGGACTGAGAAAATATTTGAAGAGATTATAGTTGAAAACTTCCCTAATATGTGAGAGGAAATACTCAATCAAATCCAGCAAGTGCAGAGAAACCCACACAGGATAAATCCAAGGAGAGACATGCCAAGACACATATTAATCAAACTATCAAAAATCAAATACAAAGAAAAAATAGTAAACGCAGTAAGAGAAAAACAACAAATAACATACAAGGGAATTCCCAGAAGGTTAGCAGCTGATCTTTCAGCAGAAACTCTGCAAACCAGAAGGGAGTGGCAGGACATATTTAAAGTGATGAAAGGGAAAAACCTACAGCCAAAATTACTTTACCCAGCAAGTATCTCATTCAGCTTCGAAGAAGAAATTAAAACCTTTACAGACAAGCAAAAGCTAAAAGAAGTCAGCACCAACAAACCAGCTTCACAACAAATGTGAAAGGAACTTCTCTAGGCATGAAACACAAGAGAAGGAAAAGACCTACAATAACAAACCCAAAACAATTAAGAAAATGCTAATAGGAACATAACTATCGATAACAACTTTAAATGTAAATGGATTAAATGCTCCCACCAAAAGAGATGGACTGTCTGCATGGATACAAAAACAAGACCCGTATATATGCTCGCTACAAGAGACCCACTTCAGACGTAGGGACACATACAGACTGAAAGTGAGGGCATGGAAAAAGATATTCCATGCAAATGGAGATCAAAAGAAAGCTGGAGGGCTTCCCTGGTGGCACTGTGGTTAAGAGTCCGCCTGCTGATGCAGGGGACGCGGGTTCGTACCCCAGTCCAGGAAGATCCCACATGCCGCAGAGCGGCTGGGCCTGTGGGCCGTGGCCACTGAGCCTGTACGTCCGGAGCCTGTGCTCCGCAACGGGAGAGGCCACAGCAGTGAGAGACCTGCGTACCACAAAAAAAAAAAAAAAAAAAAGAAAGCTGGAGTAGCAATTCTTATATCACACAAAATAGACTTTAAAATAAAGACTATTATAAAAGACAAAGAAGGACACTACATAATACTCAAGGGATCAATCCAAGAAGAAGATATAAGAATTGTAAATATTTATGCACCCAACACAGGAGCACCTCAATACATAAGGCAAATGCTAACAGCCCTAAAAGGGGAAATCGACATTAACACAATAGTAGTAGGAAACTTTAACACCCCACTTTCACCAATGGACAGATCATCCAAAATGAAAATGAATAAGGAAACACAAGCTTTATTGTTTTCTTTCTCTTACACTTTTTTTTTAACATCTTTATTGGAGTACAATTGCTTTACAATGTTGTGTTAGTTTTATGCTGTGCAACAAAGTGAATCAGCTATATGCATATGTATATTCCCATATCCCCTCCCTCTTGCAACTCCTTCCCACCCTCATCCCACCCCTCTAGATGGCTGCAAAGCACTGAGCTGACCTCCCTGTGCCATGCAGCTGCTTTCCACTAGCTATCTTATTTTACATTTGGTAGAGGAAACAAACACTTTAAATGACACATTAAGCAAGATGGACTTAATTGACGTTTATAGGACATTTCATCCCAAAACAACAGAATACACTTTCTTCTCAAGTGCTCACAGAACATTCTCCTGGATAGATCATATCTTGGGTCACAAATAAAGTCCTGGTAAATTTAAGAAAACTGAAATCGTACCAAGTATCTTTTCCAACCACTACACTAAGAGACTAGATATCAATTACAGGAAAAAACCTGTAAAAAATAAAAACAAATGGAGACTAAACAACACGCTACTAAATAACCAAGAGATCACTGAAGAAATCAAAGAGGAAATAAAAAAATACCTAGAAACGAATGACAATGAAAACACAATGACCCAAAACCTACGGGATGCTGCAAAAGCAGTTCTAAGAGAGAAGTTTACAGCAATACAATCCTACCTCAAGAAACAAGAAACATATCAAATAAACAACCTAACCTAACACCTAAAGCAATTAGAGAAAGAAGAACAAAAAACCCCCTATGTTAGCAGAAGGAAAGAAATCATACAGATCAGATCAGAAACAAATGAAAAAGAAATGAAGGAAACAATAGCAAAAATCAATAAAACTAAAAGCTGGTTCTTTGAGAAGATAAACAAAATTGATAAACCATTAGCAGACTCATCAAGAAAAAAAGGGAGAAGACTCAAATCAATAGAATTAGAAATGAAAAAGGAGAAGTAACAACTGACACTGCAGAAATACAAACGATCATGAGAGATTGCTACAAGCAACTATATGCCAATAAAATGGACAACGTGGAAGAAATGGACAAATTCTTAGAAAAGCACAACTGTCCAAGACTGTACCAGGAAGAAATAGAAAATATAAACAGACAAACACTGAAATTGAAACTGTGATTAAAAATCGCCCAACAAACAAAAGTCCAGGACCAGATGGCTTCACAGGCAAATTCCAGCAAACATTTAGAGAAGAGCTAACACCTATCCTTCTCAACCTCTTCCGAAATATAGCAGAGGGAGGAAACCTCCCAAACTCATTCTACAAGGTCACCATCACCCTGATACCAAAACTAGACAAAGATGTCACAAAGAAAGAAAACTACAGGCCAATATCACTGATGAACATAGATGCAAAAAGCCTCAACAAAATACTAGCAAACAGAAGCCAACAGCACATTAAAAGGATCCTACACCATCATCAAGTGGGGTTTCTCCCAGGAATGCAAGGATCCTTCAATATATGCAAATCAATCAATGTGATAAACCACAGTAACAAACTGAAGGAGAAAAACCATATGATCATCTCAATAGATGCAGAAAAAGCTTTTGACAAAATTCAACACCCATTTAGGATAAAAACCCTCCAGAAAGTAAGCATAGAGGGAACTCACCTCTACATAATAAAGGCCATATATGACAAACTCACAGCCAACATTGTTCTCAATGGTGAAAAACTGAAACAATTTCCTCCAAGATCAGGATCAAGACAAGGTTGCCCACTCTCACCACTTTTATTCATCATAGTTTTGGAAGTTTTAGCCACAGCAATCGGAGAAGAAAAAGAAATAAAAGGAATCCAAATCAGAAAAGAAGAAGTAAAACTGTCACTGTTTGCAGATGACATGATACTATACAAAGAGAATCCGAACGATGGTACCAGAAAACTACTAGAGCTAATCAATGAATTTGGTAAAGCAGCAGGATACAAAATCAATGCACAGAAATCTCTCACATTCCTATACACTAATGATGAAAAATCTGAAAGAGAAATGAAGGAAACACTTCCATTTACCATTGCAAGAAAAAGAATAAAATACCTAGGAATAAACCTACCTAAAGAGACAAAAGACCTGGATGCAGAAAAATTAAGACACTGATGAAAGAAATTAAAGATGATACAAACAGATGGAGAGATATACCATGTTCTTAGATTGGAAGAATCAACATTGTGAAAATGACTATACTACTCAAAGCAATCTACAGATTCAATGCAATCCCTATCCAACTACCACTAGCATTTTTCACAGAACTAGAACACAACATTTCACAATTTGTATGGAAATACAAAAGACCCCGAAGAGCCAAAGCAATCTTGAGAACGAAAAACAGAGCTGGAGGAATCAGGCTCCCTGACTTCACACTATACTACAAAGCTACAGTAATCAAGACAGTATGGTACTGGCACAAAAACAGAAAGATAGATCAATGGAACAGGATAGAAAGCCCAGAGATAAACCCACACACATATGGTCACCTTATCTTTGATAAAGGAGGCAAGAATACCCAATGGAGAAAAGACAGTCTCTTCAATAAGTGGTGCTGGGAAAACTGGACAGCTACATGTAAAAAAATGAAATTAGAACACTCCCTAACACCATACACAAAAATAAATTCAAAATGGATTAAAGACCTAAATGTAAGGCCAGACACTATCAAACTCTTAGAGGAAAACATAGGCAGAACACTCTATGACATAAATCACAGCAAGATCCTTTTTGACCCACCGCCTAGAGAAATGGAAATAAAAACAAAAATAAACAAACGGGACCTAATGAAACTTAGAAGCTTTTGCACAGCAAAGGAAACCATAAATAAGATGAAAAGACAACCCTCAGAATGGGAGTAAACATTTGCAAATGAAGCAACTGACAAAAGATTAATCTCCAAAATATACGAGCAGCTCATGCAGCTCAATACCAAAAAACAAACACCCCAATCCAAAAATGGGCAGAAGACCTAAACAGACATTTCTCCAAAGAAGATATACAGATTGCCAACAAACACATGAAAGGATGCTCAATATCACAAATCATTAGAGAAATGCAAATCAAAACTACAATGTGGTATCAACTCACATTGGTCAGAATGGCCCTCATCAAAAAATCTAGAAACAATAAATGCTGAAGAGGGTGTGGAGAAAAGGGAACCCTCTTGCACTGTTGCTGGGAATGTAAATTGATACAGCCAATATAGAGAATAGTATGGAGGTTCCTTAGAAAACTAAAAATAGAACTACCATAAGACCCAACAATCCCACTACTGGGCATATACCCTGAGAAAACCATAATTCAAAAAGAGTCATGGACCACAATGTTCATTGCAGCTCTATTTACAATAGCCAGGACATGGAAGCAACCTAAGTGTCCATTGACAGATGAATGGATAAAGAAGATGTGGCACATATATACAATGGAATATTACTCAGCCATAAAAAGAAACAAAACTGAGTTATTTGTAGTGAGGCGGATGGACCCAGAGACTGTCCTACAGAGTGAAGTAAGTCAGAAAGAGAAAAACAAATACTGTATGCTAACACAGATATATGGCACCTAAAAAAAAAAAAGAAAAAGGTTCTGAAGGACCTAGTGGCAGGACTGCAATGAAGATGCCGACGTAGAGAATGGACTTGAGGACTCAGGGAGGGGGAACGGTAAGCTGGGAGGATGTCAGAGCATGGCATGGACATACATACACTAACAAATGTAAAATAGATGGATAGTGAGAAGCAGCCGCATAGCACAGGGAGATCAGCTCGGTACTTTGTGTCCACCTAGAGAGGTGGGATAGGGAGGGTGGGAGGGAGATGCACGAGGGAGGAGATATGGGGATATATGTATATGTATAGCTGATTCACTTTGTTATACAGCAGAAACTAACACACCTTTGTAAAGCAATTATACTCCAATAAAAATGTTAAAAATATATATATCTTGCTGTTTCATGCTCATGTATTTTTAACTTATGTAGGTCATATTGTTATATGTGTTATCTTTCTTTTGTCACAGAAATCTTATGTTTCTAAGATTCATGTGTTGTGATATGTACATCTATTCTGCTGCCCCTAATTGCTGTGGATACACTGTATTTTATCACCTACTCTCACTTACACCCATTTTAAACCAGGCAATTTATAATGTGATGAATTCACAAAACCTCTTAATTTCCCTTTTCCCAAGAAAAAAGTCCTCAAGTAGAATTGGGATGTGGCTAACTTCTGAGGTAGAAGAAGAATGATTACCACTCTATACTTTTATAAAGTCCTTTCACGCACTTAAAAAATGCTTTTAATTACCCCCAAATGTGACAGACACACACTTTTTTAAAAAAAGAATCTTCTACTTCACCCACAGTTTGACAAACAGATTTCATCTCCTGTGCCAGCACCTATCATTTGATAACGGCCATCTAGAGAGCTCTGCTGAAAGGATGCTGCCGCTATTTGAGCTCAGGTAGAAAGAGCACCATGATGAGTTAGCAATCCCCACCCGGGAACTGGGAATGGCAGCAGGCACTTTGCATTGTCATCTCAGGTAGAGCAAGGTGCATCTTCTTCCATCCCTCAACACAAACCTTGCCACTTCCTAGAAGCCAAGAAAAGCCAAACCCTCACGTGCTCAGCCCACTGTTTAAATCAAAAACAGTGGCTCCTTTACTCTCTGTTCCCTGCTCAAGCAAAGGCATAAATAACAGACTGATACGAGAAACAGCTCAAGCCCATGTCGTTGCATCTTGGCTGATGTCCCCAAACCATCACCTTACACATACCATGTCTCACCCAAATGCTTCTAATTTACCATTTTAACTAGCTGTGAGATGATATTTTAGAATTAGGTTTCTGAAAGAAGAAACGTGGGCTGGTTGTAAGAACAGCTGCAAAGACACTGATTTTCTTTCTCACCTCTGGCCCCATTAGTTATGCAGCAGGTGGGTCTATTTAATCCAGACAGAATTTACTGAGAGCTCTGGTGTTCCCAGCACTGCACTCGACTTCAACAGCAGAAAATCAAAGCTACAGAATCACCAAGTACAGCTCCTGGCACATCGTGAGCACCCAAAGTAAGTATTACTTTCCTTTGCCTTCTTTTTCTTGTGTTACTCAAAAAGATTTCAGTTCACGGGGGAAATGAGGTTTGCCCCATGCCTCAACCACCCCACTCAGCAATTCTTCAGATGTTTAAGTGTTCCTTACAGGTGAAACAAAAAATGAGCTAATAAAGAAATGATATCCCAATCATATACATGCTATTATATATAAAATAGATAATCAATAAGGACCTACTGCACAGGGAACTCTACTCAATATTCTGTAATGACCTACACAGGAAAAGAATCTGAAAAAGAGTGGATATATGTATATGTATAACTGAACCACTTTGCTGTACACCTGAAACTAATGCAACACTGTAAATCGACTATACTCCAATATAAAATAAAAAAATAAATAAAAAAAAGAAATGATATCCCAAGTTGATAGCAATGGTCCTTGGTTGGTAGAAGTCATATGGAGTAAATGGCTTGTGTAAAACAGGTACTCCATAAATATCTGGTTCAAGGGATACCTTACAGTAAAAACACCAAATGTTAATGTTAGAAGGGATAAGAGATTATTTAAACCAACCTCTTCATTGTACAGATGAGGATTTTTTTTTTTTTTTAACGCTATGTGACTTCTGGGACTGGAACTCCATTTTCCTTGCTTCTAGTACGGTAGCCTTTATGCTATATTATGCTACATTTTATGGCCAAGCTTAAAGTCTCAGGAGAATTACGCCTGGAAGCACTTAGGTGAAATTCCACCAGAGACATACCTGTCCCCCTCACCTCCACAGGGCCATGATGTAACACATAACCCAGGCAGCTGGAATCCAGGCCCTGATCCAGGTAAATGTGTATGTAGTGCCCCTAACTTCACATGACCTCCAAAGGCAATCCGCCCCCCCCAGCTATGGTTTTAATTTTTAAAAATTGCTCCGCTTAGAGTATCTCTAAATTGTAAAAGCATTATCATTAACAGGTTATTTCAAATTGTCCCTGTCAGCTGGAGCTGGGGGAAGCTCCAATGAAGTTCCCCCAGTGAATAATAATTTGTTTCAAATTTTAAAGGACAAAACTTATTCTTGGCAGCCTCCTGTAGGGAGAAGAACTATTTCCAATGCTCTTTAATACATCTTGAAATAATTTATGAAACTTTACGCATATATTATTTCAAGAATGTGCATTTGCAGTCAAACAAAGAAATAATTATTCACTGTTAGAGGAGCCTTTTGAAGGGACATTATCTTTCCTTTCATAGGTGATGGCTGAAAGAAACAATGTCTCAAAGCCACTTTCAGGTTAAAAAGCTCTACTTAGAAAATGAAAGCTAATTTGATTAGAAAAGATATTTAATTAACTACAGAGTCTGTAACTTTGCCATTGAGGAGAAACCCTGATGTCTTGTGTTTGAATTTGAGGAGACAGCAGCTAAAGGAGATAATTACTTATCCTTCTCAAGTGCTACATGGTCTAATTTTATTAAACATACAACCAAGGTCTTGAGTGAAATCACAAAGGCAGAATCTTCCATTCACAACCCAATGTGGTCAAGGTGCACACCATGATCTCCTAGTATACGTGGATAACCACCGACAGAAGGGTATATCTTAGGTAATGAATGGTGGTATAGGTGCCAAAGCAAAAGGGGTCTTCAAATTAGCCAATGACATCCACATCAACACCTATGTTGTTTTTAAAGGCTGTGGTTGTAACTAAAGATAGTACTAAAAGGATGAGAAATTCTTGAATATGGCTGATGATCACATATGCTAAGTTTAGGGTATATTTTTGGGGTGCAAAGACAGCACAACTCAGAGAATGATGATCCTCCTTGGTACATCCATGAAAGCATGAGCTCACAAAAAAAGAAGGAAAGGAAGTCAGATGGCTGACCCTAGAACAGTCAGCAATGGTGGACGGAAGGGCTGAATTTATGGACATTGCTGTGTTGCACCTTCCCCCGCCCCCCGCCGTTGCTCGACCAAGTCCTAGTGATTGCAAGGCCTATGTCACTTCCACCTACATTGATCGTGATCTTTTACTATTTCGCTACTTCCACCACAGTTATGAGCACATTTCTTGGTGCAGGATCCCCGATATGGGTTACAGATTCTTAGTAGTCCCCAGAATGTAGTAAACAGGTTTTCTCAGAGCAAGTTTCAGTCTCCAAAAATATCCAACAAATCATATATTCACTTGTAATGAGATACAAAGGCTAATGAAAACATGAAGCTTCTCTGCATTTTGGCTGAAATGATCATTAGTTCAGTGTGAACACTCTGGTTATCTCTTTCTTTGTGCCAGAAGGGCTAATTGACAATACTCATATTTTCAGTGGTGTGTCGATGAATTACTGCTTAGTCAGTGTACTTTGGCGGTGTACTCTACCCCCAAAACATGGAGGCCCGGGAGTGGAAGCTGTAGTAAAAAGAATCTTTGAGGGTGAAAAACTTGGACTCAACAGCTTAAACCTTTCTAATTTTCTCTAGTGATCTCTCCTCTTTCTGAATTCCCATAGTCTTTGGGAACAACAGTTAGCACTTGGTCATTTTTTATATTATTCTACAGTTGCTTGTGTTTATAAATTCTGCACCATACCCAATGAAAAGTGCATAGGGCAGAAATGGAACCATGTTACTTCTGTATTCTCCACTCCAACAAACACAAAGTTTGGCTTGAAATAATAATAATATTTATTGATGAATGGACTTGGGTCCCATTTTCTTTTGATAATCCATGAGGCCCTGTGATAGTAAGAGCCTTCTTTGTCTGCTTCTGGACGAAGATGCTAGGGAGGTGGTGCCTTTTTTAACATTAGCCCTCACACTGGTAACCTGTGGAATTCATGGTTAAGGAGTGATAAGAGAGCAACTTGGGTTGGTCACCAATACCTCCATGGAGAGGTCCAATGCCAATTCTGTGCTCAATCATCAGAGAGTATGAGAACAATTTGTGTAGCTCTGAAGATACTGAGCTTAGTGAAGGCTACGTGGGTCAAAGGGCTAGTCACAGAACCAACGGTCATCAAGAACAAAACTCAGAAATTGCTCTCTGAAGTAAGCACTGCATTTCTATTTCAGATTTACCGATCGCCAAGGTTTTTTCTGGTGATGTTCACAGAACACTCCCAATAACGGATAATTCTGTATATGTCAGCCTACTAAAGCCTAAAAACCTATCTTGTACAAGCCACTCAAATGACATTTTGTTTCAGCTCAGCACACTATTAAGTCAAAAACCCAGCGTACAGTTACTGATTGTTGTAGTTTGGGCAAGTGAATTCTCTCTGGCTAGAGGATCACTTGATTTTACGTGGTTAACCCCCTTCCGCATACTTTTTCGATGTGCAAAGTAAGCAGGACTTATTGAGTAGTTGTCTGTGTGTCTAGTCTGAGACAAAGTAGAAGAAAAACCACAAAAGAGGACTGAATGATTCCTAACTTGAGAAACTGATAATCTAGTCAGGAAGATAAGACATAAACATATGAACAAAAATGAAGGGGAGGGAGTGTGGATCAGACACCGAGAGCCATAGAAATTCATCAAAAGGAGAAAGTACCATTGACTAGTGCAGTCTGGGAGGGCTTCCCAGAGAAAGCAGCTCTGACCCTGGCTTAGTGACCTGTGATGGTGACAGGTTCAGGGAAGGAGGAAGGAGTTTTTAGGCAGGTTGTCCAAGATGAGCAAAGACAGGAGAGATGAGACATAAAATCACCTGGGGGCTAGAAAAGCAGATGAGCCAGGGGGACCCACATACCCAGGATGAAGGCAAGAACAGGTGGAGAGTTGGATCAGTGATGAAGACCCAAACATGGGTGGAACAGAGGAGACTGCTTTCTGAGTGGGTGGGCTGGAGCTTGAAAAGGCCATCACAGCTGGGAGTTTTCATACGAATTTTTAGCAACTCTTAGAAAAATCGTAGACATTCAATCCATAAAATAAATAAATAAAAGTAGAGCTGTTCCCCTACATTCCCCTACCCCCTAACGCACATACACAATGCAGTCCCTGACAGATAATACTTCTGAGAAATCTAAGAGAAGAGAATTTGAAAACCATTAAGGTCCAATCTCCTATTACTCATTTATCACAGGCAGCGGGGGAAAAATGAGCCAGAGAACTCAAGTGACTTGGATGAAGCAAAGGTGAACTTCTGCATCCCTGGTCATCTTCTGTTCCTATCTCTCCTCCTCCCACCCCTACCCTCCACCACCCCCCGTACCCCACAATCATCAGCAATAATTTTGGTCTCTGCCATCTTCAAACTATACCCCCCAAATCTGCTCACTCCCTTCTATCTCTATGGATACAATCGCACCATCTTTCATTCTAGATTAATTCGCAGATGTTTACTGAGCACTTACTATGTACATTGCACTCAGAATGAGTCAGACTTGGGCCCATCCTCCAGAAACACTGCCAGTCACTATGCAAGAAGTGAGTGTGAACAGGGTGGGTAAACTGCTGAATAATGTATTTATGATTCTTTGCTACTTTGCATTCCATTCATACTTTTAATTCGAATGCGCTCCTTACTTAGCTGTACTGCTCAGAGGAGGCCTGCCTCTTCCCCCACCTCCACCCCCTGCTTATTGTAGTAGCAGGGCTTGAAACCATGGTATAATTAACATAATTAAAGTATTAATAAAGATTGAAGGGGTTGGACACTGTGTGAAATGCTTAATTTTGTGTATCTTTAACTGATTGAATGTTTAGGTTTGCATTTCAGCTGTCACCCAAATTACGTGTAATTAAGCCAAAGCTTGGATCTGCCTGTCTCATACCCAGTGCGGATGGCAGACAGATTTGATTCTAGGGAGAAAGTGGTAAATCTGCCCACTCATTTGTAGCTGTGAGCTTTCACACTTTTTATGCATCTCTTGCCTTTTCCCAGCGCATTCATCGATCAAATTATCCCATTAGCAAGGACTGAAGAATAGATAGCTACAGTGGAAGAAAATCAAATGCTTTCGACATACTCCCTGGCTACTGCTTCCCACCCCAAAATCCCACCAACTCCCTCTGGGTGGTGTCCTCTTGTGCTGGTGCTGCAGGGGTGCTCTCGCTCAGATGAGACCCAAGTCATGCTCATAAAGCATTACAGATTACACGTCAGCACTGGAAACAGTCACAAACCCAAGGGGCTAGGCTCCGTGTCCAGGGAGAGACCTGTCTTTGGAACCCAAACTGCTAGGATACCAGGGTCATTTAAAGAAGTCACTTACAAGACACTTTAAGAAGAGATCAAATCATTGTCTTGATATTAAAGGAATTATCACTCAGAGGCAGGGGCCCCAGAAATTAACTGGCATCCACAAAAGAGTTCTGTGAAGATCCACACAGAGAATGTGGCTCTCTCAGATAAAATCCCATCTCTAAAGGAAGCACATGGATCATGTAGAATGTATTCACCCTTGTGCTGGACACAAGGAGGAAACAAAATGCACATGCTTCCTGCCTTTAAAATGTTTGCCATCAATTTGAAGAGAAAAGGGGAAAACAGAGGGAAGAGCCCTCACTATCAGACAGGACAAAGGCCAAATAAACAACACGGACAGAGGGTCCTCCGAAGGCTGTGGTGGTCACAGAAGGAAGTGACCTGCCTCTCTCTTGAGACGGCCCTTGAAAGATGAGTTGGACTTGCACAGGCAATTATGAGGCCAAGAACATGACTGGGGCTGAGGGTTTGTCTGGGAGGTGAGTTTTGAAAGGAAAGCTGAGGCAACACCAGTGTAGAGCGCCCAGAATGCCAGGCTGAGATGTGTGTAATGAAGGTCTGGGTCAAAAATGGGAACAGTGATCTCATTATATGCATAGGTAGGTGGAGAGGATGGGTGCTGTGTTCATGTTCTATTGCTGCCTTAACAAATCACTACGGACTTGGTGGCTTAAAAATTACACAAATTTATTATCTCATAATTCTGTAGGGCAAAAGTTCAGTGGGCTCAGCTGGTTTCTCTAAGACTAGTCTCCCAAGGTCAAAATCAAGGTGTTGGCTGGGCCAGTTCCCTTCTAAGCATCCAGTGGAGAATCTGTTCCCAGGCTCATTCAGGGCAGAATCAAGTCCCATTGGGCTCTAGGACTGAGGTCCCTGTTCCCCACCTTGGCTGCCATCTGATTAGAGTCCCACTTCATTTCTCTCGATCCAAAATATTTATAAAATGTCACCCACAATTTCCAGTTTGGGTTTCTTTAAAATGGAGTGCAGAAAAGCAAACTGAGCACAGACTTCTTTAAGATTTTTTTTTCTTAGCTCTCTGGTCCGCCCTCATATAATTTAGCTTTTTTTTTTTTTTTTTTTAACAGAGTCACATTTCTTTTATGAACTCTTCCTAAAGCCCTTAAGTTGGTGTTCATAAAAACAGCAGCTGCTTTTGTCTTGTCCCCATGGTTCACTGATTTACATAATATTTAGTTAAATTATGTTTACAAATACTGCACAAGAAAACTGGCATAAACAACGTTGGGGAGTAAACACAACTGCTTCTTGGTGAGAGCAGAAGTGTATGGACACACTAGGGGGAAGTGGCCTCCTCGCTGGAGTGTGGACACCAGTTAGTGTATCTCACGGAGGGAAGGAAGAAGATGGGGAAGGTGAAATAACAGAGGAAGTTGGGGGTGGGGAGGGAGAAGGAGAGCTTCTCCTAAACAAGAAATAACTTGTATGTCTCTGGGAGGGAGTAACATACATTCTTGGCATTGTTTTTTAAATGATCACCCCTTCCCCCAATCAAAAATTAATACAGAAACTAATAAAAGTATGGCACAGTTCTCAATTCAGAGGACAAAGTTAAGGCAAAATGGCAGCCCCATCCCCTAGCTAGCCGAGTCTGGTGGCAGTGGCCCTCAATCTCAGAAACAAAGTGCCCTAAAGACTGGTCTGAGCTTGAGAAAGTTAAAATCGACCAGGTAGAGGAATCTACTGTGGTCACTTGTAATTATTCTCTTCCACCTGGCGAAGTGTATCTAAAACAGTGCACCATTCAGTGTAGGTGTTTTGATCAGTTACATCCACTGGTAGGCTAGCACCTTCATGGGTTACTCTGGCTGATTCATTACCCCAGTTGTGGCACAGAAGAGCATTTCAAAGCCCCGATCAGTAAGTCAGACAGGCTTGAGTTTGAATCCCAGCTCTGCCTGACCACCTTGGTTTGAGCAAATTATTTGACTGCTGTGAGCTGTGGTTCCCTCAATATAAAATGAAAATGATGGAACCTATGTTTCCAGAAGTGTGGTGGGGACTAAATGTGGTCATGTAGGTAGAGCGCTTTGTGCAGAGCATTTGGTACATAGTAAGTCCTCCAGAAATGGTAGCTTGCCCTCTAAGGAGATAAGGAGGTTCTGTCTTGGGAGGGGTGGAAATTGGTGACCTGGGAGGTTGTCCAGGCCACAGGGCAGGGAATAAATGACAGTCTGGGGCAATTGGGGGCATCATAAAGGTGCTGGGTATGAGAGGAGAAAGCAGGCACAGAGAGAACCTAGAATGGTCTTGGCCCACTTGACGATTCTGCTCAGTGCTGATCCAGGAGGCTTAGGGAGTCAAACACATGTTATAAAAAACAAAAAAACAGCCCAAGTGTCTCCCTGGAGGAATGAGAAATTCCCAGAATACCCCAGAGGGCATTCCCCGCCAGATCACCCATATTTTCATTTAGTTATAAAACTAGTATGGATTGAATGCCTGCTCTGTATCAGGTGCTGAGGACATAGGGGCGATAACAAGGACTTGAAGATCCTCAGGAGCTCATGGTCAAGAAAGGCACATGGACATTTACACTTTCCTATTCTATTGTAATTTAACAGGGGAGTCAATACACAGAAGATAGGGTGTCTAATCACACCTGGGGAAAATGCAGACTTTTTCCCAGAAAAGATGACATGTGAACAAGATTGCAAAAGGTGAGTTTGATTAAGTGAGAAAAGAGGAAAAAAGCATTCGGGACAGTGGGAAGAGCACATGCAAATGCACAGAGCTGTAAAGTCATGGAACGGTGAGAAAGTCAGGGCAGCTGGAATGGGTGGTAGCTGGCAGGTGAGGCTTAAGGGGTAGGCTGGGGTATCCCACTGCTGGGTCCAGTTCCTAGAGATTAACGTGACTTTCTTCTAGGCTACCATCAATAAACTCAAGAAACTGATCCAGAAATGTCTTTCAATCAACTAGAATATGGGAAGGATCTGTGCCTTGCATCATCCCAATGAACTTGGGAAGCCAGGGCTTCTCAAAATGTAAGGTGCATATGAGATACCTGGAGGTCTTATTAAAATGTGGATTCTGATTCAATAGGTCTATAATTGGGGCCCCTACGATTCCACACTTCTAACAAACTCCCTGGTGATACTGATGCTGCTGGTCTATGGACCCCATTTTAAGTAGCAAAGACCTGGATATCCTACCATCATTCAACTTCCACCCAGAATTACTTTGTGACAATGAGGACCAGTATCTCTCTACTTGTGTAACTCACCTACTGGAATCATTAAAATAAAGCACACACACTAAGTCATCTAGAGCATACTGACAATTTCTCCTCCACTGAGCCCCCCTTCCCAAAAGTAATTTTAGGAGAAATAATCCTGTATTTTCTAACCTTCCCAGTAGCATTATGATTCAGACAATTCCTCAAACTTTCCCACCCTTTATCAACTTGGAATGTGCATGAAGCATCTGACCCAAATTTACCAATTTCCTGTAGCTGAGCTACAAGGTAAAAGCCAGAACATTCTTACTGAGCAACTCTTTGGATTTCCAGTTTCAGACAGGAAAACATGATTCTCTTTCATTTTAAGCCATTAAAGTCTGGGGTACTTTACTTCACGTTACTGAACTTGGGATCAAACAAAACTGCCTGGGGTGGATGATGGGATTTGTTTAAAGAACTGAATCAACCTCAAAACCCAGGATATATCTTTATCTGAAAAGACACAAGAGAAGCACTCCCACTGGCCTGCCTTCTCATCCTAAGATTTGTTAAGAAGTAGGCTCTTCTAGCTTCAACAACTCCTTTCCAAAACCCAGACGGAGGGACATCACAGCTTTCCGGGGAAAGCTCCCAGGAGGAGGTGGCTTTTCTTCTCTGGTTTAAGCCTTCTCTTGGGTGCTAAGGTCAACTGGAAGTTCAAGGATGTCAGGGTTGCTATGGGCCTGTCTCCCTTTTCTTAAGTCCTATGGAAACCACCACCTATTACGTGGGACCCTCATTTGTCAATACATCACTTTCATGGGCACCTAAAGCACGTTAGACTCTGCCAGCAAACTGTAGAAGATAGGGTCTTTCCCAATTTTTCTGGATCCCCCACAATGTTCAACACTCTTCTAGCCAAAGACTACTTAAAAACATCTATCATACTGATTCACCTTGAAGCGTGGCAGCTCAAGTAAGGTTTTTCTGGAATGGAAGGGACTCTTTCTTTTTTTCATGAACAATTAAGTCCTAGAAATGGCCTTAGGCTACCCCAATCTTAGGAAACAAATGCCAGGTCCTGAGTTTTCTAGGATAGTTTTGAAGATACACAAAAGGGATAGTGCATAATAAAGAAAGAGCCCTGGGTCTAGAGTTTGGGATTAGTCCTAGTGTTTCTCCATTCCAGCTGAATGACATCAGATATGTGACATAACTTTTATGGCCTAACTATCCTCATCTGTTAAACGTCTATTTGAAAATTATGTCTGATTTCCTCACAGGGGCTCGAAAGCTCAAAGAAGGTAATAAGCACAAAGAAATTTTAACACTAATGTTTGGAACAAATGCAGAAAACAAGAGTGGTGGAGACAAGTAGACAGGTACATGGATGGATGGGTGGACAGGAATATGGATGCATGGGTGGACGGGATGTGGATGGGTCCATGGATAGATGGTGGAATAATCTGTACCAGAACCGGGATTTGTTTTGCTTTGTTTTATAAAGTGTCTCCAGCCATAAATCCAGTGAGTATTTCACACTGTCTTCTCTGAGCCAAACTTATAACCAAAAAGTGTCTATTTTTCTAAATTATAGGATTTTCTGACAGAAATGAGATGAAAACTCTGGGATCATTTGCCCCATTATTCTTATTTTGCAAGTAAAGAAACTGAGGTCAGAGGGGAAAGGGTTTGTTCAAGTTGATAAACTCCTAAGGGCCGAGCTTCTACCAGTTTGCGACTCCAAACCTACCAGTCACTTTCCAATGTCCTACTGTCATTACAAAAAATACCCAGGCTCTCCGATATCAGAAAGCATTTTCATTCCCTTCTGACCAAGAGCCCAGCACCTGGGCTTTTATAAAAGTATACTACTGGGGCTTCCCTGGTGGCACAGTGGTTAAGAGTCCGCCTGCTGATGCAGGGGAAATGGGTTCGTGCCCCGGTCCGGGAGGATCCCACATGCCATGGAGCGGCTGGGCCCGTGAGCCATGGCCGCTGAGCCTGCGCGTCCGGAGCCTGTGCTCCGCAACGGGAGAGGCCACAACAGTGAGAGGCCCGTGTACTGCAAAAAAAAAAAAAAAAAAAAAAAAGTATACTACTGAATACCATTTACCAAACAGTCGTTCTTTCTCAACGACAGGAAAACACAGAGATGTGTTTCCAATTAGTCAGGGAAAGAACTCGGCCACATAGGTCTTGCCATTTAGCGTTGCTAAGTTGGTGATTTCTCCCCAAAGCGGGGAACAGCTATAACTATCATCATCCCTTCTGTTATTTGCGTCCAAAGAAGTCACATGTGTCTCAGCAGTGTGAAATATTCTCTTTCATCTGCTTGGGAATTATCATCCACTGTCCGCTCCTTCCTCCAGATCACACATCATTATGTTCCCCTTCCATGAGCTAAACTCGACACAAACTCTCAGGCAAAGTAACATGTTTCAAAAAGAGAAAAATCATTAAAGAAGGGTTTAGCATTCCTTCATTCTGCAGTCCTCTTTCTAAAGGAGCTCCTGACTGCCAGATCGCTTTCTCTGGGCACAAAAGACTCCTCTTCATTTTGGTTAACACCTGATAAAGCTTCATTAAAATTCTTTCCCAAACAGAAAACTCCAGCATCCGGATTCAAAATAAACGTATGCATTTCTAAAAGGAAAGCTGACAAGGAGAAGTTACAGGCACACCATTAAAAAGGCAGAAAAGTCCTGACTAAGAACAACCTTTCAATTAATTAATGCCAAGCTGTCCCACGGGAGGAAAGCAGGGCAGTATCACTGAAAGAAGCCGGGGTTTTGTAAAGGGTCGAGTTTACTGAGTTGACAGAATCTTGAGGGAGTAACAATAAGGAAACACCTCAGTGAAGAGAAAGAACCTCCTGGTTTTTCAGGGCATTGTCACTCTACTCAAAAATTTGGAAGAAAAACTTGATATGGCAACATGGTAGACTGTCGCAGTAATGACCTGCCATCTGTTCAAGCATCCCTGCATCCATGTCACTGAGAAGTTCCTTCTACTGACTCTGAGCTTGACCATGGGACTCACTTTGGCAAGTAAGATGGTAGCAAATAAGATATAAGCAAAGACTTGAAACGTGCTCTGCAACTGGGGATCGTGCTCTTCTGCTGCTCATGGAATTCTGTAACCACCATGCCAACAAGTCTGGGACTAGTCTCCTGAAAGATAACATGAAAAGAGGCCCAGTCACGCAAGCCATCCCAGGGGCCCCAGCTGAGACCTGGGAAGGAGACGACCCAAGACGAGCTGAGACCACTCTGGATCCAGAGGACCATCCAAGTGAGTCCAGCCCAAATTGCCCATTTGCACAGTTGGGAAATAACTATATATTTGCCGTTTTAAGGCACTAGTTTTTGGGGGGAGGTTGGACGGGGGGTTAGTCACTCAGCAAAAGCTAATTGATTCAGCAGTTCCGAAGCTCTCAATGAGAATAAACCCACCAGCTTTATGTGGATTAGCAGCTGATTTCCAAGAACTAAGAGGCTGCTGCCCTGAAAAGGTATTTGCTACAAGGTCCATCTAGGATCCTTGCACATCATGAGAAACACATCCAACAAATAAGAGACAGGGATTAGATACGGAAACAAGGTAGCAGGTGCTAAGTCCTACTCGAAGAACACATATAACAATTATGGTAAGTGGCTATCATGCATTGAGACATATCCAAGTTGGCCAATGGATCTGGAGGGAGAAGAACTTGGTTTGAGGCCTAGCTCTGGCACTTGCAAGTCATATGACCTTTGACAAGTCATTTCACCTCTCTGTCTCTGTGTTTTCAATAATAAAGTGGGGTCACTAAGAGATACCTCACACTTTTATCTTGTGAGGAATAAATGAAAAACATACATGTGAGAGTGATTTATATGTAGAGCGCTATACAATATCAGGTATAACTTTTATGACAAAGATGATTAGTAATAAGGCTGTTGCTTCTGCCCAAACTCAGGAAATAAGATTTTAAAACACTCTGCTGTTTCCACGTGCCTCTATACCTATCTGATCATACCAACTCATCCTCTCTTGTGCGAGTAACAAAAACTCATCCACCAAGATCAAGGAATGCCATCAGAATTTTAAGATATGGACCTTTTGTGTTTATGAACCATCTAACAAACTGGCAAAGGAGTAGAAATGGAAGGCATTTGCTATTGTAAGAAACCCTACTATGAACTGTTTAGTAATGAGAGTAATCACTGCCTAATATATCTGTCACTGGTTCCGTGAAACACATACACATTTCACATGCAGGCACATTATGTTCTGAAAAGCAGGGTCTTACTCCACATATCTTCACAAAGTATCTTTAATTGACTAGTGTACCATAGTGTTATACCTATGGACTCAAGGTATTTCAAAGTACATGAGAAAATAAGTAGGGGTAGGATTGATAGGCAAACTCTATCTCAGCATAACCCTGGGTTCTACGTTTCCTGGGTTCGTAGAATCAAACTCAAGAGTGGAGTTAGTTTCCCAATTTGTGGGAGGAAAATAGCCATAATTAAAGAATAGAATTTCTTCCATTTTATGATTGTCCTCTAATCATTTTCTCATATCCTTATTGCCCTTTACTGTTATCTTTGAGAGAATATACCAAAAGATAGCATTTCTGGTTTGGCAGAAAACGACATGTTTAGCTGCTTTAAGTTTAGGGTGATATTATTAATCGTCTCCAGAAAGCGAATACTTGACCTTTGCCTGTCACGCATACCACTGCCTGTAGTTCTAATCCTCACAACTGTTCCATGAGACAGACACTAATATTATCCCTAGTTTAAAGTAAAGGAAGTACAGAAAGGTTAAGTAACACGCATGAAGTCACACGCCAGAGCTGGGAGGAACCGGGATTTTCTCTGAGCAATCTGACTCCAGATTCTACGCTCTTAACCTAGAATATATATGGAAACACAAGGGCACCATAACCTCCAAACGTTCTCTTCTCTGTTTGAGAACCCCTGGGTTAATGATCTGGTAAAACAGGACCACTATCACAGAACTTGATACAATGCTGGCTTCTTGAATATGAAGTCCAAACACAAAATTTAATATTAGAACTATGCCGATGACTTCTGTATTTTATGCACACACACAAGCAAACACACACACACACCGCACACCCTACACCCCAGTCAGTTTACTAGATAACCTGCCTAGATTTATTTTATTTTGGCAGTGAATGAAGATATTCCTCTTCCAATTCAATAAAAAAAGCACAACAGAGCTGTAAATATAGAAATGAATGTAAGAATTCAACCATTTGATTGCATTAATTCAAAGAACTGATTAAAGAGCCTTGATACAATGGTGGAAATCGGTTTGATTTAGTAAGCTACATCATCCATGAAATCTACACAGAGCGGGGAAAAAAATTAAACCTGTCACTTTAAAGAAATACACCCTACAATAAAGGGAATGAGGAAAAGGAACTTCTAGGATAATTTATAAACATATACATAATCTGGAGAAACCAAATCACAATGGGATATTACATTCCTCCAAATCTGTGACTGGGGGCAGCTCTCCCCTCACGCCCACCTCCAGCTCTCAATTAGGAAAGGGTTATTGCTTTCTTGTTGCTTCTCCTGAGCCTGGAACATGGCACAGCAAGGACATCTAAGTTATAAGCACTGCTCGGCAATTAGCAGGCCATTAGTCTTCCTTTGTACTGTAGCATCACAATGCTTGGTTGGCTCTGTTCTGCCACGTGGCCAGGGCTGAGTGTAACAGCCAAAGGTTCCCAGCCACAAACACCTGTACTCTGCTCCAAGGGACCAGAAGAAGCCCGTATCCAAAGAAAGCCAATAGGAAACTTGCTAAGCGTCTTGCTCCACCGGCCTTCTACATCAGCACTGCCTGGGAGCTTGGTAGAATGGCAGAGTCTCAGCCCTACCCCATATCTCATGAATCAGAGCCTGACTTTAACTGAGTTCCCATACGACTTCTATCCACAGTAAAGTTTGAGAAGCTCTGTCCTAGGTTTCAGATGCCGACCAAAGTATTGTTCAGCTCTGGGAGCAGTACTCTAACTGCAAGGTGGTGGGTGACCAGCAGGTTAAGAAACTGGAAGTCTTAGAAATGGTTGACAACAGGGCTGGGAAGGCTTCACCTGGAGAGGAGAGGTCTTACTGAGTCAGGTTCAAAGATCTGAGAGATCTCATGTCGTAGAGGATCAAGATCTGTTCCATGAAGTGCCACAGAGAAGGACTAGGTAGTTTAGACCAGAGTTTCTCAATAGCAGCATTACTGACATTTTAAACCAAATAATTCTTTACTGTGGGAGGCTGTCCTGTGCATTGTAGGATCTTACCAGCATCCCTGGCTTCCACCCACTAGATGCTATTATCACTCCCGACCCGAGGAAGGAAGATCAATAAGGGCTCCAGTCATTGCCAATGATCCCCAGGGAGACAAAATCACCCCCAGCTGGAAACCACGGGTTTAGACGTCCAGTAGCTCATATGAATCAAATCAGCGGCATGACTGCTAAAAGTAAAATATAATAAAATAACAAAGAGTCGATCTTTAATTACAAAAATAGTCTAAGTAGAAGTACAGAAGAAGGAAGGCAATGTCCTGGCCCTATTCTGCTCTGGTCATTCCTTCCTGTAATACTATGTTCGGTTCTAGCCCCAAACTTACAAATAATAAGCAAACAAAACAAACATACAAAAAAACACTGGCTAAATTAACTATGTTGATACGAAAGCATCTAAGATAGAGATACATCAGGGAATTGTGTCATATGAGGAATAACTTAGGGGATTGCTATGTTAAATTTGGAGATGAGAAGCATATACCAGGTGTCTTGCAATACCTGAAGGACCAAGTGAAAGAGGAATAAGGATCTAGTCTGTGTGGCTTTTGGAGGTAGAGCCAGAGACATTAGAGTGGACTGAGGATTAAGAAGAGGAAGTGCCATTCTGTGGGCAGCACTGCCCATAGAGAGATGGGGTGTACTATAAAGTAGCCAGGGCTGCATCACTAGGAGACAATGTAAGACGCAGCTGGATAATCACATGTCACAGAGGGGGCATAATGGACCCTGCCCTGAGTTGGAATAGGACAAGGTCATTTATTCATTCTATTATTCATGCTTTCAACAGATATTTATTACATATCTGATATAATACAACCATATCCATGTAATTCAAAACAGAATTACATGTTCTAAGATGAACTGGAATTGATCTTGGCCTTTAAAGAGTTCAGAGAGAGAAAGAGGCTGACTGGGAGAATCCTCAACGACCAGGACACACTCAGTGGGACAGGAGGGGCATCTGGCCCAGCATCCTCCTCTGCTCTAACTAGTCTCTAGAGAAAACACACTCATGATGGGTACCAGGCAAAGCAAAGTAAGGAGGTAGCACATGGAGAAAGCTGGAGAAGGAGAAGAAGATTTGGACCCTTGACCTGCCACTTAGCGGCTTTGGGACAAGCCTCAGGTGGGCTAGAAGACTTCTGGTTCAGATTTTAAAGCTAATAGAGGTTTCAGTTACAGTACTGCAGGGTCTCTTCCCTCTTAAGAGTTTTTGATCATGTAACCAACAGTCTGGATCCTAACACAGAGCAGGCATTCAACGTTTGCCGAAGAAATGAGATAATGATCACCCAACATGCAAAGAGAGCCCAATGTGGAGCTTTCTCCCTGCAGTGGATAACTATATCCGACATCTTGTAGACTCTAAATCTTTCACTTCCCGTTAATTCATTTTCCTAGTTGGCAAAGCAGACAGAGCTATACAGTTACTTAAAAGAAAACAGCTACCACCGGTACAATTTTCGTTAACTCATGGCCCACCTTGGTCTAACAATGGCAAGGTCACCTTAGCCAAACACTAATATCACGTGGACACAATTAACTATCATTTTCATGCAAATAATGAATCTAAACCAAATTCAAATGTTTTTCTTTTTTTTTTTTTTAATGTGGCACAATGCTGACAAGAAGACAAGGTAAATGTCTCCATGTGTCTTTAATAATAACCTTAAAGGAAGACATATTTTATCCTAAAAGAAGTGGTTCAGTCACATGACCCTACTGGGCAAGTATTAAAACAGCTGTTCTGTGCATAGAATAACATTCTTTTAATTTACTGTGTTTGCTTTTTAGACCCTGTTTTGTTTTTCCATTTTGAAGAACTAAATGCCCCAGATGAATCAGTCAACAATATGTTGGCTGCTCTCACATTCAGCCTTCTGCTGTTTTACAATAGTGCCCTAATCTTATTTCAAGAAAAGAATGACAAACTTATAGCTGCAAATGCTAAATTTATGGGGTTCTTTGTGGCAGGCATTACTGAGAACAGGGCTGAGGAAATAGGTAAGATGTAGTGGAAAGAAGAAACCTCCATAAATACAAGGCCAGGCCTTGATTTTCATCTGCGCCCTGCCATCCAAGCACCGAAGCCCCACATGCTTGAGATTTTTTTAAAAGATGTGTGGGGCAGCCAAAGGTGCTGAGTGCTAATTAGATGGACAAATGAACAGTCACCCTCAAAAGGTACATTATGCCTAGTCACAGGTCTTCTGAATGCCCTGGTCGCTGTTTTAATAGCTCTGTGACTTTAAATGCTACAAGGTCAGGAATAGTTGCATTTTACTGGAACCTTCCCAGCCGCCCCCATGCTGCCCACCAGAGCCCAGGGCTGTGTCTCTGCAAAACTGTCCTATTAGAATGGGAGGAATGCAACCCTTGATTTCACCAACATGATGTCAAATAATTAGTAGAGGGCGCATTTTATGTTTGCTGAAATGTTTGTTTTCACCCCCTCTTTCAGGCATAACTTTTGAGGAAGGAAATTCCATTCGATGTACAATTAGGAGGTCTGTTTAAATGAATCTTAAGAGTGGCTTTGCCCAAAGAGTATTCTAGGGAAAACTAGTTTCACAAAAGGCTTTTTCACAAACAATTTTAGGAAATGAAGCCATATTCTATCATCCTCTTGGAGATTCGTATTGTACTTCAGCACATTAAAGGCTCAGGAAGCCCAACAGAAAGGAAGCCTGCGTAACTTTATTTAACCAAACATTTCATAAAACCTTTTGTTAAGGATCTCCTTTTTCATAGAACACTGATTTGGGACCTAGAATCAAATTATCTGGATGATGAAGCACATATTAGACTTTTCATCCAGGTGTTCGAGCCGTTGTTGAACTGTTTGGGCAGACTGACCTGGTAGCTAGCTCACCTCCAATGAGAGCATTTGAGAGAATAAGGCCTAATGTTTTTCAACTGCCTCATAAGCTAAGAAACTAGACTCATAGACTTAACATGAGACCTTGTACCTTTCGGGATCTCTATCTCTCCCTTAAGTATTACCAAAACTCTTGAAGAAGCATGATGATGCCAGGACATATGAGCCTATGTGAAAGTCAAGCTCATAATCCTATTCAGTGGTAACCTCACCCTCCTTGTAAATGATGCTGAAGCTATGCTGCCTACCTACAATTTTCTGACATGCCATGTCCTCTCAAGTCTCTGTACTTTTGAACAGGCTCCACCCATTGCCTGAAAAACCATCCTCATTTGGTCACCACTAAAATATCAAGTATGGATTGATGCAAGTTAGAGCTCTCAAGCTAAACACTGAATTCATAGATTCTTTCTCCTCATTTATAAGTCACCGCTTCTCTTGAAAGCCCCAGAGAGAATTTAGCTCCTCCTTCTTTGGGACTCCTCTTATACATGTATTGTATCACGTTTCACTGTAATTGCCTGCTTAGACCTGTCACTCCCTAGGGTTACATTTTATTCAATTTTGAAGCCTCAGAGCCCAGCAAACTGTAGATATCAATACATTTTGTTGTTGTTGTTCAAAGATTACAAATTCTCCCCTTTCTCTATGTAAGTTTCACAGTCATATGCTCTATTCCCTGCCACTGAAGGTCACACAGCTACTAGAAGTACATAAAAAATATGGTACATTCATCTTAGCCCTCCCTCCTCCCAGAGAAGATACGTAATCAGTAATATTTAGGATTAAAAACAACAACAAATCAAAATTTGATATTCTGAAAGGGCCAAAAAAAAATCCCCAGTTGAATTTCTGGGATAACCCTTGGCCACATGAAACCAACCAAATCTTGGCCTACTAAGTGCCTCTCCTCTATAAATAGTATCTTCCCAGTCATGAACTTTTAAAACCACCTTAAAAGAAACTGATTGGAGCAGGGGGTCTAATTATTATTTAAAATGACAACTGAAAACGGGCTCCAGTCAAAGACTTGTTTATCTTTGTTAAGAACAGAACCAAAACAGCGACAATTTAATGCAGTGTTATCCCTGGCAATGGCAAGTCTGCATTTCTATCTTGGCTCCCTCTTTATCTTCCATCGCACTGCTAATAGGCCTGGCTCTGGAGGAACAGCTAAGGAAACGCTGACACATGTGCAACTTCAAGAAACACGCTCCTATCTATAGCTAAATATTTATGCAACCTAGCCCTAGTTTGGTGATGACCACTTTCCAAAACATTTTATAGGGCACATAGAGAAGCCATACATATTTAAAAAGAGGAGAAGGTTACTTTAAAAAAAGATTTTATAAAGTCATCAATTTGCCTTCAGATAGACTGTAAAGCACTAAGTATCATAGCATTCATGAAGTGAGAGGACATATACATACATTTTAAGGCCTTACATTTAACCCCACAAAACATGGTGTTGGAGCACTGTAAGCTTGAGCTCTACCTAACTAAACCACAGGTTCATAAATTAGAGAGGGGACACCATTTCTCATCTCCTAGCAGGAATGAGTATAAAGTGTTCCAAGTTAGTCGTCTTCCTTTTAGAAATTGCCAGGAAAGAAATATTTTAAATTGCCCTCCATAATGGAATGTCTTAATTTATGACAGTTTTCATGGCTATTTCTTTGTTGCTTCAATTATGTCCAACCAACGAAATATTAACCATCATCAAGAAACATCAATTTTCCAGACTCCACCTATTTCTGTTATTTCATTTTCTAAGATACTCAGGAGGCCATGCCTTCAATAGCTGGGATACCTTAAGTTGACTAGTGTTGAAATAGCCATGACTTGTCTTAAGACAAGCAAAATTACTCAAATCCCACTGTAGTTTTGATTTGCATTTCTCTAATTAGCAATGTACCACCTCACCAGAATGGCCATCATCAAAAAGTCTACAAATAATAAGTGCTGGAGAGGGTATGGAGAAAAAGGAACCCTCCTACACTGTTGGTGGGAATGTAAATTGGTGCAGGCACTATGGAGAACAACGGTATGGAGGTTCCTTGAAAAACTAAAAACAGAGTTACCATATGATCCAATGATCCCACTCCTGGGCATATATTTGGAGAAAACCATAATTCAAAACGATACATACACAGCAGCACTATTTACAATAGCCGAGACACGGAAGCCATCTAAGTGTCCATCGACAAATGAATGGATAAAGAAGATGTGGGGGGGGGGGTGTGTACGTACACACACACACACACACACACACACACACAATGGAATATTACTCAGCCATTAAAAAGAATGAAATAATGTCATATTCAGTGACATGGATGGACCTGGAGATTATCATACTAAGTAAAGTCAGACAGAGAAAGACAAATATCATATGATATCACTTATATGCACATCTTAAAAAAAAGATACAAGTGAACTTATTTATAAAAGAGAAATAGACTCACAGACATAGAAAACAAACTTATGGTTACCAAAGGGGAAAGGTGAGGGGAGGAATAAATTAGGAGTTTAGGATTAACATATACAGACTACTGTATATAAAACAAACAACAAGGACCTACTGTATAGTGCAAGGAACTATACTCAGTACCTTGTAATAACCTACAAGGGAAAAGAATTTGAAAAAGAATATATATAATATATATATATATATATATATATATAAAACCGAATCACTGTGCTATACACCTAAAACTTACACAACGTTGCAAATCAACTATATTTCACTCTTTTTAAAAAGGCTTTATGCTACCTAAAAAAAAATTACTCAAAACCCAAGAAGTTCCATCTACAATCTGCCCATAGACTAGTCACGAGCCTTTCAGAGGGCTGTTCTTACCAAATGGAGCAGTTGCAGTCTCTTCTCTTGGTCCCTTGTCTACTTATTTGTTAAACAAGGGAAGTGAAAGTTGGGGACAACCTGCAACATCACCTCAGAACTTGTTAAAAAAAAAAAAAAAGTGAAGATCCCCAAGCTCTGTGGCATACCTAGGGAGACAGACTCTCTGGGGATGGTTCCCTGGAATCTGAATATTTAACAAGCACCCCAGATGATTTGAAAAGGGCACACTAGAATCCAAAATAATCAGTGAACCAAGTGACTGCTGGGTATTTCCCAGTTCTATTACTATGGCTATTGGTGATGGCTTTGGCAAGGGAATCAACCCATCTCATTGCTGTGGGCTTTTCCTACTCGTGCAAAGGACTAGGCAGCCCTGATCCATAGTGTTTTCACCAAAGGGCACATAACATGAGAGGACACACTTTCAGGGCACAGGTTTATAACTCTGATACCTTAGCCAATTTGCTTGTAAGTCCTTTTCTACACTTCCAACGTTTCTTGCTCATTTTGAACCTGGTGCCACTTCGGGAAAAGGTCCTGCTACCTACGTGCTTCTCAGAACCCACATGGGAAATGGCTCTTTTTAGCCTTTGTTGCCAGTGACTTGGAAGTAAGTTGAAAAATCACTTTTAAATAATTCTCTTGCCCTTTGCAAGGTGATCAAGAGAGTCATTTTGGCATTTCCTTAACTGGCCACTGGACTCCCTTCATGGCATTTTAAGAACCCAAATTTCAGGCAGTCTGTCACTAAACAGCTGCTTTCACTGCCTTCCTAAACGTCTTACAGGGTGGTTTCCACGCCTCAGAAGTCTGACATTTAGAAGCAAACACCTGCCTTTCACCTACTCAACTCACCAGCCACATTCCCCAAGTCAATTAGCCATTCGCTCAGACGCAAATCCCTGAATTCGGTGGATTTAATCTAAGGCAGTGACTGGAATCAGCTTCTTATCAGGGGCTGAGGTGTTTGGGGAAAGATTAGAAGGAATGAAGTGACTAAGGGGTCAAATATCCTACAGTTGGAGTTGAATAAATGGCCACTCATTTCAAAGCGTTGGATTTTGAAAGAAAACAGCTTAGGGCTATAGAGGCAAATGGGGAGGTGACACCCGACACCATCCAGGATATGCGTATTCTGTCTGCTTTATTTAAATAGAAAAAGACATAAGTGCATTTATAAGGATCGCTCTAGCTTTTCTCTTTATCAGCGTCTTCCATCTTACCTCCATTACAGCTCTGACAGAATAATTAATTTCAGTCACTCAATCATTGAACAAAAACTTGCAGGTGACCTCAACATGCCATATGAGCCACAGAGAACTAGTCACAACAGCAGTCTTCAAATTCCCTTGGAAAGGAAAATTAAGCCTGCTATGTGTGGCTTGGGGCAACCTAAGCCGTAAATCTCTCTTTTCTGATCTCTTCATAGAGATGAAAGAGCAAAGCCGCTCTGGGTTACATACAACAATTATGTGTTCACCAAACTCAGGGAATCGGCTTTCAGACAGCCCTAATCATTACCAATTAACCACGTCTGCTGACATCCTGTACGAACTGCCTCGGTGCTGCTGAATACCGGGCCCTCCCTTCAGGCAGCCAGTCTCTTACTTTACAGCATATGTGTTTTAGAAAGCCTATTAATGTTTGTTGACAATTCCAAATAGAGGTCACCTGTTGTCATGGTGCAAAATACCCTCTTTCCCCCCTCTGAATGCCAGGCAGGGAGGGCAGCTTTGTTAGCAACACTTCAATGCATTTCTATATTGCCACCAACATTCAGATCTGATGAAAAGAGATTTAGGGTCTCCCAACTCGTCAGTGGCAATTCCCACCTGCTACCGCACACCCATTTGGGACTGAAAGGAGTCTCTTCCTTGGATAATAAACTTGACAGAATGTGTTCAGGCCCCAGGCCTCCAGAGGAAGATGTCCAGTCACGGGCAGCCGAATTGTAACAGGAAGATTTACCAAAATCGTCAGAAATGTAAATCTGGAAACAGGATTTCATTCCGCTGGATGCAAAGTGGCCTTTTTCCACTTAAATCAACCCCACTTAGGGCCTAAGCCCTCAGAATAGAGAACTTACATTTAGGGATTCTATTAACAATTTGCACAGAAGTCTTTTTCCATACTTCCGATGTGTTCTTGCCCGTTTGAAAATGGTGCCACTTCGGTAAGATCCAAGTGGAGACTGAAAAAGGTTTTAATTATTAGATCCAATAATTATTTAATTCAATTTAATTCCTCCAGTTTGTGCCAAGGAAAGAGAAACATCATCCTGTAAAAGGTCAAATTTGAATTGTAAGCATTTGGACTAGAATCTCTATGTTACCTTAAGCCTGTGAGAGTTTCAACAAAATTGCATTCTCCTTGAGGGCAAAGCTATACTATTAGAAGAAAGCCCCACAATATCTGTGAGAGCAGCCTGCCAAGGAGGAACTCCGTGCAGGGTTATTGTGATGAGCAGCCTGTGCTCACTTCACCCTCTAGCATCATAAAATCACAATGTGCTGCATGCAAGGTAGGGTTCCAGCACCCTCCCTCAGCAGTGGGTCGGAGGTAAGGTCAGAAGTGCTTAGAAGGACAGCCAGCTGGACAAGCCCGTGGTCCCTCCCTCGCAGTTGTTAGTTATCTGAGAGCATCTCGCGCCCAGGGCCCAGGCTCGCAAACTGTGCACTGAGGCACGCTGGGGCACTGCAGCAAACTCAGAGGGGCAGTGTGGGGTACTCACATTAAAATTAATTTAAATTAATTTAGGTTTCAGTTGACTTTAATTTTTGAATATTTTAAAATTTTGAGGAAAGCAAAGCGATACTCAACAGCTGTCAAATACCTTGCAAACTACTAGCTCAAGGTGGTCCTCAGCGTCAACATTAAATCACGCTACATTCTTTTGATCATGTCCTATTTCTGTGAAACTTTCAGCAGTTTCTTGATAAAAAGTTGCATGAAAATCAGTGTGGAAAAGGACATGAGGGTGGCAGTGTACAACCTGATTTCGAGATTTGAGTTCTGCAGTGCCCAACAGGTGCACACATCCCACTGGTAGTGACTGTGGTTATTTAAAAATAAATATAAAATATTTTCTTTTGATTTATGTGTATTTTTCCCAAATGGTCACCAAGTTGTTAGGACATAAATACTTACTAACTTATTTGGATCCATCTAACTACTTAATAAACAGAACTCTCTCTGTGTGTGTGTGTGTGTGTGTGTGTTTGTATGCACACCTAGAGGCATCGTGAAAAAGTTACTGAGACACAAAGGGTGCCATGAACTGAGAAAGGTTGGGAACCATCCTTCTTCTCTTGGCTCTGAACACGTCCTTTTCTTTCTTTATTCTTTGCGACAAGACTCAGTCACAGAATTCTGGCCTTGGAGCCTCAGGAAGCTCTTTACAAATACAGATAAAGCCTATTGCTCCATCCACTCATCCTCCCTGGAGGAGCCTGAAGAGAACTTGAAAATGAACATACAAATCTACACATGGCCCACAATAGAGTGCTAATAAGCTCCCTCCATCTTCTTGGTTGCAGGCACACTTTGGAAGTGTTAGTCCATCAGGTGAACGTGGGCTGCCACATGTAGACACAGTCCACCATCTGGGATGGAGAGGCCCCACAAGAGGGAATTAGCTAACCCCAGTCAAGCCATAAGGAAATACAGACCCATCACCTCGAGCACGGCCATACTGCCACCATCACCACCGGAAGGGTCTAATAAAGATCCATTTCTCTGGGTGGTGTTTTTCTCACCGACACCTCATTACCCCTGTGTGCTGGCCAGTGCTTGACCTACTTTCTTGGAGTAGAGGACAGAAACAAATTACCAGGCTTTTCAAGAAACACAATGCACAGTACATAAATTTCCTTCAACTACAGAGTGCTATCATAACCCACGCCAGGAGAGGAAGCAATCTAATTTCAATCTGTAATCAGAACCAAATATAAGAATCAATGCAGTAACCCCTCTGCAGCTATATGAAGGGGTTTCCGGCTGACCTCCGATTCTCTGCCCAGGAAATGAAAGCAGACAACTGACAGATAACTTGATGGAAAAGCCAGTAAGGGCAACAGAAAGCCAGTCAGGTTGTAACAACACCTGAGAGTTACCTAGGGTCCCTGGCAGGGTCCTGTTTGCCGCTCCAAACTGCTGCTACCTCAGTTGCCATTAACCACTTCTAATGCTGCAATGAATCAGCCTAGGTGCCTGGGAACTAGGAAACATGACACCCTCATTTTCTTGCAAATGTAGATTGCAAACCCCAGGACAGAAATAAGGAAAATTGAATGCCTTTCTCTGGGCTGCTAAAAATGAAGGGAGCTTCAAGTCTTTGGTGGCCATCCTTCCTGGGACAAAATGGTTCCCTGGCCTCACCACACAGTCACCCAGAGGACACAAAGGTAAAATCTGCCTTCTGTAACGTCTCTTGGCAGGTTCGTGTCCCTCTTCCCTTCCCGACCCCTCTCCCCATCCCAGCTACCAGACTGAAATAACATTTATTGAGTCCGAGCACATGGAACAAGGCATATTCCCAGAATTGCTTTATTTGATCTTAGTAACTCCATGAGGTATGGAGATAATCCCCATTTTACTGATGAGGAAATTGAAGCTCAAAATGGTTATGGGATGTGCTCGAAGCTACACAGCTGGTTGACTTGCAGAGTTAGAACTGAAATCCACTCCAACCCTAGTCTCTTGTCCTTTGCTGCCCTAGTTAACTAGAGGAATTGTCCTGGTGCCTGACATGACCAGAAAAGCAGCAACAGGCCCACTGTCTTATAAAATGTCTTCATGTGAAGTTAAAACAGGTGTCTCTGACAAGACTCATTTGATATGCAGAGAAATTTTCTTAATATGTTTAATATACAATGATTTTGTTCGAACTGGGTACTGTCATCCGCCTAGAGATCATCATTATAAATGTACGAACCTACCGTCACCATGATGTGCGCACTGTCCTTCTAGATGTTGCACCATCATGTAGTGTACAACCTGCCACACCTTCCCTCATGACCCTGGGTGGGCTAGGCTTAAAGGAGGGGAACATTTTATGCCTAATCATTCTGGGAAAGGCAGGAAGAATAGTGAAAAATGCAGAGTCTTTAACATGATAGGCAGTTGGTAAATAAGCATTAAATTAAATGGAACCCAAATGCCTATCTTCAAGGAGTCAAAACTAACATATAAGCAGAAAAACACTCTTATAAGAACAATTGTAAAACCCAAATGGTGATCAATAGGGCATAAACTCAATTCCGGGAGCTGAAACTCGATTAAGAGTAGAGATCAAATCATAAAACCGACAGACAGACAGACAGCATCCTTGACTAGTGGCTACGTATTAGCTAGAATGCAAGGTCCATGAAAGCAGGGACTGAGTCTGTCTTGTTCACTGCTTTATCCCCAGGCTTTAACATGGTGCCTTCCATGCAGGAGGTGCCCAAGAAGCGTGTACTCGGGGAACATTTGGGGCCTCTGTGTTCCCTGGATGCTGGTTAGCGTAATGGCTCGAGGAAAAGGGACTGGATGCCTGCTCTGTGCCAGGTTACCAGCTGGTCCTGAACCACAAGAGCTGCAGGGCCTCTCAACAAAGGAAAACCAATGCCACCAGGACAGCCTAGGCTCAAGGTGCTCACGAGGACCAGAGCATCTCCTAAGCCTTCTTTCCCCATCGCCCAAGAGAAAAGGCGGTGGATAAAAATTCACATGACATGTTACTCACATCGCCCTGAAAAGTCACTTTTGACAGAACAGAAATATACTTCAGCTCCGGCTTAAGGTTACTCCTCTGCCTTTTCCTACTAGGCTGGTGCTGCCCTTGGGGTAGGGGCTAATCTGCCAGCTTCTTGGGGCTCTGAGGCTAAACAGAGCACTTCTGCTTTCCAGGACCCTCATCTGGCACATTACTGTGAATGGCACATTCACGAAATAAATAAAAAACAAACAAACTGTCCAAGATTCCACTATTAACATTCCACACCTCAGGCTAAATGTTAGTGCCATCTTATCAGGCTCAGATTGGAATGCGTAAATGGAAAAAAAATCCTTCCAGCTAATGGCCGTATTAAGACGTGCCATTTAATCAAATGTTGCATTATCTGGAGTTATTTTTAACAGATGCACATTGGATTAATAAAAACTACACAAAACTTGAGCTTAAACAAGAGGCTTTGCTAAGTTGACAGTAAGGCCCACTTTAATATAGAGTCATATTAAACAGAAGCCTTTGATATTAGTGAAACCCAGAGAGATCTCAAATTTCTGGCAGTCAAACAGCAGCAAGCCATATTTTATTGTTGAATTTTTTTTTAAAATGTACTTTGAGCAAATTGTGTACTTAGAAAATTAATTGAAAACACAGCTTTGGTTCTTACCAGACCCATTTCAAAACATCTGAAGGATGCCTGGATAACAATGTGCCCAGATAAGAATCCAGTCTGGGTCCCCAACAGAGGGACAAAAGGACACTGGGACTTTCACATATTCGTGGTATAAATATGCTAAGAATCAACAGGTATTCACTATGGCTGATAGAAAAGAGGGGAGGATGAGGAAAGGTAGTTTCTTACACACCAAGAAGAGATATTACAGTCACAACAACGATATCCGTGAGTAGCTTTGCAGTATATGAAATATGCTCAAACCACCAAACCAAACCATTTTGTCCGGTCCTTAGAAGCTCTTTGAGTGAAACACAAAGTATTATCATCCACAGTTTTAGAGACAAATTTCAGTGGCTTTCCCAGTATCTCCCAAATGGTAAATGGGAAAGACCAGATAATAACTCAGCTCTTCTGCTTCCAAATCCCTGTGTGGTCTCCTGGGAAAACTTCTGTCCTAACCCCAGCGGGAAGTTTAGCCATGAAGCCTTGTGAATTCCACGAGGAAACCCCAGAACAGGCTGCTATCTGGATGCATAGAAGAGGTTGCTAACATCCTCTCATCCTAATGGAGTAACTCATCACTGACCCTCACCCATTTTGTTTGTGCCTAAAGAGACACATTAGAAGGGCTATTTTTTGAATACACAAGACACACGAAGCCAGTATCTTAAAGAAGGCCATTTAATCCATTATCTTACCATGACTGCATTATACTTACACAACAGTTCCTCTCCAGTCTCCTAAGAGCGCGTTTAACACATTGCCGGTTTACTACTGCCAACCCTGCAAAGGTTTGATGCAGCATTTGCAACCCATCTCTTATGACAAGCTGCCAATGTGTAGATGAGTCCCAAGAATTAACGGGATTCAGAGAGTGCACGTCACTCAGTTTCAGCCAATTAAATGAGCACCACGCATCACTAATTCTTTCTTATTTGGTTCATTAGTACACATACTGGGAAGCTGAGAAGGAGAAACCCAGTGGGGATATTAAAGGAGGGAATAGGTTCCTATCTTGAGAATTGCAATGCATTGACCTGAGAACTGGCCACAGGGGAAGATTTAGGGGTGGAACAGTGCAACCTCTATACCGAGAGCCACCCTTCCAGCATCTTCACTCTCTTCTTCCACAACTCCTCACAGAACCTTACATTTCCCTCTCATTTTCCCAGACTTTCAAAATACTTCCGTGAAAGCTACAGGAAAGTCATGAGATGTACAGAAGAGCTACTGTGTCTGATACATTTTATCTCCTCCTCTGTTGAGTGGAATTGATCACTGCTTGTCCCAATTTCTGTTGACCAGACTAGCGAATCAAGACCTACTGCTTCAGTCCTAAGGACAGTCAATTCAATATGAAAAAGATGTAATTTGCTTCTTTATTCAAATGAGAGTTTCACAAATGTAGCATATTTAGACCTCCTCATGCACCCATGTGGATCTTTGTCCATTTACTGCCATCACAGGCATTTATAAATGTAAATCTGGCCTATCTCACTCTCCTTCCAGTAGTGGTCTAGGTCCTGTGTGTGAGGCGGATTTCAGTTTTCTGAATTTAAAAGTGCCATCTAGATGCAAATAAACTATGCCTTTTTCTTTGAAATTTATAGAGGTCTTTTTCTCTCAAAAGGTGGGTCAAAGTGCATCAAGTTAATCTTGCCAGTCAACTAGTGTAAATGTCTAGGCCTCTCCACATCTGATAATCTGCATTGTAAAATATCTCATTAACTGTACTGCAATCCATTTGAAATATTATTTGTGATGAGAGGGCCATGGAAAAAAATCAAGATAATGCCAGCCTGTTGTGGCCTTTGTTCCTTGGGAACAGACTGTTATAACAAGAACAATTTCTGTATTTTCAAAAATTAGTGCTACTTGAGCTGATGCAAGTATAAGGCACACAACAGAGCATGATGACAAGTTGGCTTTGTGAAGAAAGTTGGGGGCCTATCTCCATGGAGAGTGTCTGCAAGAAAAATGAGAGGGAGTTCCTGCCTCGAGATGGGCAGACTGTCCTCTTCTGGGTCCATGCTCTCCTCTTGTGCCTTTAAATCCATGTAGAATCTGGGCCATGGGTTCCAGTGTCTGACTAGGAGGAAAGGTAGAGCCACAACGCCCCAGTTGACATATTTTGTAACTGGCTTGCCCTTCTTGAGTTCAGCTTTGACTAAGCTTGGTGCTGATCATCACTCTCTTCTGGGACTGCCACATCCCCATCCTCCTCCTCTCCAGCCAGCCTCTCCTATCTGGCTTCACTCTTGAGAATGTGTGCAGCACATTCTCTGTTTGGACACTTAGCCTTGCTTTCCTTCCACATTTCTTTCCTGCTTTAATTAACACAAGAGCCCAAATGACTCCCTTAGAGAGATTTGTCCTCTTCCCTCCTGGCACATCAGATACTTTCCAAGTAGCCTGTTTACAGTGTGCCAGCTTCACGCTATAAAATCGGGCAGAAATAAGGGAACTCGAAATCAGGATTTTCTATAGGTCAAGATAGGCCACGCCGTGAACAATATGTTTTCCAGCTTCTTCATACTGGGCACCAGTGGTGATGGTCCAGCTACAACTTGGCTATCATTCATTGGTGCCTATTGGGTGTCCACACCATGCTAAGCATTTTACAGTGCTTCATTTACTTCTTAGAACAACAGTCAAAGGTAGGTATTGTTTGACTCAAGTTATAGATGAGAAAATGGTCTCAGAGAAGTCAAGCATCTTCCACATTCTACCAAGGAGCATAAAACGTGCTGTGGAGAAAGGTTAGGTTTCATTCCTGCCATCCTAAGATGCAGCCCCACCTAATAAAAGTGACAAAGGGCTTACCAGTCCCAAGCAGGAGGCTAATTATGTAATTCTCAATTTCTGGGCAACTGTCACCATGACCTGATTTAGTCACAAAGTTCTCCAACGAGAAGAATTAAGATGTCTTCGTCTGTTCCTACAACTTCTTACCTCCCTGTTTGTGTGAACACGGTAGGCACTCAATAAACAGTTCTCATTTATTGACTATTTCTATCGGCAGGAAAGATTAGAAGGAGTTTCTTATCTCTGGCCTCTAGCCTGATCTCAGGTCCTACGTCCTGGATCCCGGTACTCACGGGCACACAAACTCTCCTGCCATCCCCAGCAACACTCTTCATTCTTCAAGGATAGGCATTTCGCTTCTCCAAATGAGTTTACTCTTCCCGTTCAGATTTACAAGCCAACAAATAACACTCGAGGGAAAGAAATTATGTCAATGTTTTTCCATTCTCACGAGCAAATCAGATGGGATGCTGATGGTTAAGTTAGCAAACACGGTCGGTGCCTTGAGGAGGAAATCAGGAAATGTTGAGGATGAGCAAAACATATTAAAGCCAGCAGAGATCCTGGGGCCGAGCACAAACAAAGCCACTGACAGAGTCAGTCCCCTTGGAGCATGTACTGAATGACTCGAGGAGGATGAGCCCAAGGCTTTGGGTTGTACATCACCAACGTGGAAGAGGTCAGTGGGTCCTCGAGAAATGTATACGAAAGAAATGTATCCGAAAAGGGAAAAGAGACGGTGCACACCTAAACCTGGGAACAGCCTCCTCCCATGGGCTAGGGATCAGGGTCCATCCTAGAAGGGAGCACAGCAGGGAACAGCAAGGATTCAAATGGGAAGACACTTCAGGGGGACTAACAATGACATTCTTAAGGCGACTACAGAGGGTCACTGACCCAACCTGTCGGGGTTATCCCTGAGGCCTCCTGGCGTCCTGACACACTGCCTACCGCCCATCCCCCACCCCTGAACTCAGAGGCAGGAGACTCCAGTGTGGGTTGATGAGGACAGGGAAAGCTTTCCAGAAGAAATAGGTTCAAGCCTCAGAGATTTCAAATAAGATATGTAGTCCTGATTCTGGGCCTTAAAGGATAGCCAGGTTAGTGAGATGGAGAGATAAAGGTCACGCCAGACCAGTCTGGGGATCAGGCCCTCTGATGCCTTAGATCCTCTTTTTGGTGGCCCTTAAATTTCAGAGGTAACTATAAAGGTCTCTTTAAATAGTCCCTTCCAGTGTCCTTGGCTCTCTCAGCCTGGTCTCTGCTGGGCTCATAGGAATCTTTCAATCCTAGGAATGATTTGCCACATTTACACTAACGGTAAGTATCCCAGCCATGGGTGCCACTGTTTTTTTTTTCCCCCTCTATCATCAGGTTTACCCTAAAATAAACTAACACATCTCTACTTTTACCCTAAAAAATATCCACAGAGCAGCCCCTCTTTTCAAAGCTACTCCCCCTGGGCCCTACAACAGCTAAAGCTAAATGACCCCAAGGTCCATGGTAGACCTAGAATAATAAATTGCTCAGCAGATGATTTGCTTTGACCAGAAACTGACACGTGAAGGGTCTAGCTTAATTCTACTGCCTTGTGGTATTTGATGGGGACTCTTGGGGATTCTGATGGGAACCTTGATCATTAACCTTAGCTTTGAAAAGAATATTCCCAGCATGGAAACCCTCTTGAACATGTTTTTTAGTGGACAGTCCCTTCCTCCAAGGCAGCAGGCTCTCTACTCTTTCAGGTATTCCAGATCCTTAATGAAGGCTGACCAACATCTTCCTCATATGGAGTCAAACTTGATCTCCTAGTAACTATTTCATACCCTTTTCCATTACAAAGAATAAATCTCCTTACACCCCTTGGGGCAGCCCTTCAGATATCTGAAGATGGTTTTTATGACTTCTGGATGCATTTTCTTCCTTGCAGCAAAACACCCCTAAGTTCTACAAAAGTTCCACATATGACCCCTGATCATCCAGTCACCCTGCTTTAGTGTGTCCCTGCCTTTTTAAACTATTTTCTGCAGACCTGAACAACATACTCCAATTATGGAATTACCCACTGACCTTCTGTGAGATTTCTCTAAGCTTTGGTTTCCTCATCTGCTGAGTCTGACAATTAGGCCGTCCGCTTGCTTTAATAAAGCCCCTGCTAGGTCTAAGATTCTACAAATCCCAGGTCTGAAGACCAGAGAGAACTGGAAATATCCTCTCTACTTCCCAACCCCTTCCTCCTGGATGGCATCCTATTCTCTTTATGCAACCAAAGGCTTCAAAAACATTTTTTAAAATCCGTCACCAACTCCATTCTACAACAGTAAACAGCAGTCTTTGGGTTAAATGGAAAGGAAATGGAGAGGGTGGGAACATAAAGGTGGGTTTCAATGAAGTCTTCAATCAGCAACTCTTGGAAGTCTAATGAAACAACCAGAAATTCTTCAGTGACTCTGGAGCCATGCTCAGGGAGTTCTGTCTGGTTTCCAAGAAAGGAGACCAGGCTAGGTTCTCTTGTGGACAGACACTGGTGGACACTATCCCAAGGTTCATTACACCCAGGAACGTATTCCCACAGCACTTGCCACCTGCAGAAAACATCAAGCAGTGCTGGAATGAGGGGCTTCCTCTAAGAGGTGTCACTGGGCATTTCTTGAAGATGAGACAAGTCTCAAGGAACAAGCTGCCACTTGAATAAGTTGCTTTTCTGGATACAGTTGTGATGACAGCTGCAATGCCAAGTTGCCACAGAGGGAAAGCCTGTTTTGTTCTTCTGGTGGGCCAGATCCTTTGAAGTGAGCAAGATGATCCCTTGAGTTTACTAAGCAAAGCTGGCCTGAGGCATAACTGTCAAGTAACGGAAGCTTCTTTACTGTCCTCCCGCCTCCACCCCCACCCCAAGTTCACAGGACTCCTCTCTCCCTACTACTATCCGGCACCCTCTGGAATCTCCCTTGGCTACTGATGGCTTTCCTTTCCTTCTCCTCTTGGAATTCGCCTTTCCTGAGTCCCCTGCTCTATTCCAGTGGTTTATCTCATGCTTAAGTACTAATGGGTGGAAATGTCCCAGGATTCACTTACCCAGTTTTAGCTGGGTACGGTATTTATGAAGCTATAATGGGGACACTAGTGGAAAATTAAGGGCCACAGTAACCAATGAGAGTAAGAATCTGCACCAGTAAGCATTTCTGACCCCCTTCTATCCCTACTGATTCAAACGTAAACAGACAGTCCTCCCCGCGGTCAGTCTGGCTCAACACAAAGTCTTCTGCAAGACACATTACTCACTCAAACCCAGTGAGAACTTTAGAGAATGACTGCCTATATTTCTAATATAGAGTTCTTGAGGGCTGTAAAAATATAGGGTTGCAAGGACCACCATTCCTCTGGGAAGCAGATTGACATTTCATTCAGAAACTTCCATTATGGTTGCTAACAGAACACATCTGCCTAAGCATCTGGTGCTACTAGACCAGTAGCCTTTGGTTAGAGCTAGACAGCCTATGACAAACAGCACAAGTCGGTTAAGCAGTATGGGAAAGCGAAGGGAGCAGAATGCCAACTGGGGGGCTAGATAAAAACAGGAATCCAATGCCAGTTTTTTTTTGTTTGTTTCTTTCAAATTTATTTATTATTATTATTATTATTTGGCTGCGCTGGGTCTTTGTTGCTGCGCGCGGGCTTTCTCTAGTTGTGGCGAGCGGGGCTGCTCTCTGTGGTGGTGTGCAGGCTTCTTATTGCGGGTGGCTTCTCTTGTTGCAGAGCATGGGCTCTAGGCGTGCGGGCTAAAGTAGTTGTGGCAGGCAGGCTCAGTAGTTGTGGCACATGGGCTCAGTAGTTGTGGCCTGCGGGCTCCAGAGCGCAGGCTCAGCAGTTGTGGCGCATGGGCTTCGTTGCTCCACGGCATGTGGGACCTTCCCGGACCAGGGCTCGCTCGAACCCATGTCCCCTGCATTGGCAGGAGGATTCTTAACCACTGTGCCACCAGAGAAGCCCCAATGCCAGTTTTATCACCATCTGCCAAACTTTAGCCAACTTACTTCATTTGGTTTCCTCATCTGGAAAATGTTTATATCATCTCCATCAAATGTTTTTTATGTGAACATGAAGTTAAATCAGATGGCAGGCATTTGACAAATGCTGGTTTCCTTTCCTTATCCCCTCATCCTCACTGATATAGGCCTTATTACTTGTGAAACTGGGCACTCTCTCAATTGTCTTTACATTTGCAAAAGGGGCAAAGGGTTACACATCCTCCCAATACAAAATATGAGAGAATAGGAAGAATGTTTAACCTACTTAGAAAAATGAGCCACTTTCAAATAGTTGAACTTCTGTTTACTACAGAAAGATATCTGACATAACTTTGTTAGCTTTGTTAGCTGACAAAACTTTGGATTAATGGATTTACCATTACTGAAACTGACACAATTATATTTCCTTTTAAGTAATCTATAATTTAGAGTGTTTTTTTTAATCAACTTAGACTGGTTTACTCACAATTAGTGGAAAATAGTTGGCTTTTTTTGTAGTCTTCCAAAACAAGAGATTGGACATAAAATCTAAAACCTCTGCTAACTTGACCTGGGCAAGCCACTTTCTGGGATTTGAAATGCTGGCATGTGATATATACTTTCAAGATGATAACAGCTGCTAGGAAATGTACTTGGCAGGTAGAGAAATTCTTCTCCAATTAAAAAGGCTGCCGCTGAGATGGGCACACTGCATGACTGTGAAGTCTCCCACCCACTATAAGGAGTCTCATTCATAACCTTCAACAGGCTGTGCTTTTCCCCATGACCTCCCAGAGTTCAATAGAAACATAAGCCTTTGGGTGTCCAGGCCCTGGGCTCCGGAAGATCTATTGGAAAACCACCCTCAATATATAAACTAGACTTTCAGAGGTCTGAAATGGTGCCACTAAATGGATGGCAATGGAAGAAACACATGTTGTGTGAATTATTGGGAAAGAGGTACCTCAGCATCGCTTTGATACAACTGCACACTACCTATAACCCCTCTTGGGTTACAGTCAGCCCAGCAATTTATTATGTTAAGAGAATGCGTGCCTGTGATTTTATCTGTAGCCTCTGCGCTTACACTGGTTGTGTGCGCCCCCAAGCAGTGTCAGGTCCTAAGCAGTCCTCCACAACTTCTGGAGTTGAAGCTGCCCTTCTGTTGTTATCAGTTTTCATTACCACCCTCTGATCTCATCCCTTCTTGGTACACACCACTTCATCACCTTTATTTTCTGTCATAATTGCATGTGAGAGATTTCCCTTTTGATAGACGCTGGATGCCAAGCTGGTACAGCAGAGAGTGTTGAAAAGTGTCATGTGACCTGCTGGCTTGAGAAGGAAGCCCATACACCTGTGGAAGACAAATGATTTTTCAGAAAGATGACAGATCTATCATCTGTCCACAGGATATGAGCTGTTCTGTCTGCTTAATAGCAAGAGGCTATGAATGGCAAAATAGGAAGTGCTGAAAGAAATTGGTAGCACACAGCACACTGTCTAGCAGGCCTCCCCCCACCAGGATTGTTCTCAGCAGGTGGAAATCTGCACAGTGCTTGTCACCGCGGCAAGCAGAGTGGCTAGCTGCGGCCCTGTTTCTGCTCCCTGTCACACTGTCATTCAGGTGCCATCACCTGCCGACGGGGCCACCTGGTTCTCAATCATAGCCCAGGTCACCATTCACACCGCATCCATCATCGTTCAGGATGATCCAACACCGACCAGGCATGTCTTTAACCAAAATATCCCTGTCTCCAAGAGAGATTGTTGTCAGGGCCTGCCCTGCTCCTGGCCTCCCACAGTTCGTTCCCCAGGTGCAGCTATTCACCTCTCCCTCTTCCGTCAAGGCCAGGAGGGTCTGTCTTCAACTGGAGGCTGAGCAAACTCAAGGGCTCCATGACTGTTACCTGTGGTCCCCACCTCGTTTGTGAATCTCCCTTGCCAGGTTCATTTCTTACTAGGATTTCAAAGCCTTAGCTGACTGGTCAACGACAACAGTGGCAATAGCAGTGGTCAAAGAAACAAAAATAACTTTAATAATAATAACTAATGCTTACAGAACACTTATTGTCTGCAGGGCACTGTTCCAAGAACTATACATGTATTAATTCAAAGGAACCTCCCAAACAACTCTTTGAGATAGTACTGTGAGTCTATTTCAAAGACTAGGAAATTAGGCAAGAGCCCACAAAGAGGCATGTCACAGAGCTGGGGCTAGAATCCAAGTTGTCTTCATCCGGAACCATAACTCTTAACCATCGTGGTACAGTGTCTCAAAAAAATGAACTATCTCCCCAACCACACGTACTGTGTGCTTGCTATGGGCGAAGTGCTTTACGTATTTTACTTCTAAGCCTTAGAACAACCTTAACCCTCATGATATGTCTAGAGCACAGAGATACTAAGTAATGGTGAAGCCTGGATTTGAACCAAGGGTCTCCAAAACCCATGCTCCCTTCACGAGCCCCAAATCTCAGACACTGGCTGAGGGATGATGGGTGCTAGAATGTTGCTATCCTGCTACCCTACAGTTAAAAGTTTAGGCCCTGAGAACAGGTTCATTCTGCTTAGACCATTAGCAGATCCCCAAGGGCTTGAGGTCTTTCCCCATCCATCACAGCGAGAAGGAACGTTCAGTGCTCTTCAAGCATGAGAACAAGATAGAGAACAAAAAGTTCTCCTTTTATTGAAGGATCCCTGCCCACATTGAGAATGTTAAAACAACTCTGCATTCCAAAAAGTAACCTCACTTGGTCATGATGCATTATTATTCATTCTATGTATTGTTGGATTTGATTTACAAAAATTTTTGAAGAATTTTTGTACCTTTGTTTGTGAGGGCCCAGACTTTTCTCATAATATTTTGTTCTGGTTTTGGTATCAGCATGATGCTGATTATTAACACATGAATAGAAAAGTGTTTGCTCCTCTTCAATTTTCTAGAAATGTTTTTAAGGAATTGGCATTAGTTCTCCATTAAATGTTTAGTGGAATTCACCAGTGAAGTTATCTTAGATCTGGAGTTTTCTTTGTGGGAAAGGTCCTTAACTACAAATTCAATTTTAAAAAAATATGGCTATTCAGTTTATGTCTTCTTGAGAGAGCTTCAGGAGTTTGTGTCTTTGAAGGAATTTGTCCCTTTCATCCAAGTTATCAAGTTTATTGGCATAAAGTTGTTCCTAATATTTCCTAATTACATTTTAACACTAGTCATGTTTCCTTTTTCATTTCCAATGTTGATAATCAGAGCCTTCTTTCTTATTTTCTTAATAAGTCTGGCTAGATGTTCATTGATTTTATTAATCTTCTCAAGAAAAACAAGCCTCTGTTTTCACTGATTTTTCTCTTTTGCTTTCCTCTTTTCTATTTCATTGATTACTGCATGTACCTTTATTACTTTCTTTCTCCTGATAACTTTGGAACTGTAATTCAGGCATATTAGTCTGCTTGAAGTTGTTCCATAGCTCAAGGTTTCTATGTCCATTTTCTTCAGTGATTTTTCTTTCTGTGTTTCATTCTGAATAGTTTCTATTGTTATATTGTCAGGTTCTCTAATGCTTTCTTCTGCTATTGTCTGCTCTGCTGTTAATCTTACCCAATGTATTTTTCACTTTGTCATTGCATTTTCATCTCGAGGAGTTTGCTTTGGGTATTATTTCCTAGCTTCTATATCACGTCTTAGGGTACTCATGCTTTCCTTTACCTCATTAGGAACATCGAACACAGCTATAACTATTTTAATACCATTGTTTGCTAATTATAACACCTATGTCTGTTTCTATCAATAGGTTTTTCTCCTCATTAGGGGTCATATTTCCCATATTTCATTGGATGCCAGACATTGTAAAGTTGATCTTGCTGGGGGCTGGATATTTTTGTGTTATTCTTGAGCTCCCCCCTCTCTCCTCCCATGGGACACAGTCACTTGTAAACAGTTTGGTCCTTTTGAGGCTTGCTTTCAAGTTATATTGGGTGGGACCAGAGCTGTCTTTAATTCTGTCCTACTACTCAGGCAATACCTTCCTGAGTACTCTACTGGGTGCCCTGTATATTATGATTTTTCTACTCTAGTTACTGGGAAGAGCACTACATCAGGTCCTGTGAGAGCTCCAAGGGCTGCCTTGCCTATTCTTTTCCTGTGGTCCTTTCCTGAACTTCCAGTAGTTTCTGCACACCATGCTTTGATCTGTTAAGTACTCAGCTGCAACCAGGAGAGGAATCCTTTGTAAAAATCTCTAGAGCTTCCTCTCTGTGCAGCTCTCTCCTCTCCATCAACTCTCTTCTTTCTCCTATTCTTCTCTGAGGATTCTGGCCACTTTGGTCTCCTCTAATTCTCAACTGTCTTCTTAACACAGGAAGACTAGCAGCTTCTGTTTGAGTTTGCCCTCCCTGTGCTCCAGCTTGGATCCACTCTCTAGACAGCAGGCTGGGGCAAGTTTAGGGCTCACCCTGATTGTTCTTTCTCATGGGAAGCAATGTTCTGAGCTGCTGATTGTTCAATGTTTGCCATTTGTTGTTACACGTATTGTATGAGTTTTTAAATTCTATGGGGCAGGGGGGTGGATCTAGTTCCTGTTACTACTCCATGGCCACCAACAGACATCTTACTGCCCACTTTTTTTTTTTTTTTTTTTGCTGTACGCGGGCCTCTCACTGTTGTGGCCTCTCCCGTTGCGGAGCACAGGCTCCGGACGTGCAGGCTCAGCGGCCATGGCTCACGGGGCTAGCCGCTCCACGGCATGTGGGATCTTCCCAGACCGGGGCACGAACCCTCATCCCCTGCATCGGCAGGCAGACTCTCAACCACTGCGCCACCAGGGAAGCCCTTACTGCCCAGTTTTGAAGATATACTTACTTAGGAGACTTTGGCACCACACCCTAAAGGCAAGAGCCTCCTTGAAGGATCATGCACTGGCTCCAGGACTCACTGCTTGTGGTTACATTTCAAATTCTTCCCCTTCATTTTTTCCACTCGCTGATTAGTTTGGAAGTGACGGTCAGAGCACTGGGCAGTGGGGAGGGATGATCATGAGTTTGGCAAGCTTCCTATTAACTCTAGCCTAACCACCTAAAGGAAGCAGGAGGAGCAGGGTCTCTTTCCTTTCTCTTTCTGAAAGGCCCAAAGACAGTGTCATCTAAAGGGCAAAGACAACATGAAGGTCAGGCTACTTTGAATATTAATTTCTTATCAGATATATGGCTTGCAAATGTTTTCTCCCATTCCATAGGTTGCTTTTTCATTTTGTAGTTTCTTTTTAGTTTGATATAGTCTCACTTGCTTATTTTTGCTTTGCTTGCTTGGGCTTTTGGTGTCATATCTAAAAAATCATTGCCAAAACTGGTGTCATATCTAAAAAATCATTGCCAAGAGTGGTATCAAGGAGCTTGTTCCCTGTTTTCTTCTATGATTTTTATTGTTTTGGGTTGTATGCTCAAGTCTCTAATCCATCTTCAGTTAATTTTTGTTTTATTGGAGTACAGTTGCTTTACAATATTGTGTTAGTTTATATTGTACAGCAAAGTGAATCAGCTATATGTATATATATATATCCCCTCTTTTTTGGATTTCCTTCTCATTTAGGTTACCACAGAGCATTGAGTAGAGTTACCTGTGCTGTACAGTAGGTTCTCATTAGTTATCTGTTTTATACATAGTATCAATAGTGTATATATACCAATCCCAATCTCCCAACTCATCCCCCTACCTTTCCCCCGTGGTATCCATATGATTGTTCTCTATGTCTGTGTCTCTGTTTCTGCTTTGTAAATAAGATTGTCTATACGAATTTTTTTCAGATTCCTATGCAATATTTGTTTTTCTCTTTCTGACTTACTTTACTCTGTATGACAGTCTCTAGGTCTATCCATGTCTCTACAGATGACCCAATTTCATTCCTTTTTATGGCTGAGTAATATTCCATTGTCTATATGTATCACATATTCTTTATCCATTCCTTATCTTCAGTTAATTTTTGTTAATGGTGTAAGATAAGGGTCCAATTTCATTTTTTCTGCATGTGATTATCTCATTTTTCCAATACCATTTCTTGAAAAGACTATCTTTCCCCATTTGTATTTTTGGCTCCTTTGTCAAATATTAGCTGATTGTACATGTGAATGTTTATTTCTGGTTTCTCAATTCTGTTCCATTGGTCTATGTATCTATTTTTATGCCAGTACCATCTGGTTTTGATAACAATAGCTTTGCACTATAGCTTGAAATCAGGAAGTGTGATGCCTCCAGCTTTGTCCTTTCTCAGAATTGCTTTGGTTATTCGGAGTCTTCTGTGGTTCCATACTAATTTTAGGATTGCCTTCCCTATTTTTGTGGAAAATGCCGTTGGAATATTGATAGACATAGCATGGACATTTAAACAGTGTTAATTCTTCTAATCCATGAATGTGGGGTATCTTTACCTTAGTGTCTTTCTTTCATCATAGCCTTTTAAATTTGTGGTATACAGATATTTTACCTCCTTGATTAAATTTATTCCTAAGTATTTTATTATTTTTGATGCTACTGTAAACAGGATTATTTTCTTTATTTCTTTTACAGATATTTCAGTTAGTGTATAGAAACACAATTGATGTCTATATGTTGATTTTGTATACTGCAACTTTACTGATTTTATTGATTAGTTCTAACAGTTGTTGGTAGTCTTTAGAATTTTCTACATATAAGAGCATATCATCGGCAAACAAAGACAATTTTACTTCTTCACTTATGACTTGAATGTCTTTGTATTACCTGACCTGATTGTTCTGCCTAAGACTTCCAGTACTATATTGAATAAGAGTAGTGTGAGTGGGCACCCTCATCTTGTTCCTGATCTTAGAGGAAAAGCTTTGAACCTTTTACCATTGAGTATGATGTCAGCTGTAGGTTTGTCATAAATGACCTTTATTACGTTGAGGTGTTCCTTCTATACCCAATTTGTTGAGTATGTTTTTTTATCATGAAAGGATGTTATATTTTGTCAAATGCTTTTTCTGCATCTATTGAGATCATCATGTGATTTTTATCTTCCATTCTATTAATGTGGTATATCACAACAAAAAACTCCAAATGATCCAATTTAAAACTGGGAAGAGGAACTGAAAAGACATTTTTCCAAAGAAGACACAAATGGCCAAAACGTACATGAAACAAAGCTTAACATCACTAATCATCAGGGAAATGCAAATCAAATCCACAATGACATATCACCTCATGCCTGTTAAAACAGCTATCATTAAAAACACAAAAGATAACAAGTGTTGGTGAGGATATATAAAAAAGTGAACCCTGTGCACTGTTGGTGGGAATGTAAATTGGTTCATCTACTATGGAAAACTGTATGGAGGTTCCTCAAAGAACTAAAGAGAGAACTACCATATGATTCAGCAATCCCACTCTTGGGTATATATCCAAAGAAAATGAAAACAGGATGTTGAAGAGATATCTTCATTTCCATGTTTACTGCAGCATTAGTCACAATAGCCAAGATAGGGAAACAACGTAAGTATCTATCAACAGGTGAATGGATAAAGATAATGTGAGATATATATGTATATATACAAATACATATACATATATATACATATATTATTACACACACACAATGGTATATTATTCAACCACGAGAAAGAAGGAAACCATGCCATTTGCAACAACATGGGTGGAACTTGAGAGCATTATGCTAAGTGAAATAAGCCAAACAGAGAAAGACCAATACAATATGACACCACTTATAAGTTGACTCTAAAAAAGATGAACTCCGAGAAGCAGAAAGTAGAATGGTGGTTACCAGAAAGTGTTGAGTAGGGGAAAGGGGAAGATGTTGGTCAAAGAGTACAAACTTCCAGTTCAAAGACAGATAAGTCCTGGGGATCTAATGTACAGCACTGTAATTATATTTAAAATTAATGTATTATATACTTGAAAGTTAATAAGAGAGATCTTAAATGTTTTCACCACAAAAAAAGAATAATAATTATGTGACGTGTTGGAGGTGTTACCTAACACTGAGGTGGTCATCATTTTGCAAATCTATCAAATCAACATGTTGTACACATTAAGCTTATACAGTAAGTCAATTATATCTTAGTAAAGTGAAAAAACTACTCCATTAAACAAAGAAGAAAGAAAGCCAGGCTACAAATTCAGGGACAAATGGTCTTAAAACCAGCTTCTCTCTTTAGGTACAGATGTAGCTGCACAAATCAACACAAACTATTTGCCACCTCACAGGAAGCAAATGTACTTCTATCAATGAGACAAAACTAAATATTAATCTGGTCTTGAATTTAGTACATACACTAATAATAGCTAATATTTATGTTATGTTTACTAAGTCCCAGGTACTTTTCTAAGCACTTCATGAGTTGTAACTCACTGAATACCAAAAGCACCTGTGAGATTGATTTATAATATTATCTTCACTTTACAGACAGGAGACTGAGGCACGCCCAGAGAAGTAAAGGAACTTGCTCAAGACAGAGCTAGTTAGTAGCAGAAGCAGGAACTAAACTCTAACAGTCTGGCTCATAACCAATGAACCAATGTCCGCCGTGAACAAATTCATACCTCCTAGAGACCAGTCTCAGAGCCCCAACGTTCCTGAAGAATCTTCAGGAACTTATTATAACCCCCTGGCCTAGACTTGAAGACAGATGTATGGCCATATACTAAGGATGTGCCGGTTTACCAAGGCATTCCTCCACTGTGTGGTAGGTTGGATGAATTAGTTTCAGTTTTCTTCAAATTCAGAGTTTCTCTGAGTCTAAAACACATTGGCCAGCCTGGTCCCTACCTTCCTGGACCCCGTGGTGAGGGGACTGCTGTTACTCTTCTAGCCCCAATCCCCTGCTGAGCTCTGCATAGCAATAAAATGACCTGTAATTTGTAAGAGACCAGAATCAATCGAACAAATGGTTCAAAAGTCTGTAGCCCAACTCCCTGATTATTTTACCTTACAGCTTCCTCTCTGATATCCCCAGGCACAGACTATAGCAAACTTCATTGGAAAAATGGTCATTGTCCAGAGGTGAGGCTGTAACATGGCTTTCAACTGGAAGCATTATTTTTCCATGAGCAGATGACTAAAAATTTGTGGGGCTTTGTTGTTGTTGTTAGTTGTTCCAGTGACTGTGGAGCACTATTTACAGTCAGTGGACAGGAATGGGAGGCTAACCCTCTTACAATGCATGGGCCAGCCTCACTCACTGGAGAAGTGTCCCACCAGAAATGACAAGAGTCTCTTCTCTTATTACAAACCATTTGTTGAGTCTACCAGTTCTACTAGTCAAACTGGGCTACAATCTTTTTTCACTAACTCCTAAAACCTTGAGCACTTGAACTTGACCAAACCTTGAGCTTGCTTACTTTCAAGACCCATGAGCCAAGAGGACTTTCTGGCTAAGACTAGATCTCCACAGACCATCCACAGAGGTTAAACCATCCTTGTTTCTGAGTCTCCTCAGATGATTGCTGAGGAAAATTCCAATGAAGGCATGGACTTACATCCTTCTTCCTCAGAAATGCTAATCCAGAGCCTCAGGTATTTAATCATCAGTCCTAATACCAGTTTCCTACCTGCTCTAATGGAAGGACTGCTCCAACAGTGTGATAAAGAAGAGAACCTCCAATGGGACAAGCAGCAGGAAAAGCCATTCCCATCGGTGAGGGGAAGAACACTTCAGAGGCTCCAAAGACTGTGGCTGAAAGAGGATTAAAGAAATTCCTCTCACAGAATGAATGGATTCAGACATAAATGTCAGTACCTCCTTGAGCTGAATTATTCTGGGAACTGAAAACAGTGAGGAATGGCTAGTTGTAGCAACAAGATCTAGTTTTATGCCAAAGAATCATATCAGCAACAGATTTTATCCAATTGCAGTACCAGTACCAAAATTTCCTGACATTAATTTTAGGATTACTATGGTGCAGGCTGGAGGGAGCTACTCTAAGGAATGGGAGATGGATTATCAATAGTTCTTAACTTCCCATATAATGCGGCTTCTGTGACACATGTTATATTTTTCCCTTCTTGTATTTCCTCCCCACCTTGTCATTCACAATTCATAAAACATCTCTATCATGAATGCCTTTATAATTTCAGTTTTTTTCTACATTATGTCTTTGCTCCAAGAAGAAACAGTGAATCTCCTGGAATGCATAGAATTCCAAAACCAATATTATAAAATAAGATATAAATTTAAGAATGTGAAGCAGAAGAATGTGGGGATGAAGGCTATGGAAATAGATCTGGTCACTTTACACTGAATTTTTTTTATTGAATGAAAAATTCTTTAAATTCTATAGTGCTTTACAATTTTCCAAAGTTTCTGATTAAGCTGAATAGCAATAATCATGCCTCAGATAAACCTCATTGGCTACGATACGATACTGCCACTGTGCAAAGCTACAATAAATTTTTTTTAGTAAAACATCATTACAGTAAGAGATACATAGGTGAATATTTTTCTGTGCCTTAATAATTGTCTTTTATCCTTTCCTAAAGGAAGTTCTGATGTTGTTTTTCCATTTTCAGTCCAAATAAATGTGTTAAAAACTCTGTAAAAAAACCAAACTGCGGGCTTCCCTGGTGGCGCAGTGGTTGAGAGTCCGCCTGCTGATGCAGGGGACACGGGTTTGTGCCCCGGTCTGGGAAGATCCCACATGCCGCGGAGCGGCTGGGCCCATGAGCCATGGCTGCTGAGCCTGCGCGTCCGGAGCCTGTGCTCCGCAACGGGAGAGGCCACAACAGTGAGAGGCCCGCATACCGCAAAAAACCAAAAAAAACCAAACTGCCAAATATCATCGTCAAGTTCACCAAGTTCCAGAACAATGATTATATTTGAACAAAGTTGTTCAAAACACTAAAGAAGGAAGGAAGGCAAGGAAGCTGAAGACAGCCAATGCCTAGCTCAGGAAACCGAAGTCACAAGGATTTCAGCACATAATTCTATCCCTAGGCACATTTTCTGTACAGGCACCAAAGCATGGTCTCCTAATCGACATGGGAAACCCAGCATGACCCAGATGGGTTCCCAGTAATGTGGTACATGAACTCCCTAACCAGATTTTCCTGGAGCACAAACTATTTTGAGGTGGTTCAGGAAATGGATGTGGTTTGGTGAGAAACTATATAATTCAAAATCCTGTGGCTAAAAAGTCAGCAAAATTTTGTGGAAGAAGAGAGAGACATTTGAGCACGTTTCAGCTCGGTATTTAATTTATAATTCATAAAGCAGGTGGATTATTCCTGAGGTCAAAAAACCTTAAGTTTTTTCTATCTACCCTAAATAGATACCCTTTCAAATTAGGTCCTCTATTTTCCTGCAACCAATGATGCTAATTTTAAAAATATAAAATAACAAAACAAAAAAGTATTGTGTTACCTACAAGGAAGGTCACAGAGCCTCCTTCCCTGAATATTCTAGCCAGGGATCAGCAAAACTTTTCTGTAAAGGGCCAGAGAGTAAATACCTGAGGCTTTGTGGGCCACATATAGTCTTCACCACATGTTCTTTTTGCTATTTTTTAAAACAATCTTTAAAAAATATAAAAAACATTCTTAGCTCAGATGTACAAAAACAGGCCACTAGTCATATCTGGCCCATAGGCTTTAGTTTGCTGACCCCTACTCTAGATAAACAGGTGGGGACAGACTGTCTTTGTGGACACTACTCATTGGAGTGTAAAATAAATATGCACCCTACCCTCCCTGCCAACTCTATAAGTTGATGAAATTGACAAAAATAAATCTGTAAAATTTTCAGACAGATTTTAAATCATCAAATCATTAGCAGACATTTCAATATCTGACAAAACATAACTCTTAGTAAAGACAAAGAGTCTCTGTATTCAGTCTCCTACACTGCAAACTCACCTTGTGACCTAGAGCAAATTCCTTACCTCTGATTTCTCATTACAAAAAAAATTAGATATTTGCATTAAGTGATCTCTAGAGAAACACCCAGCCTTGGTTCTCTGAGATTCCATGAATGGCCCTAGAAAGCTCTAGAGGGATTTTTAAGGAAATGCCCCAAAGTGATCTTTACTGCATTAAGAAAAACTCAGCGGGATGACTGTCACCCTATTTGATAGTCTCCAGAAAAGCAAATGGTCCTCATTTTGCCTTGACTAAATCTCCCATCACAGAAGATGGCATTCCCATGGCTTTAGCTAAATGTATAGTCATTTACATTACAAAACAGAGACAATGGGTTCATGAGAGTAATCCTCAGAAATAAAACATATGGGCTTTTCAGTGGTTATCGTAAGGAGGAATCAGACACTTTGGCCCGGGAATCAAAATCATGAGAATCTCTTATGATTCCAGAACTTCTTTAACACTACTATATTTCTTATTTTTGTGATCCCCAAAGCTATTAACAGTAAAGTCAATTAAAACACATCTTTCTGATCTTTAATTTTATACCATTATGATTTCTCAAAGTAGCGATAGATTGGGTTAAGCCAGGTATGCGTTTTATGGAAAGATGTCTTCTAGATACTGATTGTGCAGTATGCTTCATGAGCAGTATCATTTTCTTCAACTTGAAAAAAATGTTTACTTCCTGTTTCTCTCCAATCAGTAAGACACAGTCAATGGTAAAAGCACACACTTTCATTGATTTATCAGACATACATTTAGAATTGAACCCAACTGGCTGGGACTCACATTAAGTAGGGTTAATAAGATATTTCCCATCCTGCATATTCAGAAACACTTGGTCCTGCTCAGATTTCTCTACTCACTCAAGCTCCCTAAAGATAAATGAGTCTTATCCACAGAAAGGAAATAGGCCATTTATCTGACATCACATTATTTACTGACATTAAAAATGATAATATCCATCAACAAGCAGCTAAACCCCAAGCGAGAACAAAGCTACAACTGTCTTTCTTTGATATAGTTACAAGGAGATGCTGACTGAGCTGCCATTTATGTTCCAATAATGTCACTACAGTTACAAGAAACTCACAGTTTGTTATTAACATAATTTCCCATGTGTTTATTTGGGACCGGGGAACTGTCTTTTGGCCTTTTCTGAATTTTCTCATAAAACTAAAACCTGGAATTATAATGACAGAACTATGAACATATTTGCTTTGGGGGAAAGTTTTTCATTTAAAAAATACATTATCCTTCCCTTTCATTTTCTTATGTTTAACAAAAGCACCGTTACCTATAATCCTCGTAACAACCCAGCAAGACAGATATTATTATCTGCATTTTCTACAGAAGTAAGTAACTTGAGGCTCAAAGAGGTTTGTTAAATAAACTGCCCAAATTCATAGGGCTAGTGAATGGTGGGTCCAGAATTGGAACCCATGGGTTTGTCTGACTCTGCTGGTGATCCTGCCCCTTCTCTTTCTACCTCTTTTCCCTCTCCCTCCCTGCTTCCCTCCCTCCATTCTTTCCCTCCCTTTTTTCCTCCCTCCCTGCCCCCATCCATCCATCCACTTACCTACCTACCTACCTACATATCTATCTACCTTCCTAAACAAACAACTTGTCCTTATAAAAGGCTGTTTCTTGAAAGCATCATCCCACAACAATTTAGTTCTATCCCAAAGTACACACCACAACACTGAATACCTTAACAAAACTTAAGGACACATAAGCAACACACACAGGACTGACAAACATTTTGGGTTATTAGCTTCAACTTAAGAAAACCCACATGTGATTGACTGACAGGAATGACCTGTCAGCTGGGGTTATTTAGAAGTAAAGTCAAAGAAACACTGAGCCAAGACTGTAAACGTTGTTATCGAAGAATATTTTTACGCCCTAAAAAAAGTAAGCTCTCTGAATCTTGAACTAAAACTCAGCTGCTATTTAAAAACAGAGAGTGCTGGAATCTGATTTTCCTCCCGTGGCCTTCACTGAGAGGCACTGGCAACAGCAAGGGCTCTTCTTTTGGTTAAATCTTCTAAGGCACCAACTCTGGTCCTATCTCATTCCCCTTCATCTTCCTCTGTCCCGTTGAAAGGTGTAAAGCAATTATACTCCAATAAAGATGTTAAAAAATAAATAAAGAAAAATAAAAATAGAAAAAAAATAAAATAAAATAAACTTAATATACGTCATTCTATCTTCAGAATCCTGTGAAGACATTATCATTACCACCAATTTATTGATGATGAAACTATAGTTTCACTTGGTCAAAGTTGTTTAAATTGCAAATGATGTAACTGTAATTGAAAGAAAAATGTTTATGGTTCTAAAGACAGTGACCTTTTTACTGTACTACCTAAACGTTATACATATGATCTCCAGAACTTTGTACATGAAATGGCAATATATATGAGCAAGAATATTTATTGTACCCTTTTTGTGATAAAAAACTAAATGTCTATCAATAAAGTATTTCTAATTAAAGTACAGATGTTCATGAGATTCTATAATGTTATCAAAATGTAAAGTGGGTCTATATGGACCTAAACAGATATTTAGTGAAAAAGGGAATTACAGATGACTGTGTAAAATAAGAAAATATCTGTTAAATATATGTCTGTTATAATGATGGACACATGTCATTATACATTTGTCTAAACTCATAGCATGTACAACAGTGAACTCTAATATAAACCGTGGACTTTGGGGTACCAGGGAACTCTCTATAACTTCTCCTCAATTTTTCTGTGAACCTGAAACTGCTCTAAAATATAAAGTCTTTTTTTTTTTTTAAAAAAGGCAAAAAGGACAGGTGGACACTTACAGACCCCTGGTCTCATCAGCGTCCCCCCTGTCCATCATCCTTTGTTGCATGTATTTTAGTTTGATGATCTTGGACTGTGTCTTTCTAATACCAGAACAGCCTGGTAGGAAAAGAAAATATGCAATATGACAATTTATTGGCCAAGATTACTCCAAGCAACTGATTTCACAAGTTATGTTTGTTTGTTTCCCAAAGCTGTCCCAACTGATGACACCATAGGCATTTCTGATGTGTAGAAGGAAGCCTGGTGTTAGCACATGACCGGCATTCTCATTTCTGACTGGCAAACGGATGCTGGCTCCCCAGCTACATTCTGATCAGGATGAATTACAGGTATAATTCAAAATCAAGAAAACTGCTCAAGTACAACACGTGAGGCTTCTGCCAAAGTTGAAAATCATTAGGAACCATGAACATGGCTGAGCACACAGCTCTGTTTTGAACTCTTTTATTTCTGTATTATTGCTCATTCACTTAAAGAGAAGTACATGAGGCAGAGAGACAAGATCTCCTTCCCTTTTCATGCTTCTCCAATTTATCTTCCTTGGCATAATAAATTTCCCAAGCCAAAGAGTGGAGTGTTGTCTTGTTTCCCTCTGTTTTTTCCATTATCTCAGTTATCTCTCATTTATTTTTTTAGCCTTTTCTCTTATCGCAACAGTTTCTCAGGACATCATAAAGTTGGAATGAGGAAACTCCCACCCCTCCGTGGTTGCCTACAGATATTTCAGGCCCCACACACTCAGTCACGTGGCTTTGTTACTGTGGCATGTTTGGAAAGAAGAAGAAATCCCAGCTATTCCTCAACTAGAACTGATGGCTCAACTTTGAACTACTTTTGATATATAAACATCACTCTTTGTGTGAAACTTTCTCTAGCAAGAAAATCATCTTCCATAAAACCTGCTTAGGTACCCTTGCTTATTCTGAATAATCAAGGGAGTCTAACTATTTATGCTCTCAGTGGGATGCATTATGAAGAAAAGTACTGGTTCTAGAACCTAGTTTTCTTTTTTTTTTTTTTTTTTTGCCGTACGCGGGTCTCTCACTGTTGTGGCCTCTCCCGTTGCGGAGCACAGGCTCCGGACGCACAGGCTCAGCGGCCAAGGCTCACAGGCCCAGCCACTCTGTGGCATGTGGGATCTTCCCGGACCGGGGCACGAACCCGCGTCCCCTGCATCGGCAGGCGGACTCTCAACCACTGCACCACCAGGGAAGCCCCCTAGTTTTGTTTTTAAGGCCGATCTTTAAAACTTTTTATTTCGGGCATTTCCAAAAAAAAATTTGTATTCATAAGTATAGGGACTATAGTATAATGAACCTCCAAGTATCCATAAGTGAACACACAGCTAATCTTATTTCTACTATACCCACCTCCATCCATTTGCTTTTCTCTCAAGCAGATTTCTTTTTAACAAATCCCAGATATCAGACAATTTCTCCCATATATATGGCTAGGTATCTCTAAGAGATAAGGACTTCTAAATTTTAGACATATAACCACAACATCATTATGACACCTATAAAAGTTACAATTTCTGATATCAAATATTTAGTCAGTGTTCAAATTTCCCTGATAATCTCAGAAAATTTTTAACATTTGTTTTGTTCAAAGTAGGGCTCAAACACTGTCCACACAGCCAGCACAATTCTTGATGTCAGTTTCTTCATTTGAAAATATGAATGTTAGATGGTTGTTTTAGTTTTAGCATAAAGGGTTTAAAATATATTTTTCCAAATTAAAATATAAAGTACAGAAATTAATTTTTAAAGTTTTCACCATGTATGCTTATCCAGAAACAAGATTATTGTTTTGATAATAAATGACATGATACTTATATATTTTCTATTTACCATGTGACTTTAAGATCTCTTCCCATTGATCCATTTTAACTTCTGTCTAGAATTCCACCTCATGCATAGACTGCATTTTATCTAATCCCCTATTAATGGACATCTATTTTGTTTCCAATTTTCCACAGAACAGTGTTATAATGGACATCCTTATAAATGTCACCTTATGCATATATGCAAGATTCTTTAGGACATACAGCTGTGTGTGGGAATTGCTGGATTACTGGGAGTAATAACATTTTTAATGTACATCCAATGGCAGTAGATGAGAATTCAACACAATTTTCAAGGTTTCTTGCAGCTTTGATACTCAATGAGTCAATACATTGAATCTATTTTTTAAAACGGTTGCATCCTTAGTAATATTAATGGTGGTGAAGTGTGTTACTGATTTTGCCATTTCTAATGATGTCTTCCATTACTTCTTATAATACTGCCTCTTTAAAAAATAATATCAGTTTTCATTTTGCAAGACCCTGAGCTAAGGACTCAAGCTAAAAAACACAGGACCATGTACTTCCTGGCCTTAAATTTGGAGAATTATATAGAACAGACACCTAAAAATATACATAATGATTGAAGGTAGTTTACAGAAAGTCATGACTAGAGTCTAGACCTACCATTAGTCTGTAGGAGGGGAGAGGTCACCAGGGCCTGGTTTAGAAGGCTTTCTTTATACAGGAAATAAAGAAGTGGGAAAGGTCTTCAGCTCACTCTGATCCAGGAAGGGAACAATCTGTTTTGTCCATATAAGAGAAATGAAATGCATAACTATGAGTTCCCAACACCCATGAGCTTGCTGCAAGCTACTGGGGCGCAAAGAGATGCCCTCCAGGGCTTCTGAGCCCTTAGAGAAGGCTGGTTTCTGTGCTTTCTGGGAGGAACAACTCCGACAAGAAGTTAAAGGGCCTCATTGACCTAAGCATGATAACACTGACACTTTCAATCAGCCAGAGGCTGTCAGGTTTAGCCATTTACGTTGTATAAATCCACTTTTCCTGACTGTGTTTGAGTTACTTTCCTCCAGCACAGATGGAGAAAGTGATTTTTTTTTTCCTCTCTCTTAGAGGAAGTCTTCCCAGATGAACCACATCCAACACTAATCACTCTTTTAAGAACACAGTTCTATATTAGACTTGGCTTACGATTATCCTTACATTGCTATAATTGGACAGTTTAGCTACATTATAAGGTATCTGAGCAGAGACATTTCCTATTTCAATTCATTCCAGGACTCCATAATTGACAGCTTTGTTCCTGTTCATACCTAGAGGCTGAAAAATACTTGCTAAACGAAACAGTCAGAAGAGACTAGGAAATCCCAAAATCTGAGCACCACAGCATAAAAAAAACAGTACCATCTGTGGGTCTGAGTGACTGTCCAGGGCAGCTGTCTACTAATCCAGTTACTTTGATGTTGTGACTACACCACTGCAAAACACAAGGTGTCCTCCAAGATGACCTCAGCTGGGAAGAAGAGTAACTGAAAAGTTGCACAGGATCTTTTCACACCTCAGCTCAGAAAAGAAAAAAAAAAAAAAACAGATATTGGTGAATACAGGTACTGTCTACTATACTAATATATTTCTTCTATAATGTAGCTTTCAGGTAAGTGGGAACTCTGCCCTTAGGCAGAATAAGCAACTGATGATCCCTCCTCTTAGGTAATAGAAGCACCTCTTCTGATAGCCCTTAGGGAGAAGAGATGAGAGATTTAAGACATGTCCATTCCATCCTATATTTCAGGTTACCGATGGAAAACTAAGAGCTCCCCACAGTGATACATCCCTTAAATATGAGTTCATGACTCTCTGGAGAACCCAGTCCATGTTCTTTTCCTTAAAGATAAGCAAAGACTTGGACCTGGTGATCTTGATCAAGGGTAATTTATTTCCATATTGTCTTCTTTTGACTTAGCTTTTCTCATTTATTTAACAAAATATTATTCAGAACAACTTCTGCTGGTTGTTCTCTAGTACCTATTCTCTCATGCTTCTCTAGTAAGAGAAATGCCAGGTTTTAGATGATAGGTGAAGTCAAGTGAATAAGTTCTAGCAAATGGACTTAAAGCAGATGAATTTTATATATCTCCTAGGCAATACCCTTAAAGGGGATGAACATGCTACTCCCTCCTTCTTTTCCCTTCTTTTCTGACTGGAATATAGCTGTAGGGAGGTAATCTTCTTCACCACAAAGATTGTAAGTACAGTACATGAATAAACCTGAAGGAATTGGGCCCCTGACATGGTAGAACCACTGTATCAGTTCTGCCTTGCTTATGTCTGGACCATACTGTAAGAGAGAAATGAAGTTCTATTTGGCTGATACTGAAAATATATCCTAATTAACCCAGTGTTTCAGAAGCTTTCAGGCACCAGGTTCTTCAAGATGAAAAAGAAGCCTTGATGGTAAAAGCAGATCCCTAAGCCTTCAGAAAGGGCAATACTGGTACCACAGACTACATTCCTAGGAATTTCTCCATGACCTAAGATGATATCTAATCCATATCGCATAGAAGACTTTGGGACATGAGAAAGCCTCATTTGACCCTTCAACCTTATTCCCTATATGACTCATTAAACAGGACTGTCTTCCTCAATGCAAGCCATTTCCTTACATTGCCTACTTTGGATCACATAGAGATTGACTATAATATTGTTTGTTCCAGAGGCTCTAATTGCCATTCTGAGTCTTATATGTATCAGTATTATTTTTCAATTCCAAATTGGGACAGGTTCCTCTGACACATGGTCTGACAACAGAACAGAATACCTGAGACCAGGACTGTCAAAGACATATGTTTACCTTAGCAAAGTTTGTCAGTTTGTTCTATATTACATAACTGTTAAAGAGGATGTATCCAGCAGGAGTCAGGATCAAGCATCAAGCAAAGAAAGAACTGGTCAAATCCAATAATTAAGAAAGGGGTTACATCCAAGGACAATTTAAGGCAAAAAGGAGTAGGTACAACAGATATGACAGACAGGAAGTCTAGGACAAGAATGGCAAATATGTCATGTCTGTGCTGCCTATCTCCCTTTTTGTGTGGATGTCAGAGACTATGAATCACAGTGACACCAGAAAAACCTCAGACTTCTGAATACAATGGCCCATGTAGCCACTTCTAAACATTTGAGGTTGGCACACAAGACATATGAATCAGTCAGTCAAGTCTCAGGAATAGTGACTCTAGGGAATGGGAGTGATGATAGGTTCCTATTCTTTATCCCATACAATGACAGTTCAGGTATAGGCAGCACTGACCCCCTGTTTCCAGGGTTAGGCCCCTGGACTATACTCCTAATGAAAAGAATGAAGACGCAGATGTAGAGAATGGACTTGAGGATATGGGGAGGGGGAAGGGTAAGCTGGGACAACGTGAGAGAGTAGCAGTGACAAATATACACTTCCAAATGTAAAATAGATAGCTAGTGGGAAGCAGCCACATAGCACAGGCAGATTAGCTCGGTGCTTTGTGTCCACCTAGAGGGGTGGGATAGGGAGTGTGGGAGGGAGATGCAAGAGGGGAGAGATATGGGGATATATGTATATGTATAACTGATTCACTTTGTGATACAGCAGAAACTAACACACCATTCTAAAGCAATTATACTCCAACAAAGATGTTTAAAAAAAAAAGGAAAAGAATGGCATTGGTCCTAGGATATCCTCACATTCCAATGAAGAGTCTACTATATGATTTAAACTCTTAGATTATCAGAATTAGATAGGAACCAACTTTACCTGATAAATACTAGGTTAGAAAAAACAATCTAAGAGTATAGGATCCTTTTAAAGTCAGGAAGCTGACAAGAATGCCTACTCTCTAGTCTTTTAAACATATAGTGCTGGAACAAATGGATATCCACATGCAAAAGAATGAATTTGACCCCCAATGTACACCATATACAAAAATTAACTCAAAATGGATCAAAGACTTAAATATAAGAGCTAAAATGACAAAACTTTTAGAAGGACACATAGGCATAAGTCTTTATGACCTTGGATTAGGCAATGGTTTCTTGGATATGACACCAAAAGCACAAAGAAGGTAAGAAAAAATTGATAAATTGGATGGCAACAAAATTAAAAACTTTTACAAAAAGGATACTATCAAGAAAGTGCAAATACAACCTCTAGAATGGGGGAATATTTTTGCAAATCATATATTTCATAAAGGTTTAATATCCAGAATATATAAAGAACTCTTATAACTCAACAGCAAAAATATAAATAATTCAATTAAAAAATGTGCAAAAGGGCTTCCCTGGTGGCGCAGTGGTTGAGAGTCCGCCTGCCGATGCAGGGGACGCGGGTTCGTGCCCCGGTCCGGGAGGATCCCACATGCCGTGGAGCGGCTGGGCCCGTGAGCCATGGCCGCTGAGCCTGCGCGTCCGGAGCCTGTGCTCCGCAGCAGGAGAGGCCACAACAGTGAGAGGCCCATGTACCATCAAAATAATAATAATAATAAATAAATAAAAATGTGCAAAGGATTTGAATAGTTATCTAAATACTATATACAATGACCAATAAGCAAATGAAAAGATAATCAATATCATTAGTCATTAGAGAAATAAAAATAAAAACCAAAATGAGTTTAAAAAATGAAAAATAACAAGTATTGGCAAGGATGTGGAGAAACTGAAACTCTCATACATTGCTAGCGGGAATATAAAATGGTGCTGCCTCTATGGAATATAATTTTGCAGTTCCTCAAAAAAGTGGACATAGAGTTAACATATAACACAGAAATTCCATTCTTAAGTGTATACCCAAGAGAATGGAAAACATATTCATACAAAAACTTACACAAAAATATTCATAGCAGCATTATTTTTAATAGCCAAAAAGTGGAGATAACCAAAATGCCCATCAACTGAATTATGGCTAAACAAATATGGTATATCCATACAATGTAATATTATTTAGCCATAAAAAGTAATAAAGTTCTGATTCATGATAAAACATGGATAAACCTTGAAAACATTATGCTAAGTGAAAGAAGTATGACACAAAATGATAAATACTGTATGATTCCATCTTTGTTAAATGCCTAGAAAAGGCAAATGGATAGAGACAGAAAGCAGATTATAAGTTGTCAGGGTCTGAAGGAAGGGGGAAATTGGGGAGTGAATGCAAATGGTTATGGGGTTGCTTTTTGGGATAATGTAAATTTTCTAGAATTGAATAGTGGTGATAGTTATACAATCTTGTAATTATACTAAAAGCCAAAGAATTTGACACTTTAAAATACTGACCTTCATGTTATAAGAATTTTTTTGTGAATTACATCTCAAAAAAACTAAAAACAAAATGCCCCTCTCTTACCACTACTACATTGCACTGGAGGCCCTATAGAGTGTGATAATACAAGAAAAAGAAAACTATAAGGAATTGAAAGGAAGAAACAAACCTCTAATTTTTTGATAATATAACTGTCTACTCAGAAAACAAAAGTTCAGTTAGGATATTGTATAAAAAATCAACACAAAAGTCAGTTGCTTTTTTATACATCAGCAAGAAACAAACAAACAAAAAATGCAGTTCAAAGTATACAGTTTACAACAAAATGTAAGTACTTAAAGAAAAACTAATAATAGGAATGTTTATAGCAGCATTATTCATAATAGCCAAAAAATGGAAACAACCCAAGTGTCAACTGATGAATGAACAAAATACAAGTTCCATACAATGGAATATTATTTAGTCATGAAAAATCATGAAGTACTGATATATGACACAATATGGATAAACCCTGAAAACATGTGATATGAAAGAAGCTAGTCACGAAAGACCAAATATTTACATGAAATGTCCAGGATAGGCAAATCCATAGAGACAGAAAGGAGATTAGTATTCATCAGTTGCTGGCAGGAAGGAGGAATGAGAAGAGACTGCTAATGGGTATAAGGTTTCCTACTGGGGTGATAAAAATGTTCTAAAATTAGATAGTGATGATGGTTATACAAGTCTGTGAACATAAATGTCATCAAGTTGTACATTTTTTAAAAAATCTACATAAATACAGATACATTCTGAATTTATAGATGGGATGATTCAATTCTTCCCAGTTTGATCTATACATTATGTGTAGTTCCAATGAAAACTCCAATAGGATTTCTAGTGAAATATAAGTTGGTTCTGAATTTTACATGAAAGAACAAAGGGCCAGAAAAAGCCAAGTTACTCCTTGAAGAGAAGAAGAAAGTAGAGGAATTCACCCTAACATATATAAAGACATTATAAAGCTACTATAATGAAGGAACCCTCCTATACTTTCAGTGGGCATGTGAATGGGTGCAGCCACTATGGAGAACAGTATGGAGGCTCCTTAAAAAACTAAAAATAGAGCTACCATATAATCCTGCAATCCCATTCCTGGGCATATATCCAGGGAAAACTCTAATTCAAAAAGACACATGCACCCCAATGCTCATAGCAGCACTATTTACAACAGCCAAGACATGAAAGCAACCTAAATGTCCATCATCAGATGAATGGATAAAGATGTGATATATATATACAATGGAATATTACTCAGTCATAGAAAGAGAGTGAAATAATGCCATTTGCAGCAACATGGATGGACCTAGAGATTATCATATTAAGTGAAGTAAGTCAGACTAATACCATATACACTTATATGTGGAATCTAAAAAAATTATACAAATTAACTTTTTTATAAAACAGAAATTGACCTACAGACATAGAAAACAAACTTATGATTACCCAAGGGGACAGCGGGGGAGTGTGAGAGAGATAAATTAGGAGTTTGGGATTAACATATACACACTACTATATATATAACAGGTAAACAACAAGGACCTACTGTACAGTACAGGGACCTATACTCAATATCTTGTAATAACCTATAATGGAAAAGAATCTGAAAAAGAAAAAAAATATATATATATATGGATAACTGAATCACTTTGCTGTACACTCAAAACTAACACAACATTGCAAATGAACTCTACTTCAATTAAAAAAAAAGACTGTATGACTTGGTTCAGCAATAGAAACCAGACCAATGACAGAATAAAGAAGTCAGAAACAGATCCACTTATGTATGGAAACTACAGATACCACAAAGAAGGCACCACAGCTCAGTGACAAAAGAACCATCTAATATATGTCTTAGAAATAAGCAATTGTCCACATGGAAAAATAATGTGTAGGTAAAGGACAGGTTGGGGGAGAGTATAGAGTGGACATTCTAGAAACAAAGCCAAAGGATCTGAGTCTATCCAAAAGTCAAATTAAGACTTACGGATCCTCTGTAACAGTGACAGAGGGGGGAACACAGAGGACTAGCTCTAGGATAGTGGGAAATGCTAATGTCATGAAGACAGGGTTGATCAGACAGAGGGTGAATGTTGGATCCTTGTGTCTGTGATTGCAGAAGGCTAACTGATTACTTTCCTGGAAAAAAAGGTCTTTCCAACCATTCACTCATTTATTCTTTCACTGAGTCACACAACAAATATTTACCAGGCTCCTGGTACATGCCAGGCACTATTTTAAGTGCTAAGGATACAGAGGCTCACATTCTTCCAGTAGTCAAACAGACAAGAAATACATAAATAAATAAAATTATTGCAAATAATAGCAAATAATGGCCATGGAAAAAATAAAACTGGGTAATGGGATAGAAGGTGATTGGGGATGGCTGTGGACTTAGGGGATTACTTTAGAAAAGGTGGTCAGCAAAGTCTCTCTGAGAAAGTGAGAGTAACAATCCTTTGTGCCATTGTAACAAACTGAAATAACTACAACTAAAAAGTCGGTCCCATAAAATGTCTAATAGCAAAGGAAAATCAGAGTCAGCCTGGAAGATATAAACGTTATTTGGAGCTGACAAACAAGGTCTTCAAACCATGGGAAACATAAACTGAAAGGTTGGAGTTGCTTATGTGGCCACCATCCTGAAGGTGCCCTCCCTGCTTGGCCCCGATAAGGTCTGGAGGCCCCACTGGGCTGTACAGAGGTGTACACGGCGCACCTGAATCCGGCTGCCCAGCCGAGCTTTAATAGAGCATCTCTATTAATTATCTGAGTGATGGCATTGCTTCTCTGGACTCACAGCTAAATAAAGCCACCCCAGTTGCTTGGCCATAAGCTCTTAAAGGTGAACACAAAACTGTGTCTCAGTGGATGCAGCATTTGGCGCTGATTGAAGAGTTTTAACATCATTTCGCAGTTAATAATTAGCTCTGCCTTGGTCCCCACAAAGGGTGCCACCAAAACAAAAGGGGGAGTTGAGTGTGTTCGCTATACTTGCCACTGGTATAAATAGGCAAAGGGATGATTAATGAATGAGGGGGGGAATTAAACACAACAGTGAACAAAGACAAAGGCCCACAGCTCGGCTGTCCACGAACCGAGACAAGCTGTATCCAGAGGGAGGCTGCAGAGAACGACACACACACACACAAATCCGTTTAATGGACAGGTTTTGAAGACTTCATTTAACCTTGCGTTATGACAGTTGTAGTATTTTATTCACATCCTGACGTGTTAAGAGGCCAGGGTCAGCTGAGGTAGAAACATGTATTCTTGGGGGGAGTCACTGGAGAGGTGGAGGGGCCAGATTTCTGTGTGGGCGACAGAGGGAAAACAGAGAAGCCCCAAACACACAAGCCATCACCCTTCAGGCCCCTTTTGTGAGGGGAGCCAGAGCCAACGTCCTAAAGAGTTGTTTGGATGACACACAAAGCAGAGGAGGCACCAACACAAATGTGCCCGCTGCAGTCATTGGACAGGGCCCGCCCACACCTCAAAGTGGCCATATTATAGACTGGGCCGGGACTTAGGACGGGGTGAGAAAGCTCTGCTCAAAGGCATCTAGTATAAAGGGTAGAGAGCTGGGAGGCTGGCTCTCAGCCTTGATTTGCAGGCTCAGGAGAGGTCGCTGCTGGTTGGCAGCCTTTCTGCACATTTTATTCCAGTTAGTTCCTAGAGAATGCTGCCCTCTGAGGATGCAGCAGTAGCCCCTTGTGTTTGACCAGTTTGATGCTGAGGGTCTGGGTAGAGAAGAGCCCGGGGGAGTAGCAACTGGCCAAACCCTAGGGAGTCCTGGTTGGCTTTCTAGGTACATCTCTATTTCTCTATACAACCATTCTTCTCCCTTTTAGGGCTTCCCCACATCAGCCAGGTGTCCATTCCCACAGGCTTGCTTTCCAACCAGGTGTTTGAGGGGAAAGGATCTGATCAATTAATCCCTGTGGAAGATGTAGGTGATAATGAGCTTAAAGGTTCTCCCCACCCCCTCCAGGGACATTTGCATTTTAATACAGGACTAACCAACCCACAGTCCTGTAAGAACTATAGCAATGAAATAGTCGTTGTGGAATCTTCTGTTCTGAGGCAGCCCAGAAGGGAGATGTTTATGGGCTCCATGAACTTCCTGGCCTCCCCATAGTCACATCGTGTCCACACACCATGTAGACCTCTGCAAAAACTTATAGGCTTTTATTTCACCTTTTCTCTGCCTATGTCACTCAGGTGTTGGAAAGATCACGTGAGAAAATGGATATTAAATGCTTTAAAGATAAACACCTGAATCAATATGCTAGCTATGATTTATTGAAGGCTGAAAACTTAGACCAGAACATATCCTTAGTGATCCACACCCTCACTTAACAGATGAGGAAATGGAAACACCAAAAAAAATGGTGTCTTCATCTGAATCACTCAGTGAATCACTGACAGAGCCAGGATCATGTGATGAGTCTCCCGCTTCAAGGCCAAGGCTTTTTCTATTGCATTGTAAGAATGACTTTTCTTCTGTCCTCAGAGCATATCCTAATCAGTCATATCTTGACTGCTAAATTGCAAATGGTCCTTTACAAAATATATATATATATATATAATATATATATATATATATATATATATATATATATATATATATATATATATATATATATATATATATAGCTTTAAAGTGAGCTACTAAGCAAAGGAAATGTAGAATAGCAGTTCTGGAAAAGTCACCTAAGTATTCAGGGAAGTTCAAATCAAGACTCTAGGAGATAACATGTTACACCCACTTAATTGTTAGAAGATAAGATGTCTGACAATAGAAAGTGTTGGAGAAGGGGAGTGTCCATAGAATCTCTCCTATCTTTGCTGGTGGGAATGTAAAACTGAAGCAACTGGGGAGAAAATAATTTGGAATTTTTTAGTAAAGTTGAAGGTATGCAAACCCAAAGGCTCAGCAATCTATTTCAAGATAAACTCTAGTTCATGTGCACCAGGAGATGCATGTAGTACTGTTCAAAAAATGCAATAATTCTTGAAACAACAGAGCAGTCTTATTCTGGAAAACAACCTGTTATATAGTTTAATATGATGGAATATTATAAAGTATTGAAAATGAACAAAGAGCAGCTACAAGCATCAACCTAAGTTTTATACCACAATGTTGAGTTAAAAAAGCAAATCCTAGAAAAAAAATCCTGTATGACATCCTTTTTTTTAATAAAAATGTAAAATAGCCAATAGTAAACAATACATTATTTAGGTACATAAATGTGTGTGTGCTAAAAAGCTTCTTTAAATGGAAGGGCATATTAAATAAAAAATTCAAGATAATGATGATCTTGAAGAAGACCACATAGAAAAGCATAGGTTATTATTCATTCTCTAGCTCTTAGGTTGATTCATTCTTAAATTATTAAAAATATGTAAATGCACACATATAGTAAAAAATGTCATGAATGGGCCAGTTGATGATAGTGTATAATAAACCAAGAGTTAAGATTAATTCAATTCCATGTACCTGAGATCCATTACAAAAAAAAAACCCAAAAAACAAAACCATCTACATTAGGAGAAAGCCAGCTCCTGAAGCAGCAAAAGATGTCTCCCAGTACTGACCTTCAAGTCAAAAATTCCCATCAGCCTAGGGGCATAGAAAAGCCATAGACAGAGACAAGCTGTAAAGCTGAGGTAAAGGTTTCTCCTGAAACTTGCCCAACTGGGGAAGCTGTATATGACTTGAGAGTAGAATCTAGGGAAGCAGAGAACACACCGGTGCATCAGGGATTCAAACAAGTGATTGCAGTGGAAGTTAAGACACACAAAGGCACTGAAGCTTCAGGCAAAGCCATAGGTTTAAATGAGACAGAAAAGAACCAGGGGAACAGATACACTGAAGTCAAGTTGGTGGCCAAAAGTGAAAACCAAGGGGGCAAGTAAAACCCTGAAGTTTGCAAGCCTTCCAAGGAACCCCACACTGGGGCTGAGGGACAAAATGGCTCACAGACTGGATAGAGTTCCACTCCCAGAGACATTCATGACAGGAGTATAATCTCTAATCTGGGTCACCTTTCTAATTTAATAAGATCTCATTAATTTGAACAAAACTAATTTGAAATAGCTAGAATAATCAGGCTGGAATGAAACTGATCTTTTGACTATGAAAACAGTGTTTACTCAACAAATTAATAGCATGAGACACATCAGGTGGGGAATACTTAACCTGTTTCGGAGAACAAACCTGACATACATATCTACATCCATCTGTTCTATAATAATTAGTATGTTAATTACAGATGATCTTTAACTAGTCATTAAAAGAGGTCCTCAACCTGGGGGCCACTAGTTGATATTACTAGGTGTATTTCAAAGTAGTAAAACTGTGCTTTGAAAATAATCTTTTTTAGTAATTCACTGCTGGGTAGATTTGCTCAGATCAGAACAGATCTTAAACCTAAATCTCAGAAACCATGAAAAAAGTCCTCTCTTTTCTGGAAGATGACCTAAATGGAATTTAAAAATTGACTTCCATCGTCCCACTTTCCAAACAATATTTGAACTGGAGAGGGCCTTCATCCCCAGAGATGTCCCTCCTCAACACTCATGCAGAGGGATGTGAAATCCTCTGACTGTTCTCCATGACCTGATGTGCTCTAAGGAAATGCTAACCTGCGATTTCATCTCAGTGACTGTTAGCAGGACAACGCCCACACTTCCAGTTTGACACAGCAGTCAGGTCTCATTGCATTCCCTGAGGGTGTGTCTACTCCTCTCAACTAAGATAAACACCATCACTGCTCAAAAATAAGTTCAAAAGAAATAGTCAAGTTCCTCATCAGTATCAAGTTTTAGAAGTGCAGATGTAGAAACTGAACCACAAAAGAAGGTAAAATTATTTAAAAAGTAGGAGAGGGAGGGTCAGAGGGGATACACAATGTTTTTATAAGAACTAGATAAACCGTCACATATATCAACACAAGTAGGTTGGAACATGTTGCACTGGAAATGATTGACAAGTTTCTGTCAATGGACGTAAAAAATATATGGCTACCAAATCACAAAGTCAGTTTATGCAGAATATTTGAATCCACAGTGCATGAGCACGCATGTGTATACGTGAAGAGGAAGGTGGTAAATTAAACAGGGACTCATGAAAAAAAAAATTAAGTTAAATACTAGATAACAATATGCAAAGACCATTTTTTAAACTAAATATGATTTAGTTGAGCATTAATCTGATAAATGAGAGAACAATAGGTCTTACAAGATCAGTTGATTCATCTTCTAAGAATATCATTCAAGATTTTTCTTTTTAGATTTTCAAACAGCCCTGTTACTGTGGGGCTGGCCAACAAAAATTTTTTCCCAGATTTTTGAGCAAACGTAAACTAGAGTGAGTTTAATTGCTCTCAAGTCTAATGTCCCTTTTCTTTGAAATGGTTCAGGAAGGAAGGCACAGAGCTTTCTTCTAATTTGGCAGCAAAAGGATACGGCATGTTTGTCTCTGCTTGCTTTTTGGAGGTGCAGATGAACACACCAAACTAAAGGGCACTGGAAAGATAAGTTTCCATGACATTCACAATAACTCTTTTATATTGCTAACTGGCTATTCTATATGTAGCATTCAGAGGCAAATATTAAAAAAAATGATGTAAAGCCAAAATTATTTCCTTGATAACACTTGTTTTAAACACCTCATCACTAAATAGCTAAAAGTCTCCAAAGTGACTGCATAAACCATATAAAAGCCACAAGCATACTTACATAAATTCTTAAGATTAACGTAATAACTTCTAGAAAAAGGTGGGAGAAAACACACTACGATAAATCTATTTGTAATGGTATTTGGGCTCTACCAACTGCTTTCATTGGTCTCCAGTGGCTTACATATAAAACAATACATTTGATGTATGATTTCAATTCCTTATGGAAAACTGTTCTATCTACAAGCAGCCTGTCAAAGAGAATGCCAAAAAAACTCTTTCTGCATCCCAATATGAGGCAGGACTTTTAAGATATAACTTAAGGTCACCATTTGTTCTTGCTTGGTCAGGTTTAAGACTGTAATTGAGGAATGCCTGACCTGGGGGAGGCAAGAGAAGTGGGGGGGGGTAGGTTTATTTATAGTGAAATAGAAATAGGCAAGGTGTCAGAGCTTGAAGTTAAATGGCATTGTTTTGCAGGGAGAGTGGCTCTACAGATTGGGCAGAAGGCAAGGGGTGGTTCTCTGGAAGCTGCCTGGAACCTGTCCCCCACCTTCCAACTCAGGGCATATGGCAGCTGTCAGCTCCAGAAAACCACCTTTGGACCCAGGAATCTATTTTCCTATTATTGAGGGGTGCACTGGGGAGGGGGGAGAAAAGTTGCTGCAGAAAGAAAACAAATGCCATTCTAATTGGTCTGTAAATTGCAGCCCTTCATCATTAGAACTCTGCTCTGCATTTCAGCCAAGAATTTTTAATCCCAAATTAAAGTTGTCCAGGTTTAAATAGAGAATTATAAAGTGAAAAATGTCTACAGTTGCAGGAGGGCAATACACAACTCCCGTGAGCTATTCGTCTTGAAATTACAATCTTCCCAAAACATTCTCCTAATTTAGTTCTTGCCACTCCTCAATTCTTCTTCCTGCCCCTAACTTTAGACTCACCATCCCCTGGGATGTAGCCAGTCTTTCTCTCTGATCAAATCTCCTAAAGGGACACTCAACCTCACTGGGAGCCCAACATATCCCTCCTCACTTCCCCAAGTCAAAGTTTAGTTCTTATTGCTATAGGACTGAGTTTGTTTTTCAAAATGGTAGTTTTAAAATACATGCATCTTAAAAATATATATATATATATATCTTATTGTTGTTGTTGTTATTATTATGGGCTTCTATCATTGCTGAGCCATCGTTGTGTCATTTCCCCATGGCATAAACTCCATTTTGCAGAGAAAGGGCTCAGCTGCAGTGCATTTCATTACTTCTCCTGATTCCCAGGAGAATCTTTCTTGTTTTTCATCCTCTTAAGGAAAGTAGGTACCAACACCACTGGAAAATTTGACCACGTAAATAGAATTCTGTCAGCAAATTCCATCTACCTTAAATTCCTTTAAGGGTCCTTAAATAAAGGCCCTTGCCTTCTATTCTAACCTGCATGAACACTGGAAAAGCATTGTTCGCCCTCATCTTGGTGAATAATTGGGGGCAATCATTAAGCAAGTCCTCATCAAGTCAGATCAATTTCTCAGCATTATATACAACCAAGGAACTGAGACGTTGTATAACATAAAGATATCTTCCTTTGCTGAGCTGCTTATAGTTAGAGACAGGAATGGTTGATATGAAACCAGCATCCAAGTGTATTATAGTAACTCTAAGGGATTTAGCTTAAGGAGCAGTCAGCATAGGATGAAAATGTCCAAGAAGGCTTTACAGGAGGCTTGGGATTTGAATAGGAACTTAAACGATCAGTAGTAATTAACTCAGCAGAGCAGCAGAGGATGGATGGACCTTCCAAAGTGGAGCAACAGCATAAACAAAGACATGGAGATAGGAATGGTTCAGTATAAGTTGGTCTCAGAAAGCAAAGTGAAGCATAAAAAGAGATTTGTCTGTGCAGAACAATAGGCAGGCATTGCTGAGTACAGCTCTTTGATTTTGCCTCCTGGATCTTCTCCAAATTTCACAACCTTCCTTTGAGTGACAGGTCACAATACTGTCTCTGGGTGGGGGCCTGACATCTTGTGTCCTTGATATTAACCACAGAGGACTGCTGCCCTGAGATCTTGATAGAGCTGGTTCTCCTCAGCCTGGCAATTATATGGTCAGCCATATGGCTTCAAAAAATTAAAAAACTGACTATATTTAATAAAAACTTTCCAAAATATAGAGAGAGAAACTTTAAGGATGAAGATGTTTGTTAATGTAAGATGGAAGGTATAATGAACGTTTTTACTCTTAAACTTTCTATACCTCTATATTTCACATACAAGTTATCAAATATAGCCAATTTGTGCTGCTTTGTTATTTTTAACAAAATTATGTTATTTTATAAAACTATGTAAAAAGGTCACCTGTTTGTAAATAAAATGTAAGCTTCTAGAAAAGAAAACACAAAAGCTCCCTCCTCACTAACAACACTCAACCATCTGCATGTACTAGACATTAGTCTACTCAAGATGCTGACTATCTCCCATATCAGCATGTGAACTGGAGAATTCAAACAATATTGAGCCAGTTTTAACAAATCTGCAATATAAGATTTTCATGAAGGATATTTTCCCCCAAGTGGAAATGTATCACAAGAAAATAAACTTCTAGCCCAAGGCACTGACTTCCTCAAAAACAGAATTAGCAGGGAGATTCTTCTCCCCAAGGTACCATTTATAAAAAGAGATTCCTTATAAATGGCCAAACGGAGATTCATAAGATGCAGTTTTTGAAAGGAAACTATTTTTATAAATTTCTGATGCCTCTGGTGTTAACTCATTGACTTCATAAACTGGAAATTAGTCTTTTCCTAGTAGAAAGGTAAATGTCATATTTAAAAATGTCTTTTTTCCCCCCAAAGAAGTTTAAAGTCTCATCCACTCATTAATTTAACAAATATTTATCAAGTAGTTACTATGGGCTTATAGATAAGATATTACACGGTTCCCTCTTCGAGATAGAAATCTAAGTCTTAAACTCATGAGATGAAGCACATAGGGTGGCGTTTCTCACATTATAGTTCCTCGGTAATACTGTTATAGGTTGAATTGTATCCCCTAAAAAAGATGTTGGAGTCCTAACCCCCAGTGCCTACCAATGTGACCTTTTTTGGAAATAGGGTCTTTGCAGATGATCAAGTTAAGATGAGGTCATTAAGGTGAGCCTTAATCCAACATGTCCTTATAAAAAGTGGGAAATTTGGATACAGAGATACACACTCACAGAGGGAAAGCAATGTGAAGACACAGGGAGAAGGCCATCTACCAGCCAAGGAACGCCAGAAGCTACCAGACGCTAGGAGACAGGGTGAAACAGGGTCTCCTTGTCAACTCTACCAAGAAGCCCTGCTGATACCTTGATTTTGGACTTTTAGCCTCCAGAACTGTGATACAATAATTTCTGTTAAGTCACCCAGTTGTGGTACTTCGTTACAGCAACCCCAGCAAACGAATACAAATACCTTTCAAAATGTTCAAGATTAATACCAGGCAGGGGACCACTTCCCAAAGTAGAAGGCTTGAGGGGTTATCAAAAGCACAACAGAAACATAAAACTCAATTACTGTGGTGGATAAGGCTTCCATCTAAATCTAAAATGTAATCCACCTCAAAGGGATCACAGGCATGCCTCCGTTTGGAGTTGTCACTTTACAGCTCTTGCATCTATATCGGACTGAGTGTGCCTGTCCTTGATTCTAGGATTTTAAAACTACTCTTTGGTTTACAATTTCAGGGTTAGAGAAAGCCAATGAAGACTTCCCCTCACCCCCATCAGCTAGATCAGTGTGGACAGTCCATCATCACTGGAATATTTGTGGGCATCATGGGCCCTCGAGTGGCCACCTTTGTCTACTGGTCCAATACGGTCCCTCTGTGTGGATAATACATGGTCAACAAAGGTTTCATGAAAATATATGATGTCATGATGATCATCGGTCTATCACTGTTACCTCAACTACCAACTCTTGAGCAGAGCTGGAGATAACTGTTTATCCAACGATATCAACAAAAATCTATACAAGGGTTCAAAACATTTCTTTATAACTTTCAAAAGCCATTGAGTTATTCTCCTGGGTATGGTGTCCTTTGGTCTTCTGCTTTTTTTTTCCCCCCATTTCACAATTCTCTTACATTTCATCATCTCCTTTCTGACACGATCCTGCCTCAGAGTTCTAACCCTTGCTTTTAAAATTCATTCAATAAGTATATTCATTTTTCATTCTTATTTATCACTTAATTTATAAGTGGTGCATCAAATTTCACCAGAGGAAAATCATATTATATTACAAACTTGAAGTTTTCTACCTTAATCCCTCTCCATCCCCTGACCAGTTACCAAGGAATCTATTGGGCCTATCACTCCAATTATATAACTAGGTCACTTGACGTTATATTTGTCAGTACCCTTTCAAAGAAAAAAATAAATCAATAAATGGGGTGCCTTTAATAGCAAATTAATAGAGATTAGCCCATAACAGAATTGCTATTTTCAGCAGTTATTGCCTAGGAATGATTGTTAGGTCATCACCTTGGTTTGTGGCTATTATACTGTCACCAGGAAAGAGAGAAGATGGCCACAGACAGAAAGACCTCTGGGAGCTGATATTTCCTGCTGACACTTAGCATGGGTCTGAGTCCTAAGAACAAGGCCATGGGTGAGTCACAAATAAGGTGCCAGCATCAGCATCAACCTACTGTCTCAGTCTGAGTAAAAATATTTGGGCCCCACTTCAGCCTTGGGAATAAGATTGAAAAAAAAAAAAAAACCTATGAATTGTACTGTCCAGGCCCACCATCCTCAGATGTGCTGATTTCCCTAAAACCAGCTGATACCTAAGGCAGCTTCTCCGGACATTCTCCCAGAAGCTGGATCCACCAGGCCATGATTCATCTCTGTCAGGGATGGTTACAAACCCAACCTACTGAGTGGCTGATTAAAGCAAAGGGTCAGCTGCAGCCATGATGACCATGCTCCCCAATCCCCCAGAGACGGTGCTATAATGAAAACAGCACACAGTTCCCTGATTCCCAGGCCCTTCCGGAGGGGATGGTCAAAGAGTTCTGGCAACACTGGAACCTGTGGCAAGGGCAGAGCTGGCCTGGCCAGACAGCCCAGGGTCAACAGCTATGGGCCTCCACACCCCAGCTCATACCTATTGGCACCCAACGGCTTTGCCTGACTTGCCTCCCTCACCTGCTACTTTCATCTCCCCTGCTTCGCACCCCCAACTTCAGTGTGGGGCTGTCCTATCTTTTGTTCTGGCAGAGATAAGATGTATAAATGATGAGTGGTTGACAAAGTGTACTCCAGTGCCGCAGGCAGCTCATCCATCATTTTCTACATGTCTACAGATAATTGATGCCAACCCTGCAGGCGAAGCTCCTTCAGGTGAGAGGAGGGGAGAATTAAATCTGCTGTTAGGAGCCAAGCAGCTGATCTGTATTTAACTTTCTTTTTAATTTAGCACTTGTTTGTTTTAAGCTGAGTTTGCAGGCTCCTCCTCGCCCTCCATACTTGGGAGAGCGGCCTGGGGTTTGCTGACCCCACCACCACCCGGGGCCCTGAACCCCCCTGGTTTCCTGGGCAAGGCTCTGGGCAAGGAAAGCAGACAAGACCACCCAGGACTGCTCAGGAGGCACACAGAAACTTTCTTTCTGCCTAAGTGAAGCTTAACATCAAAGGCACTCGCCTGTCAGGCAATTATCTGTCAACAGGATCTGGTTGGCAGGGTGTTACTTGCACACAAGGAAGAAACCACTTACTGCTTTCTTTACTTAAGAAAAAAACAAAACAAAACAGAACAATAAAAATAATCCAACCCCATATTTCCTTTATGAAATGAGATTGAGTAACACTTCTAGCGTAGCACTGAAGAGGTTTGGGTTTCCTTACTTCCCTTGCCTCAACCAAACAATTCCAAAGTGAAGTCAACCTTAGAAGGTGCCTCTTGGCTGGTGAAATGTGAGAGTCCTGATGAAGGGTCAAGACTCCATAAGTTTCACTCTCCTACTTGACTCCAACTCACTGTTCTATCGCCAACCTCCGATGTTCACGCTAATGTGCTTGCCTACACACACACACATGCACACACACTCACAAAACTTTCCCACTCTGCAGAAATCTTTGCTCTTGGCAACTAGGGCATCCTGGTGAAGAGAAAATTACCACATGTGCCACAATCCCCAGTTTTCAAAAGAATGATAATATAATCCATACACTCAACTCCAAAGTGACCCAAATATCACCTTACGGTATCTGAGGGTCATTCATATGAAAACGATGTTATAAAAAATGTTCCGCTTAATAGAATGCCAAATAAACCAGATTTTAGTGGATTTCACTTTTTACAAGTAAATAAGCTGGTTTCTAAGAAGACTAAGTCCTAGTAGCAACCTACCAGTTAAAAAAATTTGTCACTACACCTCAGCTGAAATCAAGCACCTCTCAAAGCAGAGGTTTGCTCTGCCTTGCCTTCCTGCTTCTTAAGCTCAAGGATTACTCTCCCTATTTTGTTGAGGTCCAGAAATGTAAATAACAGAGGCTGTTATGTTCTAGAATCACGGACTGTACCCAGAGCAGCTCTCTATCCCAATTCTTTTTCATGTCTGCACATCAAACCTTGGGCCCTTCTCCACCACCCTCACAAATGGAGGGCTTACAAAGTGAGATGCAATGCTGTGGTCACACTGAATGTTGCAAATTTGTATTTTGAACTAGACTAGAGATATAACTAGATTCTCCATATTTTTAAATATTAATAAAAATATTTAGATATTTTTTAATGCTTACCTTTTTAATTAAAAATTGGACTAGAGGTACAACTAGATTCTACATACTTTAAAATGTGTAACACTAACAATCATCAGCCACATATAGTCTTTCACTTACTCTCTCAACAAACATTTACTATGTTACCATGTAACATGTGCCAGGCACAGTGGCTGAGTCTGGAAGTACAGCTGTTCATCCTATGGATCCTTGGTAGCTGACAAGTTCGTGAAAATACTTATGATACAAAGTGTTAAGTGCCCGGTCAACAGACAATTCAAAAAGAGTGTGTATGGCTAATAAACACATTTTTGAAATGTTCCGCCTCACTAGAAATTAGAGCAATGCAACAAGCTTTTTTTCTAAACCTATCAAAATGGCAAAGGAGGGGAGAAATAACACCTAAGATTATAGAGAGTATGGGGGAAATGGGCACTGATAGAGAAAAAATGGATTACTATTGCCTAAAAGGCAATTTGGCATCAAAGACTTTAAATATTTCTAAGAGTTTTTCCTAATGTGACTGAGATATGTACAAGATTTAAACATAAAAATATCCAATGAAAATATTCTGGTACCCAACACCACAAAAGATACATGATATGTACATGATGGAAGATAAGGGGCTAGAGAACTCAGGGGTGGTTACATTTGGCTGAGGGGAATTAGGGCAAGATTCACGGGGGGAAGTGGCTTTACACCAAGTCCTGAAAAATGAACAGGATTGTGGCATGCTGGTTAGGAGGACACACTAGGAAAGTGGGTGGCTGGGGATGAAAAGGGCACAGAGAGAGGAAAGCAGAGAGCATTTATGACAAGGAAGAGTGGTCCAATATGGCGGAAGCACAGAGATTTCGAGAGGTGCAGTAGATAATGAGAATCTCCGGCCCCAATAAGCTGCACCAGGTTTTGGGCCATGAACTGGCTTTGGGGGCAGGCAAAGGGGCAGCCCTAGCTGCCTTTCTTCATGACAGAACACATGATCAAAGCTGTGCCAGGGGAAGTTCACTCTGTGTCATGTGAGGCTAAGCTGGGTAGAGACAGGAGGTAGCAAGACAGACTGGGGTATCAAAATAGTCACGCAAGCTGTCCAGGGAGAAACAATACACCCCCTACTAACACACAAGGGAAAACCTAGTCTGGCCTAGTTTCACTGAACACAAGATTCTGACCAGAAGATTAAAGAAACAAGCCTACTTATCAAAACACGGGCTAACAAATGATCAGTCTCCATTTACAAGTTATCAGAACCTGCTATCAGTCCCTAGTTGAAATGTCAAGATACAAGGAATTCTAGGACATTTTAAATACACAGAATTACTCAGAGTAACAGAGGTGAGTTTCTGCACTAATGTCCTGCCCAAAGAGGGCTTAGTTACTAATAACTTGATGGGCTGGAAACATGTCACAATTTATGAATAAATAAAGCAAAATAGGTTTAAAAAAGTATTCTGGATGAGTCTAAGTGGGCATTGGGTGTGAAGCTGATTACCCCAAGGCTGAACACTGTGATTTTTAGTATCTACTGATTTTCAATAGTTCTGAGAAGTGTCCTTAAAATTTTGAACTACATCAGTACCTGGTGTTCAGATATACTGATAATAACAGCTCACATATATCCAGTGCTCACTCTATACCAGGCACTGTCCAAAGGACAGATACTAACTCATTTATTCCTCACAATAACCTTACAAGGTAGGTACTATTATTATTACTTTTAACATCTTTATTGGAGTATAATTGCTTTACAATGCTGTGTTTCTGCTGTATAACAAAGTGAATCAGCTATACATATACATATATCCCCATATCCCCTCCCTCTTGCGTCTCCCTCCCACCCTCCCTATCACACCCCTTTAGGTGGTCACAAAGCACTGAGCTGATCTCCCTGTGCTATACGGCTGCTTCCCACTAGCTATCTGTTTTACATTTGGTAGTGTATATATGTCCATGCCACTCTCTCACTTCGTCCCAGCTTACCCTTCCCCCTCCCCGTGTCCTCAAGTCCATTCTCTACAACTGTATCTTTATCCCTGTCCTGCCCCTAGGTTCTTCACAACCATTATTTATTTATTTTTTTTGCAGTACACGGGCCTCTCACTGTTGTGGCCTCTCCCGTTGAGGAGCACAGGCTCCGGACGCGCAGGCTCAGCGGCCATGGCTCACAGGCCTAGCTGCTGCCCCACATGTGGGATCTTCCCGGACTGGGGCACGAACCCGTGTCCCCTGCATTGGCAGGCGGACTCTCAACCACGGCGCCACCAGTGAAACCCTTTTTTTTTTTTTTAGATTCCATATATAAGTGTTAGCATACAGTATTTATTTTTCTCTCTCTTACTTCACTCTGTATGACAGTCTCCAGGTCCATCCACCTCACTACAAACAACTCAACTTTGTTTCTTTTTATGGCTGAGTAATATTCCATTGTATATATCTGTCACATCATCTTTATCCATTCATCTGTCGATGGACACTTAGGTTGCTTCCATGTCCTGGCTATTGTAAATAGAGCTGCAATGAACATTGTGATCCATGACTCTTCTTGAATTATGGTGTTCTCAGGGTATATGCCCAGTAATGGGATTGCTGGGTTAATGGCAGTTCTATTTTTAGGTTTTTAAGGAACCTCCATACTGTTCTCCATAGTAGCTGTATCAATTTACAATCCCACCAACAGTGCAAGAGGGTTCCCTTGTCTCCACACCCTCTCCAGCATTTACTGTTTATAGACTTTTTCATGATGGCCATTCAGACTGGTGTGAGGTGTTACCTCGTTGCACTTTTGATTAGCATTTCTCTAATGGTTAGTGATGTTGAGCATCCTTTCATGTGTTTGTTGGCAATCTATATATCTTCTTCGGAGAAATGTCTATTTAGGTCTTCTACCCATTTTTGGATTGGGTTGTTTGTTTTTTTGATATTGAGCTGCATGAGCTGCTTGTAAACTTTGGAGATTGGTCCTTGGTCTGTTGCTTCATTTGCAAATATTTTCTCCCATTCTGAGGGTGGTCTTTCCATCTTGTTTATGGTTTCCTTTGCTGTGCAAAAGCTTTTATGTTTCATTAGGTCTCATTTGTTTATTTTTGTTTTTATTTCCATTTCTCTAGGAGGTGGGTCAAAAAGGATCTTGCTGGGGCCTCCCTGGTGGCGCAGTGGTTGAGAGTCCGCCTGCCGATGCGGGGGACGCGGGTTCGTGCCCCTGTCCGGGAGGATCCCGCATGCCGCGGAGCGGCTGGGCCCGTGGGCCATGGCTGCTGAGCCTGCGCGTCCGGAGCCTGTGCTCCGCAACGGGAGAGGCCACAACAGTGAGAGGCCCGCGTAATGCAAAAAAAAAAAAAAAAAAAAAAAAGGATCTTGCTGTGATTTATTTATGTCATAGAGTGTTCTGCCTATGTTTTCCTCTAACAGTTTGATAGTGTCTGGCCTTACATTTAGGTCTTTAATCCATTTTGAGTTTATTTTTGTGTATTGTGTTAGGAAGTGTTCTAATTTCATTCTTTTACATGTAGCTGTCCAATATTCCCAGCACCACTTATAAAAGAGGCTGTCTTTTCTCCATTGTATATTCTTGCCTCCTTTATCAAACATAAGGTGACCATATGGGCATGGGTTTATCTCTAGGCTTTCTATCCTGTTCCATTGATCTATATTTCTGTTTTTGTGCCAGTACCATACTGTCTTGATTACTGTAGCTTTGTAGTATAGTCTGAAGTCAGGGAGCCTGATTCCTCTAGCTCCGTTTTTCTTTCTCAAGATTGCTTTGGCTATTCGGGATTTTTTGTACTTCCATACAAATTGTGAAATTTTTTTGTTCTACTTCTGTGAAAAATGCCAGTGGTAGTTTGATAGGGATTGCATTGATATATAGATTGCTTTGGGTAGCATAGTCATTTTCACAATGTTGATTCTTACACTCCAAGAACATGGTATATCTCTCCATCAGTTTGTATCATCTGTAATTTCTTTAATCAGTGTCTTATAGTTTTCTGCATACAGGTCTTTTGTCTCCTTAGGTAGGTTTATTCTTAGGTATTTTATTCTTTTGGTTGCAGTAGTAAATGGGAGTATTTCCTTTATTTCTCTTTCAGATTTCTCATCATTAGTGTATAGGAATGCCAGAGATTTCTGTGCATTAATTTTGTATCCTGTTACTTTACCAAATTCATTGATTAGCTCTAGTAGTTTTCTGGTAGCATCTTTAGGATTCTCTATGTATAGTATCATGTCATCTGCAAACAGTGACAGCTTTACTTCTTTTCCAATTTGGATTCCTCTTATTTCTTTTTCTCCTCTGATTGCTGTGGCTAAAACTTCCAAAACTATGTTGAATTAATAGTGGTGAGAGTGGACAACCTTGACTTGCTCCTGATCTTAGAGGAAATGGTTTCAGTTTTTCACCATTGATAACGATGTTGCCTGTGGATTTATCATATATGGTCTTTATTATGTTGAGGTAAGTCCTCTCTATGCCTACTTTCTGGAGGGTTTTTATCCTAAATGGGTATTGAATTCTGTCAAAAGCTTTTTGTGCATCTACTGAGATCATCATATGGTTTTTCTCCTTCAATTTGTTAATATGGTGTATCACATTGACTGAGTTGCGTAAATTGAAGAATCCTTGCATTCCTGCAATAAACCCCACTTGATCATGGTGTATGATCCTTTTTAATGTGCTGTTGGATTCTGTTTGCTAGTATTTTGTTGAGGATTTTTGCATGTATGTTCATCAGTGATATTGGCCTGTAGTTCTCTTTCTTTGTGACATCTTTGTCTGGTTTTGGTATCAGGGTGATGGTGGCCTCATAGAGTGAGTTTGGGAGGGTTCCTCCCTCTGCTATATTTTGGAAGAGGTTGAGAAGGATAGGTGTTAGGTCTTCTCTAAATGTTTGATAGAATACGCCTGTGAGGCCATCTGGTCTTGGGCTTTTGTTTGTTGGAAGATTTTTAATCACAGTCTCAATTTCAGGTCTTGTGATTGGTCTGTTTATATTTTCTATTTCTTCCTGCCTCAGTCTAGGAAGGTTGTGCTTTTCTAAGAATTTGTCCATTTCTTCCATGTTGTCCATTTTATTGGCATATAGTTGCTTGTAGCAATCTCTCATGATCCTTTGTATTTCTGCAGTGTCAGTTGTTACTTCTCCTTTTTCATTTCTAATTCTATTAATGTCTTCTCCCTTTTTTTCTTGATGAGTCTGGCTAATGGTTTATCAAATTTGTTTATCATCTCAAAGAACCAGCTTTTAGTTTTGCTGATCTTTGCTAGTGTTTCCTTCATTTCTTTTTCTTTTATTTCTGATCTGATCTTTATGATTTCTTTACCTCTGCTAACTTTGGGTTTTTTTTTTTGTTCTTCTTTCTCTAATTGATTTAGGTGTAAGCTTAGGTTTTTTATTTGAGATGTTTCTTGTTTCTTGAGGTAGGATTGTATTCCTATAAACTTCCCTCTTAGAACTGCTTTTGCTGCACCCCATAGGTTTGGGGTCGTCGTGTTTTCATTGTCATTCGTCTCTAGATATTTTTTGATTTCCTCTTTGACTTCTTCAGTGATCTCTTGGTTACTTAGCAGTGTATTGTTTAGCCTCCATGTGTTTGTATTTTTTACAGGTTTTTTCCTGTAATTGATATCTAGTCTCATAGCACTGTGGTCAGAAAAGATACTTGATACAATCACAGTTTTCTTAAATTTACCAAGGCTTAATTTATGACCCAAGATATGATCTATCCTGAAGAATGTTCCATGAGCACTTGAGAAGAAAGTGTATTCTGTTGTTTTTGGATGGAATGTCTTATAAACATCAATTAAGTGCATCTTGTTTAATGTATCATTTAAAGCTTGTGTCTCCTCCTTTATTTTCATTTTCCATGATCTGTCCATTGGTGAAAGTGGGGTGTTAAAGTCCCCTACTATGATTGTGTTACAGTCGATTTCCCCTTTTATGGCTGTTAGCATTTGCCTTATATACTGAGGTTCCTCTACGTTGGGTGAATAAATATTTACAATTGTTATATCTTCTTCTTGGATTGATCCCTTGATCATTATGTAGTGTCCTTCTTTGTCTCTTTAATAGTCTTTATTTTAAAGTCTATTCTGTCTGATGTGAGAATTGCTACTCCAGCTTTCTTTTGATTTCTATTTGCTTGGAATATCTTTTTCCAACCCCTCACTTTCAGTCTGCATGGGTCCCTAGGTCTGAAGTGGGTCTCTTGTAGACAGCATATATATGGGTCTTGGTTTTGTATCCATTCAGCCAGTCTGTGTCTTTTGGTTGGAGCATTTAATCCATTTACATTTAAGGTAATTAGCGATATTTATGTTCCTATTACCATTTTCTTAATTGTTTTGGGTTTGTTATTGTAGGTCTTTTTCTTCTCTTGTGTTTCCTGCCTACAGAAGTTCCTTTAGCATATGTTGTAATGCTGGTTTGGTGGTGCTGAATTCTCTTAGCTCTTGCCTGTCTGTAAGGTTTTTAATTTCTCAGTCAAATCTGAATGAGATCCTTGCTGGGTAGAGTAATCTTGGTTGTAGGTTCCCTTTCATCACTTTAAATATGTCTTGCCACTCCCTTCTGGCTTGCAGAGTTTCTGCTGAAAGATCAGCTGTTAACCTTATGGGGATTCCCTTGTATGTTATTTGCTGTTTTTCCCTTGCTGCTTTTAATATTTTTTATTTGTATTTAATTTTTCATAGTTTGATTATTATGCATCTTGGAGTGTTTCTCCTTGGATTTATCTTCTCTGGGACTCTCTGTGCTTCCTGGACTTAGCTGACTATTTCCTTTCCCATATTAGGGAAGTTTTCAAATATAATCTCTTCAAATATTTTCTCAGTCCCTTTTTTTTCTCTTCTTCTTCTGGGACCCCTATAATTCGAATGTTGGTGCATTTAATGTTGTCCCAGAGGTCTCTATGACTGTCCTCAATTCTTTTCATTCTTTTTTCTTTATTCTGCTCTGTGGTAGTTATTTCTACTATTTTATCTTCCAGGTCACTTATCCGTTCTTCTGCCTCAGTTATTCTGCTATTGATCCCTTCTAGAGAATTTTTAATTTCATTTATTGTGTTTTTCATCACTGTTTGTTTGCTCTTTAATTCTTCTAGGTCCTCGTTATATGTTTCTTGTATTTTTTCCATTCTATTTTCAAGATTTTGGATCATCTTTACCACTATTACTCTGAATTCTTTTTTCAGTAGCCTGTCTATTTCCTCTTCATTTGTTTGGTCTGGTGGGTTTTTACCTTGCTCCTTCATCTGCTGTGTGTTTCTCTATCTTCTCATGTTGCTTAACTTACTGTGTTTGGTGTCTCCTTTTCACAGGCTGCAGGTTCGTAGTTACCGTTGTTTTTGGTGTCTGCCCCCAGTGGCTAAGTTTGGTTCAGTGGGTTGTGTAGGCTTCCTGGTGGAAGTGGTGGAAGTGCCTGTGCTCTAGTGGATGAGGCTGGATCTTGTGTTTCTGGTGGGCAGGACTGCGTCAGTGGTGTGTTTTGGGGTGTCTGTGACCTTATTGTGATTTTAGGTAGCCCCTCTGCTAATGGGTGGTGTTGTGTTCCTGTCTTGCTAGTTGTTTAGCATAGGGTGTCCAGCACTGTAGCTTGCTGGTTGTTGAGTGGAGCTGGGTCTTAGCATTGAGATGGAGATCTCTGGGAGAGCTTCGCCATTTATTACATGGAGCCGGGAAGTCTGTGGTGGCCCAACGTCCTGAACTCGGCTCTCCCACCTCAGAGGCACAGGTCTGACACCCGGCCGTAGCACCAAGGCCCTGTCAGCCACATGGCTTTCTGTTGTGTGTTATAGTCCAGAGGAAGATGGTGTCACAGTAGATGTCATTACGGTGTTCCAGTTCCCCTCTGCTGAGTCAAGGGCAGTGAGAGAGAGGAAAATCCGTAGCATTCTACTATCATCCAGTTGTGCAATTCTGAATAATCCTGTGTCTCTGTTTTCTTTCAGAGCACACCCATGGTGTTGCAAGCAAAGCTCACTAGGGTCCCCAGGAAAAATACGATCGAATCTAGGTCATAAGGTCTACTTCTTTTGTGCTTAGTCTAGTTTCACTTATCTATAGAAGCCGCATGCAGAAGTCTTGCACCTGACACATTGGATTAGTGTTCCCAGCATAGAAACGCTGTGCCGGACACTTTTCAAGGTAGTTACTATTATTATTCCATTTTATATATGAAGAAATGGAAATCAGAGAGGTTAAGTAATTTACCCACGGTAAGAAAGCTGGTAAGTGACAGAACCAGGAATTGAACCCAGGTAATCTGGTCAAGATCCCTTACTATTAATTTCTACTGTAGAAAACTTCCCACTAAAACATTTCTTTGATCCTTTGCAGGCACAGCAGAGAAAGGGTGTATGTGTGGGTGTGCATGCAGGGGTGTGTGTGTATGTGTATGTATACAGGTAGGACTGCTTGGGGAGGGAGAGAAACAGACATGAAATGGTGAGGAGCAGGACTGTGGGTCACGGTCTGTGCTGGGAGGATGCTCACCCTTAGAGAAGGAAGATCAACAAACAAGCCTAGCTTCACAAGAGGACCTGAGGGTACAAGAAAATGGTGGTTTTTGAGAGTTCTTAGAACCCACCGTCACCCACCCAGCATAGTGGTGTGTACATCCCATGGGGAGAGAGAGACACATAGCTGAGAACTGTCTGTCCAAGACGACCTGCTGTAAGATCCCTCTAACGTAAAGGTCTGTGGTAGGAGACAAATGTTCAATCTCGCAACCATTTTGCAGTGGGAGCTAAAAAATAGTACTCTGCCCACTGGAAATGGTGATTTGGGCAGTACACTGAGTAGAAGTAGGAGAGGAAGGTCTGGTGCTGGGCTTGAAAAGGCAAGAGTCCTGGCAGTCTGAGGGGTGAGGCTTCCAGGATGGAGGAACATCAGTGGCCAAGCTGGGAGCTCGAGCAAAGTAAAGCGAGGTCAGCTCAGAGGTGAATGACAGTAACTGAGAGAACATCAGGCCAGACCAGTGCTCATCTGTGAATTGGGTGGCATTGGCACCACTGCTGTTGGTTAAGCAGCAGATTGGAATAATTCCTAACAGAGTGACCCTCCGTAGGGGATACCTAGAGGTGTTAAAAAATGAGAGAACCACAAAGGGTGGGGAGATGCTGCGAACCATCCATATTTAAAAATTATATTGAATTATTTATCACTCTCTTACTTACAAGAAAGGGTTTATTTTACTTAGGATATATGAGTCTCCAGTTGGACCCCACTGTGTATCCCTCACAGATGTTAGAATACAGTAGATGCTCCTTGCAACATAGACAGGGGGCCCTCCAGCCGCTAACTTGCATTGCATGGAATACACCCTGCTCAGTGGTTACACATCTTTAACGGGCACCTCCCTCATAGGCTCTGGGTGAGACAAAGGGGAATCATGTCCACAACACAAAGGGCTTGGGCTTGTGCACCGGGGCATGCTGATGGCAGGGACTGCTCCAAGGCCGCTCCTGAATCTCTGTGCGTCTTCACAGATGGAAGAACTTCAGGGGTGGATTTCACTGCACTTTCTTTCACATAAGGGAGTATAAACATCAGTCGCGTAAAGCTAAGGGAATGGCTTGAGTCTGAGCTCATGTGGTCCCTGGCCTCTCACTGAGCTACCACTTCCCACACGTTGTCTGAGTCAAAGGCAAAGTTTGCTTTTAATTTCTGCAACACGGAGCTCTCTTTGTTGACAAGAGAGCTGCCTGGGCTGATGTCGGGGGCAGATCCCTGAGCCGGCTCTCAGCCACCTGCAACTTCCTTGACCTGGGAAGCGCTGCCAGGCAGCCCGCCGGCTCCTCACTGACTCCATCCACACCAACAACGCCGTGTTTTCCATCTGTGCTGCCCTGGAGGCTGTGGAATGCCAGCGGTGTGTGTTTACAGCAGGAACGCAGTGGCAGACTTTGGAGCTGTCCCAGGATTATGAAAACCCTCATTTTCCTCCATCTATAACCTCCAAAAGGTTGTGTCTGCTTTTCCCGTTACCAACTAGACCCAGAGCTCCATGGCAAAAGAAAGAAAAAAAAGAAAAAGCTGATAAATTTTTGAATTCATTTTCTTTGCCAATTCTCTCCTTTCTCCTCCCAGCACGGTCACCAGACTTCGATTTTATAGGCAAGTACTAGAGCAGGAGCACTTTATATGCTGTCATCCAAGCCAGTAGTTGGTTATCCAGTTAAAGAAACATTGCTTAGCTTTTCCCTGGTGGTGCAGTGGTTGAGAGTCCGCCTGCCGATGCAGGGGACACGGGTTCGTGCCCTGGTCCGGGAAGATCCCACATGCCACGGAGCGGCTGGGCCCGTGAGCCATGGCCGCTGAGCCTGCACATCCGGAGCCTGTGCTCCACAACGGGAGAGGCCACAACAGTGAGAGACCCACATATCGCCAAAAAAAAAAAAAAAAGAAAAAAAAGGAAACGTCGCTTAAAATGCTACACCTGTACTTAAACATTTTATTTTCATCTAAATCATGTGAATCAAACTAATTTGCAGATCTTTTGATGTCAGCTTCGGCCTTTTCCTTTGCAATTGGGTCTGTTCACTGGAGTTCAGCATGGACTATTCTGTACATCCCTTTCTCATTATATAGATTCCAAAATGTCCTGTTTTCTTTTCTTTAAAGGGGAGCTAGAACTTAAAAACTCTGGCAAGGCAACCTGAGTACAGACTCCTTCTAGAATATTATGATATTTTTTCTCCCAAGCTTCTTCAGCTGTCTTGTCTATACTTAATTTGTTGTATTTTAAAAAAAACAACTAAACCTCATTGAGTCTTTCTTACACATTCACCTCAGTTTTCATGAAAAAAAAATCCCCTGCACTCTCACATTTCTTTGGTTTTATAACATTTAACCAAACTGCATTATTACAACTTAAACACAACTAACATAAGTAGGTTTGGGAACAGATTCAACTGACTCTTGGTAAATAAAGAGGTCACCTGGTGGGACCAGAAGTGCCTGGTTGAATGAGGAGAGAAACTGCCGGCTGTGCATACGCAGGGAGATTGTTCCACGGAAGAAGAGCAGGTGTTGGTAAGTACACCAGTTGGTGAAATGCAAATTAGTTAACTAGAGTGCTTCTGCTGTGTGTATGCATGTACGTCTATATGTGTATGTGTCTATATGTGTGTGTGTGTGTATATGTATGTATGTATATACACCACATTTTTGAGATGGTATTTAGTTTTAAAGAACATAGTTAAAGAATACTTACTAAGACTGCTTAGCAATACCAACATGAAAAAACAAATGACCTTATTTTTCCCAGCCACAGGCCACAACAGTTAGGCAGGTACCCAGAATCCTGATATCCTCAACAAATGTCAGTGCTCAGAATGGCTGCACAGCAAGCATCCACTTGGCATTTCCTAGGTGAGCAAACAACTCTGTATCCACGTGGTTGGCTTTATGAGCAAGTAGACGGAAAAGTCCGAATCTGCTCCCCAGGCTCAATTTCAGGGAAACATTCAGCCAGGTATCTGGTCTGAGAGGTCTCCTCCCTTCAGCACTATCTGCTTAGCGGGGGTTGGGTTGGCAATGGTATCAGGATGCATGCTGAGGGCCTTTTGCCTGAGATCGTTCTTTTCTTGCTCCATGCAGAGAGCCTGTCATAACCATAGCTCTCTTGTGGTGTTCTACATGCAACTCCACATCTCTGCCCACAGCTAAATGGCTCAGCTGAAAATCTGAACTAAAAGCAACCTCTCCGACAGGCTGGTCAGCACTATATGAGATCCCTTGCATGAGAGCCACAAAAAAAGCCAAATGGATCACAAGATGGAAAGACAATAGTATGCCGGCAGAAGTGGAGAGAAAAAAGGAGACAAGAAACAGAAGCCAGGATGTAGAGGCACAAAAGGAATAAGGCACTAAACAAGGGCTGGTGGAGGGAGGGATGACAGACCCACCGCATGAGCAGACCCTTTGCTCTTCCCTATTTTTTTTTTTTTTTTTTTTTTGCAGTATCCCTCTTGCTCTTCAAAGAGCCATACTAGCAGTTCCATTAATTCCTGCAGCCACAGAGCCCTGAACAAAGACATGCTTTCAGGAAGAAAAAAGAAAGCAGAAGTTGACAATACAGAATGCATGTGGATTATCAGCAACTGTGAGTAAAAACCAAAAAGTCAAAATTACTGCATGAACATGGTAGTCAATCTAAAACGTGGAAGGGAGAGAGAAGGCAGACCCTACTGGACGAGCTGTGAAGGGAAAGGCCAGATCCGTCACGAGCATCCTCTCAGCATTCCTGAGGTCAAACAAGCCACAGAGCTGGCTTCTGTTATGAGGCTCCAGCTTGGGGGTCAGTCATGCATTTATATCCCTCTTCTCAGTCAATCTGTATGAGTGGGGTTTGAATGTTAAAGCCCCATGGAAGTTCCTACCTCTCCTCCATTGTGCATCATTGTGTTCCACACCTGTCTGAGGACATGGGGGCATGGTAGGTGGTTTCTCAAAATAGGGCCTTTATTATTCTCCCCTCTTTCCTTAAGCCCTCAAGGAAGAAGTTGGGACATGCAGCCAGGACTGTGTGTTGGTTCACTCAGCAATGGCAAGGGAAGAAAGTACCCGCAGGAGTGGAACACACAAAACGTGCTAGGTACACATCGTGTGAGGGGACAGAGACGTCCTCTTCACAGAAACTGAGGTTCTTCACGGAAACGTGGCTTATGGGGCTGCTCCATCTTGAGAAGGCTGGCTTGAAGCTCTGACCCTCCAGCTGGACATGGTCATGATGTGGGATGTGACCACCAGGAACCCAGACTATTACGCCCGGCCATCACACCCTCCCTAGGTGGGAGGCCTCCATCTGCTGCAAATCTTCCCACCCCGACGCTTCGTCTTCACTTTCCTTTGGTTTCCTGCCTTGACGCATGGTAGGCAATTTTACTCTGGGTACCCACTCAGTCACCAATACATGCTTAATACTTTTTGTTCAAGAATCTTTCATCATTTCAGGGTAGATACAATGAGAAAACAACATATTCACAATCTCTTTGGTACAGGTAACTTCCAAATATACATCCTTTAAACATAGCAAACTGTCCTCATAAACAATATTTCACCGGTGTGTAGCTGAATGGGAGATAACTTCATTACAAAGTGTGGTGGTTAGTAAAAAGAAGGGCCTCTGAAGAATGAAAATTCTCCAAACCCTCTCCACACAACCCACAGCCAAACACAGGAAGATACTCACTTCTCTTGGCTTTCCTCTGCCCGCCCCTACCCTCCTGCAAAAAAAATCATGTTAACAGAAAGAAGTTAAGTGGAAGCTGTTTGCTGCTATTTCCACTGCAGTCAGCTGAAATGAATAAAATCAGTTAAGCATTTACAGAGGAGGGAAAGAAGAGAAATAAATACAATCTTATTTTCCTTCTTCAAAGGCCAAAAGATAATTTAGGTAATTTGAATCAGAAAAATAATCTAGATTCTAATCCTCTTTGAGTTCCAGCTTCTTAACATTACTGATTTAATAGCTACTCCCTAGAACTATCCTCTTAGGTAAGTAGAAATATCACAAGTAATAATGATCATGCCACTAATTTTTCCACTGAAAATATGGCCCTAGATACCTGCTTTTATGATGAAAATGATGGGGACTGGGCAGCTCCCAGTTGCTGTTCATGACCTACCCACAGAGTAATCTTCCACAGATGTCTGGTGAGATTATTTAAGGAGTGGACCAGAGCACAGATGTTCACTTCCCAGATGGTGAAACTGAGGTCCCAAAAGTGAGTGCTTCTCAGAGATGTGCAGAGCCATCAATTTCCAATAAGAATTTAACTGCCTAAGCCTTGCTGGTGCTAAGGACATCACCCAAACCTCCATTGATCCTGTAAACAAAGGGCCTGGATTCAGGACTCCCACAGGGTTCAGGACTCCCTTGGTAAGTCCCAAGGGTGTGGTCTGGTATAATTACTCTTGAGTTTCGCAAGCAAGATGAGGATTCTTTTCATCAAGGGCAAATAGCTTGCCAGAGGCATTCTGATAAGAACTTACCAAAATATAGCATTAGCTGTCTTCCCAGACACATTACTCCACTCTCTGTTCAATAGCGGTGACATTTAAACGGCAGTAAGTATAGAGAGAGGCAGCCTGAGCAAAGGTGTGAGTTTCATGTGTGCCGGAGGCATCAATTTCAGCCATGATCACTTGGCAAAGGTGGTTTGCAAAACGATGACGCAGAGGGTATTGCAGCAAAGGGCGGGGGGAGCTCGTGGTACTCTTACCTCAGCAAATGATGCTGGGTCATCCTGGGGAACAGATACCCAGGGGAGAGAGCAAAACCCCAGCTCCTTTCACCTGGGCCACCGCACTGTGAACACTCTAGATTTTGATCTTTAATGGATTTGGGGAATGCTTGGTACTTGATACTGAGGATAAAAGAGAAAATAGTAGACAAAGAGGGACATGATTGCATCCAGAGGCAATGGGAGAGGTGGCACAAGAAGAGAGGAAAGCAAGGAGGAAAGGAAAGAGGAAAGGCAGAGAGAAGCGAGAATTGAAGGTTAAAAAAAGATGGAGTGTGGGCAGAAACAAGCTAACAGACTCTCACCTCTTTGGTAGTTTGAAAAGGCTCATAACTCATTTACTCTATGCATCCATCCATCCAACCATCCACCTAACCAGTTATTAATTAATTCTGCAAATATTTGCTGGATCTCCTAATATGACACAGAGCTTGAGATACACAGGAAGATGGCAAAGTATCCTTCAGAAATCTGTAATCATGGAGGTGACATAAAAGTGAAACAACTAATTAGCCCCTGAAGCAAGGTGAGTGGCATTGTCCCTCACCTCAGCCAGCATCCTGCACTTCATACAGGCACCAGCTTCTGAGACACAATCGACGCCGCCTCACCTCACCTTTTCAGGAAAGAATGCCTTCCAGGTTATGTCTTCAGGCAAGTCAGGACTATCCTAACCCACTTGACTTCTAGAACTCTTATATGTATAAAACACACTGAAAGAATATTAATAATAGCAACAGTAAACAATAACAATATCAATGGCTAACACCTAGAGACCACTCATCAGACACTTTTCTAAGCACTTCCCATGTATTGAGTCATCAACCCTCTTGATGACATAGGGATCATTATTATGTCCAAAGTCACAGAGCAAGTAGAATTTATACTGAGACAGTGTGGATCCCAAGTCTGAGCTCTGTTCATTGCCTCCACCAGAAGACAGCATGGAGAATGAAGAGTCACTGATCAATACTAAACAACGTGAAAGGACTGCATTTCAAATAGCATGAGTGGAAACCCCAAAAAGCACTGAGTAAAACACTCAGATCTGGGCATCCTTCAGTTCTATCCTAGATGGTTTAGGAGACATAAAAGAGCTGGAGCCTTCATCCCTACCCTGGAGAAACTCTGAGTCGAGGGGAAAGAGCAAGATCCCTGAAGGTGCCAATGGGTTAAAAAGGGCTGCCGATGTCAACTGAGCTTGGACACAGCTCAGGCAGGAGAGTCTGCCGCAGCAGATGCTGAAGCGTCTGATTCTGAGATGCAGGGTGATTGGGTGTCTCTGAGCCCCCTGAGACACTGCTGCTGGTCACATACACTCCCTTGGAGATACAAGAGATGAGGGAAAATGCATTTGCTGTTCCCTCTACCTGGAACTCTCATCGCCCTGCCCAAATAACTATATGTCTTCCTTCTGGCCATCGGATGTTACCTTTTCAGAAAGGTCACCTCTGATTACCCAGCATGAAATAGCATCACTTCCCTGAATCCCCCACCGATGTTACCCTGCTCGACATATATTTATCTACTTCTTATCTGTCTCTCTTGCCTCCCCCGTCCCGGAAGGTAAACTCCTTGCACAAGAACTCATCCTCTGTTCACTCTGTATCTCCAAGTGCCTAGAACAGTACCTGGCACATACTAGGTCTCAATAAATATTTGTGGAATGAAGAGATGCAGGTTCCTCAGTAAAATATATGGTGGGATTCAGAGGAGAAAAAAAGAAAAGGAATCATTTGTCCACTTTGAGAAGCTCTTCAAATAATGTAAAGGACACTGATTCCCATCATTAGGGAGCTCCCAATCTGAACAAAAGATATAAATTCCATCTAGAGGAGAGTGGAATCTAATGGTAGAGACATGGTCTCCATCTTTGAGAAATTCACCATAGTGGGGGAAGCAGGAACAATGGCCCCTTCCAATGACTGAGAGCCAACAAACAAACAAACAAACAAAAACCCCCCAAAACAAGAATCCTCAAGGAACGTGGGAGAATAAAGTAGGGGAAGGTTCTGTTCATTACATGACAGCCCATTCAGGGGTCGGGAGAGTTGAATTATGAGACCAGGACATAGTACCCAGGGAGAAACAAAAGCAGGGTCATATCCCCATCTGACCTGCATCAAACTGACTCCAGCCAACTGTGTGTGGATTGTTTCCTGGCTCTGGGCTTTTGGAAGCTCAACTCTCCCTCCTCCTTAAATATCTGACTCAGCTTCTCATAATGGTGCCTCAAGCCCACATAGGGGCACTGGAAAGACCTCTGCCAGCTAACTGCCTCATTAACTAAAGCATCTCATTAATCTTACCATTATCCAAGCTAATTAGAAGTCTCCTCCTCTCCTTCCTCTCTCTTTGCACTCTTCTGTGTTCTCTCCCAGTTCCCTTCTCTTTCGTACCTCCTTCTCTTTCTAGGTAAGACTCTCCCAACACCATAATTCATTTAATTGAGTTGATAAGTCGAGATCCTATGTGTGAGGAGGGTAGGGGATATATATTAAAATCTCAACCTAATCAGTGTGTAAAATAAAGAACAATCAGACAAGCAATAAACTGTTTTTTTATTTATCTACCAAGTGCCGTAGTTAATTTTTCCCTTTTCATGTAAAGGTATTGGTCCTGATTCAAGTCTTTGGTATGTGTGAGTTCACAGTAATCCTCATCTACACCAACCTACAAGAAACAGCACGTACTGTTTTGATCTTTGCACTGTAGAAGCACATTGCCTCTGCAATCATCCCCTTTTTACTATTTTCCCTTGCCTTGGTAAGGTCCTGTTTTTATTTTTGTTTTACAGTTTCTATCCTTGCAAGCCACCGCAAATCATCCATGAAAAAAGGTAGCGTGTCAACATTAAAAAGCAACACAGGGCTTCCCTGGTGGCACAGTGGTTAAGAATCCACCTGCTAATGCAGGGGACATCGGTTTGAGCCCTGGTCCTGGAAGATCGCACAGGCCACGGAGCAACTAAGCTCACGTACCACCACTACTGAGCCTGTGCTCTAGAGCCCGCGAGCCACAACTACTGAGCCCACGTGCCACAACTACTGAAGCCTGCACGCCTAGAGCCCATGCTCCACAACAAGAGAAGCCACTGAAATGAGAAGGCTGCGCATCGCAAGGAAGAGTAGCCCCCATTCGCCGCAACTAGAGAAAGCCCACGCTCAGCAACAAAGACCCAACGCAGCGAAAAATAAATAAATTAAATAATTTTTTTAAAAGCAACATAAGCATGTAGACATGTCACCCATGTACAAATGGAAAATAAAGAATGTGTAATAGAACTAAAGACAGTTCAGGAGAAGGCAAGAAAAGCTACTCATATAATTGAGTCCATAGGGGCTACTATAATGAAGATGGATAGAAAAGATCGGGATTACAGTATCTGAGAAGATAGAAGCTGAAAGGATAAAAAAGACACTGATAAAGAAACCTGGACCAATGGGAGGGCTTGTGCACCCAACACCAGAACCGAGAGGCTGCCCTTCAGGCTTGAGGTATTTTACACTGGCAAGAGTCAACCAAAAAACCTCTTTGTCCTAATAAGTGGTTCATGATTAAAATATAAGTGGACTTAAATAGAGATGAATATACATATGCCAAAGCCAAGATGGATTATCATAATAAACTAGGATGTACATTTGGGAGAAAGCCCAGAACCTCTGGAATGAAACAATTATAAGGTTCCAGAGTGCTGATTTCCTGGAGGTCCTTGGGGAAAATATGGTTTCACGGGAGAAAAAAACCTAAGCTCTTGACTTGAGAGTAGCTGTCCTCTGATGGAAGCAGGAGCACCAACATACTTCACCCAAAAAGCAAAAACAATAGCTCCCTTCTGAGATCTGCAAACTTCCATTAGGATCTGCGTGGCCGATTCAGAGGACAAAAATGTATGGTAGCAGGACCAGCAGAAAATGCAGTTTCCGCCTTTCTTCCCTGGCTCTGCATGCCTTGGAAGCATTGACACACTGCACGGATGAAAAATAATAATAATAATAAAAGCCCTTATCGTCTCAGGGAGAGGTTTCTAGTTATTTCCCAGGATCCTTCTTCATTTTTAACTTATTCCATATGCTTTGCTACCCGCAGACCCCAGCCTCAGCAGCAGAAGCAATCTACGCTGCCCTGCCATTTAAGTGTGAGGAGCCCCAGCTCTATTGAAGCTTGTCATCTTGCCTATTAGCTTGATGTCTTTATTCACAGACCATCTGTACCACCGAGAGATACAGAGGCAGCTAATGTCAATATGAACAAATGCCTCGTCTTTTACAAGAAATGTCAAACACAGGACAGGCTAAGAATGACCCCAGGAATACCGACAGATGTTCAGTACAAGCCTCTCAAAAATCAATCCTTTCTACAGGGACTAATTAAGATGAAATAAGGAGCAAAAGTAAAGAAATTTGTGTCATATTATCAGGAACTTCATCCTCACTTTCCAAGCTCATTATGGGCAGATTGGCCTGTGCCCTTTGAAAAAATGCTGAAAGAGGGGCTGCAGCTACCAGGGCACTAGGGAGGACTTCAACTGCCTCCAGTTCCAAACTGCAAAAAAGAAAATTGCTCAAGAGAAAAAAAGTTGTTACTTAGCCTGATTTTTCTGGTCTGGTTCCTTTAAACAACTACACACAGAAAGAAGCCATTTTCAGAAAATCTTCAAAAAATAAATAACAGGATGGAAAAGAAGATTGTGGTGTTTTTCCATCTCAAAGGGGATAAGAGAGTTTGGCATCCTGGACTTGGGAGTCCAGGCTGATGGGGCCACAGAACGGTCAATCCTGCAAGGTAATGAGCATCTCCCATACTCTAAGTTTTTCCTGTGTCTTCATCCTTCGTGAAAGGGCAGAATCTTGTATTTGTGCTAGCCTCAAAGGAACAGAGGTTGGCATTTCCTGAACTCTGCCTTTACGTAAAGAAATATCTGCCATCCAGAATAGTTGCTGTTCTTCATTAAACTATTTGTCATGCTCTCTGGTTGGGTAACATCATTAGTGTAGTACATCCTAATAATGTGGAGCTCAAACATTTCTCTGCCAAATCACGTGGAGGATTATTTCACTGAGCCTAACCCACTCCCAGGAGGTCGCCTAAGGTGAGATGCCACACCCCTGAAATAATTAATGGTACCCCTTTCTCCCTGCTCAAGAAATTATAGAGGAAGGCAGGCTCTAATGTGAATCTGCTCTAATTTAGATGAGTGTACATCATTCACTAACTTCAGTACTTAATCATCGGTAAACATTTGCTTATGGCCTTGCTCATGAAATGATTCCTAAACTTGACCACTGAGTCCTGGTAAGACCCCAAACTATCTTTGGGGTCTACCAGCAGCAAAGCCTGGAGCCACCTCCACAGCACCATGGCTCCCCATAAAGTCTCCAGTATAAAGCAGTGCACACGGGGAATGGGTCAACATTTTGACAAGGTGGGTTCTTTCTGTGGGTCAAGAGAGGCTCAATTTTTGGCAACTCAACCTATTTGGCGACAGGAGAAAGGCTCAAGGACTGCATGATCCACCAAGGTCACTGATTCACTCTGTAATAAAAAGAACTCCACTGTCTCCATCAGCACCATCAAGCCACAATGGAGCTCCCACCAATATGCTAGAGGCCACAGCAAAGGCTGGACATCTCATGCCGTGTCTGTCAAAGTTTTCTCAAACCTTTCTATCAGTTCATAGAAGGATTTGGTCCTAGATGATCCCTTTGACCATGGAAGTGACTCAGTCTTCTGTATGATTCCCGCAGACCACAAGAGCCAAATTCAGATGACTGTTCTTGGAAATCCAGTTCACTCTCTACTTGGCCTGGTAAGGCTGTATGACACCTGGGTGAAATGTGTAGCAGAAATCAAAATGTGCCAGAATTCTAAAATGAATAAGCATTTATTTATCCGTAATAGATCCCCTGACCTGGGGAGAAGTCATCTGTAGGAGGGTTTGCCCTCCAAGTCACCTGTCCTATAATGCTGCCCTGGGACTCTGTTAACTCTGGGAAGGTTTGAGTGTCCTTTATATACTCCATTCGCCCTTTGAGGGTAACTCACATAAAATGCCAAGTGATAAACCACTTTTGGGAGACTGAAGCATTAACATGCCTTGGTTGGGTCTCTTACCCAAACTATTCCCTTGCTGATATAATCCAATACAGTCTCTGTTTCTCTGTCTTCCTCCTTTGTGATCATGACACTGAACTTGGCTTTGCTACTAAGTCTGTGGCTCACTGAAGACCATCTCTGCCTGGTAAGTCTGTAGGGACAAAATTCTGCTGAAAGGTGGCCTTTTTCTTCCTAGCAAAGATTCCCAATTTGTAAACTCCTGCATTGGAGATCAAGCTGATGCAGGGAACTGGTTACTGCCCAGTCCAAGTGCTAACCCAGTTATAATTATTGCTGTCTGAACACAAGAGCAAGAGTTATCAGATTGACATGTAGAGCAGAGAGGGACTCTGGCAGCTCAAGAGGCTCCTAGAAAATGGCTGAAGAGTCTTACCAGCCCCCATTACAGCCCTAGAATGGCTCTCGAATGTGGGTACTGAACAGACAGAGCATCAAAGATGGAAAGAGAGAAGCTACACTGGCTGGGTGAATCTCAACAAAATCCAGATTCTCTTTCATGTCAAAATGGTCCCCCTCAGGAACCTTGTCGATCAAAATGGCTGCCATACGAGCACAGCCTCCTCTCAAAGATGCCATCTGGGAAGACTGCTTGCCCCAAGGGAACTCAGTGAGATTCCACTTCAAATGGGATTTGAACCTTTGACCTTGAGGTCGAAGTGCTTCTGGGAAGGGAGGGTAGAAATATAATAAGGGAAGTGAAGATCAAAGTGAAATATAATAAGGGAAGTGAAGATCAAAGTCTTGCTTGGAAGCTCACATCTAATAAAAAGGTCTGAGACTTCTTACCAATGGATTCATCAAGGGTTTAGTATATGAAACTAAGAACAGAAAGGCTGGGGTTCTAGTCCTAACTTTCACTGGACAAGTCATTTACCTTCTCTAAGCCTCGGTTTTCTCACCTGTAACCAGGGTTACCTGAATTTTAAAAAAATTTCTACAGCTCACTCTAGACCTAAAAAGATATAATTCTTTGAATCCATTCTCATCCTCCATATTTACCTTTTCTAAGTAGAGCATTCAAGATAGTTTATATGCATTGGCCCCTAAAAGCAAATAACTGAAATATCAGCTCTACCTGTTTGATTTGTACTTAATTCCTACAGCAGAGTGGAGCCCTGTTCTGCTGCATCTGAAGGAACACACATGCTTACAAGGCACACATGGGGGCATCTCACATCAATCCCCTCAGGGCCCACAGTAGCCCCGTCCCATCCCACCTCAGCACATAAATGATGAGTGATAACTCGCCATGTCACACTGTGCTTTCTGCACATCCAAGCTGGCAGTACTCGCTGCATCCAGGACCTGGGAAACATCAGAAGTTTTGGGATTCTTCCTCGTTTCCATTCCCATCATGCTCCCTGAGCCTGCTCGGTTCAGAGAAAGGTTGCCGGCTCCATCTGGCCAACCCGCCTCCCCTACCCCCCCGGCCATTCTCTCCCTCACCACTCCTGTCCCCCCTAAGGAGTTTCTGCCCATTTTGTCACTTCCACCTGTTCTGACAGGTTCCCTTGCCTGACCCCGAGATAGCCCTTGGGGACATTAATCATATAACAGCCGGAGCCGTGAAAGAAACAAGGGTTTGGCTGGATACTGTTACCGTCTCTGTCACCTACTAATCATGTCCTATGACACGGAGGGGCTTAATCAGATGGTCTGCTCTCTCATTAATCATCCTGGGCTCACTCAAACTTCACAGAGAGATTAAAGTTTAGCTCTGCTGGCTCCCCGCACCTCCTCCTGTCTCACCCTCCTCTAAAGCAGTTTCACTCAGGGTCCCTCTCAGGTTCCTTTTGCTTTGCCAACTGGCAGGGCAGCTTGAAGTGTCGGATGCCTACTACCACCACGACATGCAGGGAGGGGGGACAAGTCCTTGCTACCTTTCTATTCTCCCCTCTCTGCCTCCCAATCCACAGAATAGGTTCAGGGAGAGGGAGATCAGAAACCCATTTCATGGGAAGGCTGAGAATCACAGACCTATGCCTGTACTAAAGAGGCAGATGACGATTCACATCTATGAACCTTAAAGAACTAATAAACGAGACTTTTCCTGTACTTAACCAAGAGCAAGGAAAATTAAATAAAACCATCATTTTTAAAAAAATGATTAAAACAGGCTTTTGTGGCACAGTTGGCTGGACTGTGGCTCCACCACAGGGAAAGGCATTCTGCCTCTGAGGATGCCAGCCCAGGATCATCCCCACTTGCCACTCTATGAAAATTATAGCTTCAAGCAAGTCAAAAATAGCCTGTATCTTTGACAAGTTCTTTCCACACCAAAATAAAAATCACTGAAAAGACCCTCCCAAAAACGTCCCGTACGTGAGAGCCAGAATCCATCTTAGCTCAGCTGATTCATTCTTAACCTATTTGGAACTTTCGGGGCTTCAAAGAGGAAAAGCAAGTCCCAGCAAAGGCCCTCAGCAAATGGCTTCTGTCCGAGTGTTGGTTTTGTACTTGCTCCGGGTGCTGTTGACTTTTGCAGTGCTGTACGATTAAGGGAAACAAGGATAATATTTGCCCTCAGAGCCAGGAAAGAACAAATATTTTATCAACATCTAAATCATCTCTCATCTGGCAGGGGAGGAGGGGCTGAAGCCTCAGCTGTACACACATAGTAAGCTGATGAGGGTGACGAGAGGGGCTGCTGGGGGAATCTTCTACCTGTGTAAACCTGACCTTTCGATACCTGAGAGCGTATCCACTGCAAAGAGAGCTCTCTGTGAAAACCCAAAACACCTCTTCCTTTCCAGATGCCCCCACCACTACCCCTCATCCCAGAGTAACTGCCCCAGTGCCATCCTGCTGCCTGCCTTGTTCACTGCCAAATGTACAAGCCAGGCTTGGGACTTGGGAAGGTGAGGTATTTCTGTGGATATTTTGGGGATGATGAGGGCTTGCCCTGTTGTTATGTTTGTTTCTATTCACTGATCCTCCACCACTTGCCCAGAAATGACAGTAGGTGGAAACACTATCTTTCATTACACAAAGTATAAATAGTGTAATCTATCAGCGCCGTCAATCACAATGATTGATTACAGGCTGTCATAGAGAAGAGTGACATATTAGAAAAGTTTTGTTAACAATGCCTATTGCTAGTCAGCCTGCCACAGAGGCTGGTGATTAATGTGTTGTCAGCCTGTAATCCCACACCCTTGGCTAATGAGGCAGGAATTTATCATCTTTACAGAGTGGCAGATGTCAGGGAGAAAGGAATCCAAGTGCTGGAAACAATATACTTTTTCTTACTAGGCCTGACAAGTCTGACAGGCCGAAAAAACCCACAAAGCAGCTTTGTATAAGCACCAACTTAAAACGAAGAACTTTTCACTTGGCATCTTCGCTTTAAATAGTGCTGCAAACCAGCCTCGATCTCTTCAAAAAAAAAAAAAAAAAAGAAAGAAAGAAAAAAAGAAAAAAAAGGACACGAAGAGAGGAGGACACAATGCTGAGTTCTGTGAACTTTGCACCCCGTTGTTGACAGCTGAGACCCCAGGAAGAGGTTGCCATGGCGAGCAGACAGCTTTCTTTGGAAGAGGAGTCCAGGGTAACGTTTCACTTTTACCTGTGAACTTGCGACTAGGAGGAAAACACAGCGTCCAATGGAGGCTGGGGACAGCAGCTTCCCTTGCCACTGCCTTGGGACAGCTTTTACCTGGAGACACATCTCCCTTTCTAGAAACACCGCCCTTTCTGTTGTGGATGAGAAATGGGAGTAGGCAGGAGATAAGAAAGGGGACTCTTCACTGGTCAAAAAAAAAAAAGCAACACAGCAGGGAGGGAGGACCCTTGGAAAATGACTTTCACCAATGCTCTGCCCTTATTTCAAACTACTTTCAGGCTGATTTTTTTTCCATCTCATCTTCTCCCCTCCCATTCATCTCTTCCATTTTTCATATGTGGAAATGACTAAAAATTCTCTAAACCAAGGAACCAAGGAACCAAGTGCCTTGTCCCTTTGCATCCCATCCCATCAACTGCATCTGCCACATCTCCACACAATTCTAACAACAGAAGACCCTGGACCCTTCTTAAGACCCTTTGGGCAAATCTTGGATCTTCTAAGACACTGAGATGCTTCGGAATCTTGGCTGTGTATTTCAACTTTGCCTAGATTGTCCATTCTGTTCCAAGTAACTCCTAAGGACCACCCCACACAGGAGACACCCAATCTTTTCCATGGAGTATTGAAGACATTTCCAAACTTGAAGATTGAAACTCTTCTCTCAGCACAGCATTCTGCCCATACTCGAGCTAGGAAGAGAGCCGGGGGGAAAGACCTGTCTGGTCTGGAAAGTTCTCCAAGCCAGTACCCTGTGAAGACGCAGTGTGATGCTTGTTCTCATGTCAATCTCTGAGGAAGGGAGCAAATCTTAAGTGGCAACATTCTGACGGATGTAACCCTTTTTCAAACACAGATCCCTCTGCTAATGTACACAGATGCAATGCACAAAAACAAAGAGGGAGACGGCAACCAGAGGAGAAAAACTCTGCCTTCTGTCAGCAGCACCCTCAGGCGAGAACACACAGCAAAGCATTAAGTAATTTCATCTCCAAAAGGCAGCACTCTGGCATTAAGATGCACAGGATCCCTGGAGCCCAGACACACCCAATGCACTGAGAGATGGGCTTAGTGGGCCAGGAACCCACACGCCCAAGAAGAAACTCTGGGCAATGCCCGTGCGTGCCTCTCGGGTCTTCCCCACATCCAACAAGCTGAAGGCTGTAGACCTGTGAGGGGCCTGGGGTCAGAGGCTGGACAGCTGGAGGAGTAGCTGGAAGCACCCCACCAGCTCTTTGGGGGATCAGCATAAGAGGCGAGCTCGACGCCGATGTGAATCAGACGGCTCTGAGTGAAGGCTGACGAGGGCGGCGCCGGCTCCACTCTGCCCCGGCCGCCGCTGTCCTGGCCCCAGATCTCACTTGGCGATAAGCAAGGAGCAGTGCAGATGCCCCTCTCCCCTTATCCCCCAGGCCCAATGTGCTGAGAGACAGGTGCTGAGTGAGCCTCCAGGCCGTGGCCGGGTCCTCGGTGGGTCTCCCCCAGCTCTGGTCCTCACAGCAACAAGGACACAGAGCGCCCATCTGGCCCTCCTGCCTACCAGCCCCCTCCCTCCCTTCCCCTGCTCGCTCATGCAGCTTTCATTAACTCCCCCAGCCTGCAATTTCCATCCATTTGACGACAGATTAGAAGTAGATTTCAAAAAGCAAGTCGCTTGACCTCCCATAATGTGCTTCTCTTAATTACATTAAAGACTTTCCAACGTAGCCATACTGGGTTTGACAGGTAAGGGTTTAATCAACTTCAGGTGGCCACTTTTAAGTGCTCCCCGCACTGGGGCCATGACGTTGGCGTCACCTACGCTCCCAACATGGTTCTAATTTAAATGGCTAATTTTGACACGAGGAAAAGATGAGGGCCCACGGAGACCCCACCACCTTGGTGGGGGTGATTTCTAAATTAGGATTAATGCAGCAAGCTGCAGCCTGGTTGGAGGTTTATTTTATGGAGGTTAGAGCAAGTAAATAACATTTATCCTTTGTATATATCTGCATATAATTACAGTAAAGTTTTCTTGTGTGTTAAATTATACAAACTCTTCAAAAGTGGGTGCCTAATGTCTTTTTCTAAAGCTGTGTTATTATTTTGGTCAAAAGTTGTTTACATTCAACAAATTCAATTTACTAAACTTTGACATGTTTGCACAACTGCATATAATTTATGCTGGAAGCCTGAATCATGACTTTCAAATGAACTTTCTCGCTTCTGAATTGGTGGATTGGGGGTGGAACATTTAGGTGTGCTAGCCTGCTCCATCACGTTTCCATGGCCATCACTTTATTTCATCGTTCTCTCCTAAAGTCTTTTAATCATCTGGTAAATACTTATTCAGTATCTACTGTGGTTGAAGCATTATGCTGGGTGCTGAAGATATAATGATAGGGGCTTCCCTGGTGGCGCAGTGGTTGGGAGTCTGCCTGCCGATGCAGGGGACACGGGTTCGAGCCCTGGTCTGGGAGGATCCCGCATGCCGCGGAGCGACTGGCCCCGTGAGCCACAAATACTGAGCCTGCGCGTCTGGAGCCTGTGCTCCGCAACGAGAGGCCGTGATAGTGAGAGGCCCGTGCACCGCGATGAGGAGTGGCCCCCACTTGCCGCAACTAGAGAAAGACCTCACACAGAAACGAAGAGCCAACACAGTCATAAATAAATGAATAAATAAATAAATAAATAAAAATTTTTTTTAAAAAGATATAATGATGAACAAAAAATGATATGGTCCTTGTCCTGAGGACCTTAAAGATTATTTAAGGGAATGGATAAGCAAAATAATATGAAGACATATGTGTTAAATTGCAAAGGCAAGAAGGGCTAGGAAGGAGAGGTATATGCTTCTTTGAGGACCCATAAAAAAAGGCAGGATCTGGTCTTGGAAGAAGGCATCCCTGGGGAAGTGATACAGTTAAGTCCCCTACGTACGAACGAGTTCCATTCCGAGAGCGCATTCATAAGTTCAATTTGTTTGTAAGTCCAACAAAGTTAGCCTAGGTACCCAACTAACACAATCAGCTATACAGTACTATACTGTAATGGGTTTATAATACTTTTCACATAAAGAATACATAAAAAACAAACACAAAAAGTAAAGACACCATTGTTAATCTTACAGTACAGTGCATTGAAAAGTACAGTAGTACAGTACAACAGCTGGCACACAGGCGCTGGCATGGAGTGAACAGGTAAGAAGAGTTACTGACTGGAGGAGGGAGAGGACGTGGGAGATGGTAGAGCTGAAGGATCTTCAGCAACAGGAGTTGGAGGGCGAGCTGCAGTTTCACTCACGCCTTGCGTGACTGGACATGCGAACGCACGTTCGCATCTTTGAAAGTTCGCAACTTGAAAGTTCATATGTAGGGGACTTACTGTAATGTGAGCTGAGAACAGAAGGAGGAGAGTGACAAAGTTAATGAAGTTACTAAAGAGGGAATGCCGAATGTTTTCAGGCAGAAGGAACAGCACGGGCAAAGGCTCGTGGTAGGATGGAGAGTAGCACTTTAGAGAGACTAGAAGGGAGGTGAGTGTGTGTGCGGAGTGGGGGTGGAGGACTGGGCGTGTGTGTGAGGGGTGTTGATGGTATGAAACAGAGCTGGGCAGTTGGTAAGAGAGCCAGGCTATGCAGGGTGGTGTAGACCAAGTAAGGGAGTTTGCTCTTTATCCTAAAGGTAAGACTAAGCAGTGCAAGGTTTGAAGCGGGAGAATGACCTGATTTGTTTGCATTTTGCAAAGATCTGTTGAAGGGGGCAGAGTAGATTGTCAGGGCTCAAAAGCTGATAAAGGTAGATCAGTTTGGAGGCTATTATAGTAGTCCTGAATTTAAGAAATACAAACCACAAACATGATATGGTTTAAACTTGGGTGATGAGGGTGAAGGATGAGAGTGGATGGCTTTAAGAAGCGGTAAGGAAGTAAACTGGTAGGATGTTGGGACCAATGGGTCAACTCTTAGGTCTCCAACAAGAAGGCAGAGACACCTCTGGAGCTCAGGGGACATGTCCCTAGGTACACACCGGCGTTAGTTGAAACTATGGATATAGGTGAGACCACCAAGAAAGGAAGGTCAGACTGAGAAGAAGAGAGGCTCTTGGGCTGAGACACTTCAACATTTACTGGCTGGATGAACATGTATGAGCCTGTAAAGAGATGGGTAAGAGTGGCCAGGGAGGTGGCTGAAAAACCACATGGGTCATAAAAACCAAGGAAAGACTGTGCTTCAAAAAGAAGGTGTGAACAATAGCTTTTACTACTGCTAAAAAGCCAAGCAAGATACACACTAAAAGTTCCCTTGGATTTAGCCACTTGGAGGTCACTGGGAATTAAACAAATGGCGGAGTAATGGGTTCAAAACCCACACTGATCTAGAACGGAGTTAATTATTGAATAAGTTGAAGGTATAAAAATGGAGACTATGGGAATAGGCAACTCTTTTGAAAAGTCTGACACTAAATAGAGAAGAGAAAGGGCTGTATAGGGCTATGGGTAGAATGGTTGTTTGTTTAAAGGAGAGAACTGAGAGTTCTCAAAAAATCTGATGAGAAAGATTGTGTTGTGAGGGAGAGGTTGACTATACAAGACAAAGAAGGAAAAAACGACTCTGCTTTCACCAGAGGGGGAACCAAATGATGGTATCCTTCCTTAGATAGGAGGGAGACTTAATTGATTTTGCTGTATGCTCCTGTAAGAGATTTCTCTAGAGAATGGAATGAACATTTCTTTTATCAGCAGACCTAAAGGTATCCAAGGATGAAGGCAGGCCTTGTCACTGACACTGTTAAAGCCATGCAAAGTCTTTCTTGGGCTTCACGAAAAGTGGTCAGCATTTTGGAAGGAGAGGAGAGAGAGACAGCTCCTGGCCAGGCCCGCTGGGAGCTCAGGATGTGCCCTAAGGTCCCACAGCTCCAGGGGTAAGCTGGAGCCCCTGACCTGTTGCTGAGGGAGGCCAGAGCCAAGGCGAGTTAGGATTGTGGGGTCTCTGGATGAGCAGCTGGCACTTAGGTCTGTCTTTCACATTTTCGTATCTTTTCTGTCCTTTCAGGAATATGCTGCCCATTGACCAATAATTGTCTACAATGTGATAAGCTACACTTGACCTTATGGGAAACAGGCAGAAAATAAAAAGCATAACTATTATCTTTGCATAATTAATAGAGCAATTGGAGTAAGACGACACACATGCTTGAAATAAGAACGGTAACTCAGCAAGAGTGCTTTCCAAGATTTAGAGCGAAAGGGTTGGTCTGGAAAGGCTTCTTGGAGGAGGTAGAACCTAAACTGTGTGGCAGGTTAACTAAGTAGGATTTGCTCAGTGCTTAAGTAGAGGGCAGGGCATTGAGCTGTATTTCCTATATCACACTCAACATTTTTTCCTAATGATAAAAAAAATTTAACGGAAGAAAAAATAAACACAGAAAACTATAAAGAAACCAAAAGTCACCTGCAACTCCAGTACCCAAAGATAAATGTGATGAACATCTGGATAATTTTCCTTCCACTCTTTTCTCTAATTTTTTATGTGTGGGTGTGTATGCATGCCTGTATACACATGTATCGCATGAACACCCAAATGTAACGTGGATCTGTTTACGCAAGTCTCTTGTTTTCTAGACAGCATTCTGGTTTTCTGCTAGGAAGACGCATGGGTGTTTTACATCACAGACATGCACAAGGCAGAAATGAAATCCCCCCACAGTCCTACCTCCAGAGACACATCTGGTCCAGCCATGGAGGCACCGTGGGTTGGGCCCAGGCTAGGGGTCCCAATGACTCGCTGATGACACATTTGTTGACCCATCAGCTGGATCAGAGACCCCATTACTGAAAAACACCTATGCAGGCAGCAAGCAAGCCCTCTCCCTTCCCTGGCTCTGGTGGCGAGACATTTAGAGGCTGGTATTTCCCCAAGCTTGAAATAAGCAGAGATAAAGGTGCCATATTTCCATTTGGTATAAATTTCTCATTTCTTCAATGTCTTTTAGACTCAGCAGTAATTCTACCTTATCCTGTGGATGACAGTACTGCTCTTGAGATGAAGACTTAATGATTCTGGCTAGGTCTCTGCCTAGAAAAGACTCTTTTCCCCTGAGGGGAGAAATATTCCAGGACTGGGTCCTTGCAGGAACCAGAATTCGATACAAGTAGTTCAAATGAAGAAACATTAAAGAAAGGACACTTTAAAGGGCAGGATGAGAGGAAGCGCCAGCATGTGGAGGTACCCAGAGACTAGCAAGAGGGGAGCTGTTACCACCCAGGGCTGAAGGGCCCAAGGGAGAAAACAGTGTTGAAAGACACCAGGGAGAACCAAGGTCATGGAGGAAGATCTCCACTCCTCAGGGGAGATGGAGGTGACCAGCACGGATGGGGTACAAGGAATCAAGAGGTGTTTTCACTGCATTCTAGAAACAGGGTGAGAGTGAGGTCCTGGCCCAACCCCCAAAGGTCCACACTGCCTGATGGGATGGCCAAGGCCATGACCAGGAGGCACAGAGCACAAGAACATCATCTCACTGCACATCTAAGGCTGTGGCTCTCACACTATAGTCCCTGGGTGAGCAATCTCAGCATCACCTGAGCACTTGTCAGGAATGCAAATTCTTGGGCCCATCCCAGTCCTACTGAATTAGAAACTCTGGGAGTGGGGCTCAGGAAACTGTTTTAACAGGCCCTGCAAGCTGCAGTTTGAGAACCCCTACTCTAAGCTAAGAGGGTGCCTTTGAAGAGGTCTAATGAGAAACACCTGGAAGGGCTGATCCAGCCCAGCCAAGGCAACTGACTAGCCACATGTGGGCCTCTACCCCGTCCTGCGCCCACACCCATCCTCCCCCTACCCCCATATTAGAGAAGGCCCAGAATCTGGGAAGCAATGAGTTCTTGTGAACAAACAATGCTTGAAATAAGCTCTCTGAAGTTCAGGCTGTGTCTGAGCAGAAATAGCTGCTCTGGGGCTCCAGGGGGGATACTTTAGAATGATGGAGACTCTGTTACCAGCAGCCTCTGCCTCTGAGGACTCTCTCACTCTGGCAAAAGGATGGACATGACCAGGACTCTGCTATTGCTAACACCACTGGGAGATGATGTATTTCTGCTAATGGTACCTTCTGTCGCTACAGAGAAGCTGCTCCAGCTTCCTCTTGTCCCGCAGAGAATCTGGCAGCCTCTAGAAGATGTAATAGAGACCCGAGGACATTTGTAAGATGCACGACACAGGAAGGGTGTTTTCAATTTGATTTACCTTCCGCCTCCTACAAGGAACCAATAGTTAGTACCACACTGCATCACAAGCCCAGCACACACCAAGAGTGGGCCTGGGGGAGACTGAATAACCCTTGTCAAGTTATGAGGGGTGATCACATAGAGGCTTGTGACAGGCCCCTCCAAATACACAATAACCGAGAATTAGCTTAAGGAAAGCAGGAGGGTCTCAGGATGGAAATGGGGAAACGACACAGGGATGTTTTATGGCTAGACACCAATAGGGGTTCCCATCCACTGCCTGAAGAACAAATAGTTTGTGAATTCGTTCTCGGTACACTATTGACAGGCTGAGAGGGAAAGCAATTATTTGGGGACTAAGTAAGACCTAAAGTTTTTAAGTACAGTGGGCGAAAATATTCAGCAGCTTAGGTTTGTATTGCAAAAGTGTACCATAAACAAAATTGGAATACCTCTTAAATGTCAGACGTGTTCACACTTATACACAGGCACTGATAGTTATTGAAAGCAGAATTATTTCAAATGGAGGTAACAGCAATGTCAACAAGGCTTGCATTCACCCACTCATTTTTTCATTCAATAAATGCTTACTGGGCACTGTATTAGTTTCCTAAGGCTGCTATAAAAACTCACTACAATCTGGTCACTTAAAACAATAGAAATTTATTCTCTCAGCGTACTGGAAGCCAGAAACCTGAAATCAAGGTGTCAACAGGGCCACACTCTGATAGCTCTAGGGGAGAATCCTTCCCTGACTCTTCCTTCCAGTTTCTGGTGGCTGCAGGTATTTCTTGGCTTGGGGCTACATCACTCCAGCCTCTGCCTCCATCTTCCCATGGCTTCTCCCATGTCTCTGTGTCTGTTTCCCCTTTTCCTAGCTTGTAAGAACCTATCGCTGAATTTAAGGCCCATTCTACTTCAGGGTAATTTCATCTTGGGAATCTTTAATTACATCTGCAAAGACTCTTTTTCCAAATAAGGTCACATTCACAGGTCCTAGGTGGACGTATCTTTGGGGAGGCCACTATTCAACCTATTGCAGGCACTTACTATGAACTTGGCATCGTTCTATGGGATCAGGATACATCCGTGCAAAAAATGTAACAAAATCCCTGCCTTTGTGGAGCTCAAATTCTAGGAGGGGAGACAAATGGCAAATACTAAGCATAATAAATACGTTCAATGTATTTTCTTAAAAAGTGGTAAGTGTTCTGGAAACAAAATGTAGAACAAGGTAAAAAGGGTCCCTGACTGCTGGGGTGATACTGATGGGGGGCAGTTTACAGTATTAAGTAGAGTAGTTCAGGTAAGCCTCACTGAAAAGGTAAGATCAGGAAAGGCCTGGAGAAAGTAAGGGAATTTCACCATAAGAGTAGCAGAGAGAAGAGCCTTCCAGGCAGAGGAAATGGCTCGAACAAAGCTGTGAGGGTAGGAGCTTGCTTGGCATATGATAGAAGCAGCAAGGAAGCCAATGTGGTTGGAACAGACTGAGAAGGGGTGAGTATAGGGGAGGAGACCCAGAGAGGCCAGGTAAGGGAGGGCCTTCCAGGGACATGGGAAGCCAGTTCAGGAGTCACATGGAGGAGGGACCCAGAAACTCAGTCTGGCATCTTTCCAACCATCCACTCATCTACCCAAAACTTCAGCCCATTTTGTGACCCTAGCAGGGACCTGGCCAAACGACAGAAGGCACAATCACCTGGGATTTTTAAAAGGAGGAAGATTTTTATTTACAGGAATGTGGGCAAGAGAAAGGAAATTAACGGGGATGCTGAGGGCCCAGGGCTAGCAACGGTAGAAATCCAGTACTAACACGCGTGGAAATATGGAAGTGATCGTGTGACCTAAACTCTAGTCCTGGGTGGGCACAGCCAGAGCCACAAACTGCAGGGCAGGAGCAGGAAGGGAAATAGCCCTACTTCTCTCTCCTCCCGCTTTCTGATCTGGTGGTGCTTCTCATTGTCTAAATCCAACCAGAAGCCAGGAAGCAGTGGAATCTGGCAGTCAGGGCAGAGCCCACCCACCAGGACAGAGAGCAAGGTAAAGAAGGGCAAGTAGGAAACGTTTGCCTGGGATGGCAAACAGGAAATAGGTGACACAGTCTAGTGCCATCCCTGGAGATTCTGTGGAGGATAAAAGAGCTGCGGTCCCTGCCTTCATGGTTCTTGTGTTCCGGTGATGAACAGACATTAAACAAATACAATTAAAAAAAAAAAAAAGAAAGCAGGTGGATCCTAGAAGAAATTCCACCCCCACCCAGAAGAAGCAGATAGTAGGGCGCTTTTAGCCTAAGGGAAGATACCAGTCTGCATCCTCTTGAGGCCACTAAGGCTCTGATAGAAAATGCAAAGTCATTTTGGCTTGAACAGTCAGAAGATGGATACAACTATCCACTACAATTTGGGAAAAGGGCCTGGACTTATTTTCACATCAGTGAAATATGCTACCACAACCAAGAGGGGTGAAAACACGTTCATCGGCTTCAGGAAGTATGTGAGAATAAGACCAACTCCATGAAGCTGCCTTTGTTTAAAACCTGCACACAAGCCCATGGCCAGAAAGGCTTCAGAGGTTCCATATGCCACAACACAGTGGGAGAACAAAGGCTCCCGGGCCTCAGAAGATCAGTAAAGGTCAGGTAGTCCAACACTTGCAGGATGGGGAATCTCTCCCATGAGTACCCTGAAGCACTCCTCGTAATGGGGAAACTCATCACCTTTGGAGGGAGCTCTGACTGTTAAAAGGAACTTCTTTATGCTGAACTGCATTGTGTCACGTTGTATCTTCCAGGCAGGAAGGTTATGAAATTGCTAGGGAAGGTCTAAAGGAGACAGGAACAACCATGCTAGGAGCACCTGGGAAGGCTACTATGTGAGAATAGTTAAGATGACCTCCATGCCTTTCTTGTTTCAATAAATGAAAAGTCAGGGCCCCTGGGGAAGACTGAAACTCAAAAAGTGATATGATTAAAATTCACAGAGTCAAAAGGGGAGAGTGGATTCCTCAAAAAGTTAAACACAGAATTACCATATAACCCTGTAACTCTGCTCCTAAGTATAGAGTCAAAAGAATGGAAATGGTACTCCAAAAAGTACCAGTACATGTACATGCATGTTCATAGCAGTGCTATTCACAACAGCCAAAAGATGGAAACAGTCCAAATGTCCATTATCAAATGAACTGATAAATTTTGGTATATATCAATAAAATCAGCCCTCTGTATCTGCAGGTTCTGCATCTGTGGATACAACCAACTGCAGACAGAAAATATCTGGCAAAAGAAAACTTTTTCTAGAAAGTTCCAAAAAGCAAAACTTGTATTTGTCCCATGCAGGTTACGATTTACATAGCATTTACATTATATTTACAATTATTTATATAGCATTTACATCTTGCTAGGTATTATAAGTAATCTAGAGATAATTTAAGGTATACAGGAAGACATGCATAGGTTATATGCAAATACTACACCATTTTATTTAAGAGACTTGAGTATCCATGGATCTTGGAACCACCCTCCCACAGATACCAAGGGATGACTGTATATACAGTGAAATATTATACAGCCACAAAAAGAAATACAGTACTGATGCATACAATAATGTAGATGAACCTCAAAAATATTATGCTAAGTGAAAGAAACTAGTCAAGAAAGGTCACAAATTGAAGACTCAATTTACAGGACATATCCAGAAGAGATAAATCTACAAAGCCAGAACGTAGACTGCTGATTGCGGGAACTGGGGAAAGGAGGGAATGGGGAGAAACTGCTTAATGTATAAGGGAGTTGACTTTGGAATGATGGAAATATTTGGAACTAGATAGAAGTGGTGGCCACACAACACCTTGAATGTAGTAAATGCCACTAAATTGTTCACTTTATAATGGTTAATTTTATGTTACATGGATTTCACCTCAATAAATTATTTTTAAAGAGTCAGAAAGCAGGATGAGTACAGATGTGGTCATCAAATTCTACCATATTAGAATTTTTGGTAAAGCTAGGTTTACTACCAGGTAACAAATCCAAGAACCTAATTACACCAAAAAGTACACCAGATAAAAAAATAAATTGGTTCAGAAAGGTATAGATCAGTGCTTTTTAAACAATCTGTAGTGAAGGAAAAATTTTTTTTTTTTTTTTTTTGCTGTACGCGGGCCTCTCACTGCTGTGGCCTCTCCCGTTGCGGAGCACAGGCTCCGGACACACAGGCTCCGCGGCCATGGCTCGCGGGCCCAGCCGCTCCGCGGCATGTGGGATCTTCCGGGATCGGGGCACGAACCCGTGTCCCCTGCATCGGCAGGCGGACTCTCAACCACTGCGCCACCAGGGAAGCCCGGAAAAATTTTATTGTTGCTGTTATTTTGAATTAAATTTCCAATCTCTTACGGGTCAATACTATCATAAAATAAAAATGAATTACTAGGACTTACAGCTTCCACCTAGAATATAGGAAGCTGGAAAGAATATTACTCATGCACCACCAACAAGAAAAAGCTGGATAATTTGCAAAATCATTGTCTTCATCCTATTAGGAAACCGAGGAAGATAAGGTCTCCATAAAAGTGGGTTAAAATAAGTTCACATTTTCAGAGGACTGCTAAAATCCAAGTGTGGGCTAGCAGGACAGAATAGACAAACTCCTGGGAGCTGCAGACCCAGGAGAGTTCACACCTGCTCTTCTCCAAGGAGCTTACTGTGTGCTCGCAGAGATAGACTCAGGGGGCAGGACTGGAGTCCAGGGCAGCTGTCCTCAAGCATACAGGCCTGGAGAAGGGGAATGATGCTGCTACTGGAAAAACACAGAGCTCTTTACAATAACTCCTCCCCTAAAGGAACAAAGGCTTTAAATTACTGGGGTTATGCAGCAAATTCTACCATGTGGGAGCACAGATAAAGACCCACTGCATTTGAGGAGAGTGTAAAAAAATAAAGAACCTCTACCCTGTGGGGTAGATAGGAGACAATGCTGGATCCTGACTATTAAATGTCTTCTAAGGTTGCGGGAGGGGTCATCACTGAGCAAGTTCCACCCCTTGCAGAGCAAAGACTATTACCTAGATAAAGAGAGATACTCCATAGCATTAAAGAGGTCAGTTCACCAAGATGACATAACCATCTTACAACATTAGAGTTTCAACAGAGCTTCAAAATACATGAAGCAAAAAGTGATAGAACTGAAAGGAAAAACAGACAAATTCACAATTACAGGTGGAGATTTCATCACTCTCCTCTCAGTAATCGATAAAATAAGCAGACAAAATCAGTGCGGATGTAGAAGACTTGAACAACACCATTAACCAACTTGGCCTAACTGATATTATGAAGCTCTATATGAAACGACCAAAAATACACACTTTCTGAATGCACATGGAACATTTACTAAAATAACCACATTCTGAGATATAAACAAACCTCAATGAATTTAAAAGAATTTAAGGCATACAAACTGTTATATGACCATACAAAATTAAACTAATAATGAATACAAAAAGAGGTCTGGAATATTGCTAAATATATGGAAATTAAGCAACATATGTCTAGAGAACACATGATTCAAACAAGAAGTCATAATGAAATATAGATTATTTTTTAATTGAATGAAAATGAAAAGTATAAAATTTGTGGACTTCAGCTAAAAGAATGATCAGAGGAAAATTTATAGGACTAAATGCTTATTATATTAGAAACAAAGAAAGGTATCAAATCAGTAATCTAAGTTGGTTATTAATAACCTTAAGAAACAAGAAAAATAAGAGCAAATTAAAAGCAAAGTCTGTAGGGAAAAACAGGTTAATAAAGAGTAAAGCAGAATTTTTTTTTAATTATGAAAAAGGTCAGTAGTACCAAAAACCTGCTCCTTGAAAAGATCAATACAATTGATAAACCTCTAGGCAGAGCCAGATAAAAAAAGACAAGATACAAATTATTTATATCAGGAATTAAAGAGGAATATTAATGATACAGATATTAAAGACATGAAAAAGATAATGAAATAATATTGTAAACTAAGCCACAAAATTCACCTTAGATGAAATTGACATCTCTTTAAAGACAAAAATTACCAAAGCTCATACAAAAAAAAATAGATAACCTGAATAGGCCTATATTAATCAAAGAAACTGAATGTGTAGTTAGAAATTTTCTGGCAATAACTAGGACAAGAAAGCCAATCAAAAACTACAGTCTCAGGTAACTTTACCAATAAATTTTATCAAACATGTAGATAGATAATAATACCAATTAGATAGAAACCCATCCATAAAATAGGAGGTAATATTCCTCAACTCATAAGGCATAACCTCAACATCAAAACCAGATGAAAATATTAAAAAAAAAACTATAGACCAATATCCATCATGAACACAAATTACAAAACTTCTCAACAAATATTAGCAAATCAAATCTGGCAATATATTAAAAATATAATATATCATGATCAAATAGTGTATATCTGGGGGAATGCAAGGCTGGTTCAACATTGAAAAAACAATATAATTTCCTATATACACAAACTAAAGAAGATAAATTGTATAGTCACCTCAATAACTAGAAATACATTTGACAAAATACATCATCAATCATTTTTTATGATTAAAAGAGAAAAAAACACTCAGCAAATTAGAGAGAGGGCACCTCCTCAACCTGATAAAGGGATCTACCAAAAATCTATAGCTAACTTCATTCTTAGTCGTGAGAGACTAAATGCTTTCCCATTAAGATTGAGAACAAAACAAAGATATCTGTTCTCACTACAGTTATCCCCCATTATCTGCAGGGGGATATGTTCCAACGCCCCCAGTGGATGCCTGAAACTACAGATATTACTGGACCTTATATATACCACGTTTTTTCTTCCTATACATACCTATGGTAATTTTAATTTATAAATTATGCAGGGTAAGGGACTAACAACAATAACTAATAATAAAATAGAACAATTACAACAATGCACTGTAATAAAGGCTATGTGAATATGCTTGCGCTCTCGTTCTCTCTCTCTCTCAAAATAGCTTATTGTAAAAATTTAATGCCTTTTTCATTTTAACTAAGCAGTTATCATGCACTGTGGCTGTAACTTTTGCAGTCTGAGATGTGACAGTAAAACTAGCACAATTTTTTTTTCCTTCTTCACAATTTCATGGAGAGAAGATTCATTCATACCATAGAGCTTAGCAACATCAGCATACAATATTTTCTTCCCTTATTAATTGGAGAACTTTCACCTTTTCACTTAAAGGAAAACTTCATGGCTTCTCTTTGGTATATCTGAATTGGTATATCAGCATCACTACTCTTGCGTTTTGGCGACATTATTAAGTAAAATAAGGGTTACTTAAACACAAGCACTGCAGTACCAAAAGAGTTGATCTGATAACCAAGGCAGCTGCTAACTGATTAACTGACGGGATACACTACACAAAGGGGATGATTAACATATTGGATGGGACAGTGTGAGATTTCATCATGCTACTTAGAACAACATGCCATTTTTAAAACTCATGAATTGTTTACTTCTGGAATTTTCCATTTAAAATTTTCAGACCACAATTGACCAACGGTAACAAACACAGAAAGCAAAACTGTGGGTAAAGAGGAACTACTGTATTCCCTATTCTACATAGTACTGTGGAATCGTGCTACTAAGATATTGTCCTTCTAAGTACTGTAGTTCTAAGCTGTGGAATACAGCAATAAATAGAAATAAAGAACATACAAATTGAAAGGAGGAAGTTCAACCGTATCTGTTCATAGATAACATGATTGTCTACATAGAAAATCTCAAATGATTCACAAAAATATTCCTAGAAATAGTGAGCTTTTAGCAAAGTCACAAAAATAAATCGTACTTTTATAAACTAGCAGTGAACAACGAGAATTTGAAATTTAAAAAACAGTATGATTTAAAATAACAAAAACCATTTTATACTTATGTATAGACCTAACAAAATATGAGCAAGATCTATAGCCTGAAAACTACAAAAACACTCATGAAAAAAATCAAAGATTTAAATGAATCAATAGAGATGTCATGTATGTGGACTTGCAGTCCATATTGTTAAGATGTCCACTGTCCCCTAAATGTTCTTTATATTCAAAACAGCTCCAGTCAAAGCCCCAGTATCAACAACCTGATACTGAAATTTTAGGGAAAGGCAAAAGGGCTAAAATAGCCAAAAATATTTTTGAAAAAGAACAATGCCAGGGGACTTACACTATCTGATTTCAAGACATACTATAAAGCTACAATAATCATGACAGTGTGGTATTTGTAAAAGGATAGACTCATAAATCAATGAGACAGAATTAAGATCCTGGAGATACATCTACGCATATATGGCCAATTAATCCTGACAGAAGTACAAAGGTAATTAATTGGAGAAATAATAACCTTTCGACAAATGAAGCTGGAACAATTGGATACCTATATGTAAAAAACAAACCCTGACCTGTAGCATGTACTATGTACAAATAGTAACTAAAAATGGATCATAGGGTTTCCCTGGTGGCGCAGTGGTTGAGAGTCCGCCTGCCGATGCAGGGGACACGGGTTCGTGCCCCGGTCCGGGAGGATCCCACATGCCGCAGAGCGGCTGGGCCCGTGAGCCATGGCTGCTGAACCTGCATGTCTGGAGCCTGTGCTCCGCAACGGGAGATGCCACAACAGTGAGAGGCCCGCGTACCGCAAAAAAAAAAAAAAAAAAAAAAAAATCCTGTAGCGTCCCAGTGACTGTGCTGGGGAGCCTCAGCACACAGTCTGGGAATGACAGGGCTATAGGGGGATAGGAAGAAAGAGAGAAGGAGAATGAATAAATGCACAAACGAATGGAGGAGGGACACAGGGCTTCCTAAGGTGGAGAGAAGGGGTACAGAGGAGGGTCAAGAAAGCAGGCATCCAGGCCATCACCCAGTGGTTCTCCAGCGTAGCAGCCTTTATTCCACTAATTTACTTTTGAAATGAGGATCTAAGAGGCAGAAAGGTGGGGTAGGCAGATCCCTCCCTGTACAGCCAATATAACCTAATGCAGTTTCAGGATGACCAGTTCTTACCACCCCAGCTTACCTGCAGGGTGTGAAAGTCCTCAGCTAATTTGCCACATGACTCATTAACCAGGGGAAATCATTTAAGTGAACACTGGCTACATATTGACCAAGGTCACTGTTTAACCTTCAGGAAAAAATGACCCTTGACCACCTGCATACAGCCAAAATGTGCCACAGGCCCCGGAAATGCCAACACCCCGCTCCTGAAATATGTTCGAGGCCTGCTTGGCTCTGGGCCTAGAGAGGTCACCGAAGTGTTAGGAGCCAGTGAAAGGGGGAAGGGCTGGCGGGGTGGGGGGAAGTGGGGGGTGGTGCACGGCAAGGAGGGAGCACCAGGAAGGCAGCCCCCGGGGTGCGAGGGGCAGGGTGAGCTCCCCTCGGAGCTGGTGAGTCAGCTGCCCAAGGCCAGCACGTTAACAAGGAGTGAGAGACACATGCCCAGACACCAACCTCCCACTTGACTCAGACCTCACCTTCTGCAGGACACCCCCTGGAGTGTCCCCTACTTTCCATTCCTTTAATTAAAGGTATGGAGGGGAACTGGACAAAGTGCAGAGAAGAGGTTAAAGGGAAATGAATTAGTCTTTCTGAAGAAAGATTAATAGAGTCCAAGTTTTCCCCAGAAAGGCAGCCATGGGTAACTTACCATATATTCAAAGATTTCTCACACATACACACACATACACACACACAGCACATTTCCTTTGGGGGACACAGTACACACTAAAACAGGGACAGTTTGGGGTGGGCATAATACCAAAGTGAAAAGATATTCACATTTATGGAGTACTCATGATTTTACAACCTTAGTGTGGATATTATTTCACAGTTGAGGAAAGTGAGCTCATAGAGATTATTAATTTGTTCAAAGTCCCACAGCAAGTAAACGGTGGCCCTGAATCCAAACCTCTTCTTTCCTAACTCACTTATACCACCCACCCAACTCCCCATCACCAGATTAAAATTCACAAGAGACCCCTGAGGCCTCGAAATGTGTTCTTACAATTTAAGAGGACTAATATTTCTTGGTGTCTTGTATTTACTCAACAGTGTATCTGAACCATCTATTAATATATAGCTCCTAACTCTTGTAATTCATTCAAAAATTTAAAATAGAAAACAATTCTAAGATACAAAAAAAGAACACAGCAGATGTCTGTGTACCCTCTACTATTAAACAAATGTTAGTATTTTACCAGATTTGCTTCAGATATTCCATCTCTCTGTAAAACATGTCCAGTATAGCTAAAGCTATGCCCTATTGCATCAATTGCTCTCTCTCTTCACAGAGTTACCCACTATCCTGGGGCTAGTATGTAACATCCCACACTTGTTTGAATAATTTTACTTCATTCGTATGTATCCATAAATAATATATACTATTAAGCACATTTACCTACATGGCATCATACTCAAAGTATATCTGCAACTTGTTTAACTTAATATTACGTTTTGAGATTGAGAACTTGTTCACTTATTTTAACTGTTTCACGGTATGCCATCATATCACTACACATTTTTTTTTTCCTGTTCCCCTACTGAGGGGCAGCCAACCTGTGTATTAGTAATCTAGGGCTATCACAACAAAGTACCCGAAACTTGATGGCTTCAACAACAGAAACTTATTTTCTCATAGTTCTAGAGGCTAGAAGTCTGAAATCAAAGAGCTGGCAGGGCCACGCTCCTTCCAAAGACTCTAGGGGAGAATCCTCTCTTGCCTCTTTCAGCTTCTGGCAGCCTTGGGCATTCCTTGGCTTGTGGCTGCATCACTCCGATCCCTGCCTCCAACTTCACATGGTCTTCTTTTCTATGTTTCTGTATCCAAATCTCCCTCTCCTGCTTTCTCTTATAAAGACACAGTAATTGGATTAGGGTTCACCCTAATCTGGGATGATCTCATCTCCATTCTTATCTCAATTACATCTTCAAGGACTTCCATCCCAAATAAAGTCATATTCTGAGTTTCCGAGTGGACATGGATATTTGGGAGGATGTTATTCAACCCACCCTCACCTGTTCTGCTTTTTTTTTTGCTATTATCCATATGCTGCAGTGAACAGCCTTACACATCTCTCATATCTCTACAGGCACTGAATGAGGGCTGTCCTAGGGCTGACATCCAGAAGTAAAATTGCTGGAGTGCAGGTTTTACTTTATTGTGTGATGCCAAATCACAATCCCACCAGCAATGGATGCGTTCCCCTCTCTGCACATCCTTGCCCAAGCCTGACGGTGGGATTAGTTTTTTCCAGACTGATGGGTATGAAGTGGTATTTCACCACTATGCTATTTTGTCTTTCCCCAGCTAATCTGTATTTCTTCAGGGAGAAAACTCATAACCACCACCTGATGACAATGGCAAGAAGGCTGGGAGTGGTAATGGGCCAGGTGTTCTATCCAGATCCTTCCTGACACTATGGGATTCTAAGCCCATATGTGAACTGGTTTCCTCTCTGGGACCACCTAACTCAAAGAACTCAGACTGACTGTTTTCCTTCCTATCTAAGGTCAGCCTAAGCACTTCAGTGGAGACAAGAACAATAAGACAAGATCCTCACCTTCAAAGAGTTCACAATATTGTGGTGAGAAAAGGGCCTTCATGCTCACAACAAGATAGAGGATGGCTGTCAAAGAAACCATGTAGAAAACAACCAGACTACAATCTGCTTGAAAAAAGAACTGGGTTCTGTTCCCACTGTGTTCCCAACACTTCGGCTCACAGTAGGCCCTCAGTAAAGGCTTGTTACATGGACACAGGAAGAGCTGTAGAGTTGTTCGAGCCACTGAATAAACATGGGTTGGAACAGTGACAGCGAATTTCATAAAGGGATGGGGCACTGCTGAATGAGCAGGATGTACAGAATCTGGGTAACTGGAGTCAGGGGAGCAGGGCTTCTGAACATCTCCAAGGTGGACCACCACCATCCGGATTGACATCAACAAAGCCCCCTCTCCCAGGCATCGAGTAGAAGCAGTAGTGACAACAGCTTACACCTCTTACAGGTCTTTGCTGCATACCAGGCACATAATGAATCCATACCAAACACTTCATTTAATGCTCACAGCAGCCCTAAGAAGGAGGCACTATTATTATCGTTACTATTTGGAGGCTCAGAGATTAGTTTAAGTGAATTGCCCACGGGTCCCCAGCTCGTTAAATGGCAGCGCCAGGAATCAAGCACAGATCTCTCTCTCTCCCAAGGCCATGTTTTGTTTTTTTTTTTTTTTTTTTTTTTTTGCTGTACGCGGGCCTCTCACTGCTGTGGCCTCTCCCGTTGCGGAGCACAGGCTCCGGACACACAGGCTCCGCGGCCATGGCTCGCGGGCCCAGCCGCTCCGCGGCATGTGGGATCCTCCGGGATCGGGGCACGAACCCGTGTCCCCTGCATCGGCAGGCGGACTCTCAACCACTGCGCCACCAGGGAAGCCCCCAAGGCCATGTTTTTAATCTCTCCCCCACCTCTTTTTTTTATTTTTAACTGTGGTAAAATACACATACCGTACATCATTTTAGCCATTTTAAGAGTACAGTTCAGTAGTATTAAGTACATTTACATTGTTATACAACCAATCATTGCCTATTCCTCTAAGCTGCTGGCAACCACCATTCCTTCTGTTCCCATAAGTATGACTGCTCTAGGTACCTCATGTAAGCAGAATCACACAGCATTTGTCATTTTGTGACTGGCTTATTCCACTTAGCATAAAGTTCTCAAAGATCATCCCAGTTATAGCCTGTGTCATAACTTCCTTCCTTTTTAAGGCTGAGTAATATTCCATGGTATGCATATACCACATTTTATTTATTCATTCATCCATCAGTGGACAGCTGGATTGCTCCACCCTTTTGGCTACTGTGAATGCTGCTATGAACACGGGTATACACATATCTTTTTGAGACCCTGCTCTTGATTCTTTTGGGTATGTACCCAGAAGTGGAATTGCTGGATCATATTACAATTCTATTTTTAATTTTTTGAGGAACCGTCATGATGCTTTCCATAGCATTTTGCATTCCCATCCAGAGTGCAAAAAGATTCCAATTTCTCCACATCCTCTTAAGCTCTCTTTTACACTGCTGCCCAAAAGCAACCTCACAATGAAATGGCGGCTAAATTAACCATACATCCTCAAACCAAACCCAGCCAAAGCGAGACTGGCTTCACGTCAGCTGCCAGCCACCCACCCATAGCAAGACAGAGTTATTGCTTAAGAAACAAGCTCATCCTCTAATGCAGGAAGGCATGCCAGGCTACCACGCCTGGGTCCCCATCACTTGAAGGGGCTGCCCTGAGCTCAGAGACACTTCCTCAGTACCCAGGAAGCGCCTAAAAGGAGCCCATGCTACACTTCCCCAGGTGTCTTGTGACCTCCTTCCTCCCCCAGCGTTCAGTTTCTTTTCCATTGCCTACATTGTCAGTGACTACGGTGAAAAGCTGTGTCAATTGCTTCTTTGTCTGAGGGAAGGACATTTATCATTTGCTGTTCTGAATCTGAAAACATCATAACCCACCCGTGGGTGGTGGCTCACGTTACACTCTGTAATTTCAGTTAGTGAGTTAATGGGAAAGATGCATTAACATTCTGTTTGTGGTCTAAAATACATATTTACACAGTTTGACTTTTCATATCCCCAAACTTATAATTTATTCATCATTATGTTCCCTATTTTCTGCTCTTAAACATTAACTGCCCTCATTTAGGTGATGAAAGATGGGGAGGCAAGCTGCTGTGGTTCCGTGCATCTGGAAAGCCGATCATCTCAAGGCAGAGTGGAGCACGCTTGCCCAGTTGTTGGGGAAGGAAAAGGCTCTGGCCGAAATCTCCAAGTTAATGGGTTCACGCAGGGCTATTGCCTCCATACAAAACAGACAAGGATGACTGAGCAGGAGCCTTGAGTCAACTCTACCGTTTTATGTTCGGGGCCAGACAGAGCCACGACTCTGACCATGCATACATACCAAGAGCTCAGATTCCCACCCAGAGCGGCTGTAGAGGATCCCAGGACACCGGTAAACTTCCTGCTTCATCTTCCTATTTGTTTTACTATAAAATGTTCTTCATTTTTGACCAGCCCATTTAACTTCTCCAACTCATCCTTAAATCACAAATGTTACTCTGTATTTCCACTGACAGTTGAATAAAGGCAGGAATTGTTGCCCAGTGGAAGGGATGCAGGCTTTGGGGTTAGACAGACATGGGTTCAGATCCCAGATCTGCCACTGACCAGCTGTAGGAACGTGGGTGAGTCGCTGAAATTCTGAGTCTCGGTGATTTCATCCCTTACAGGAGGGAGATAAAAGCTACCTCATGAGCAATGGCCAGTGACTGTGGTGCCTGTTTTCTGGACCAGGGCATAGCACTCTACACATTACATCTCATTCGGTTCTATTCCAATCCTGTATAAAGAATGGCAAGGCAAGTGTCTTTTTCACCTCTACCCACAGAGTCTCACTTGATGACTTCCAGAGACTAGAAACTTAATAAAGGTTTGGTGTTTGTTGTAATTAATCACACGGACAGAAGAATCATCATATCTAACTAATGAGGACAATTAAGAAGCCTTTTGTCTAGAAAAAAAGTCAAAGGCTGAGAAAGGATCCCATCAGAATCAACAGAATCACAATGTGGATAAATAAAAATACTGGTTCATTTTACCCTAGAATATGGGAAGGGGGAAAGGAATCTTGAAGCTTGAGTGAGGAAGTAAATTTTAAGATGACAGAACAATTATTTTATTGACCTTGTAAACTCACTGCCTCCTGAGTTGGTACAGGCTGAAAGACTGATGTAGTCCAAAAAAGGATTAGTGAACTCACCAACCAACACAGACCCATAAGGAATTACTTGGCCGTTAACAAAATAAATACTTAGGAAATAAATTGGGTGCCCACCAGACTCCTCTTCTGAGGGCCTGCCTTCCCTCCTGCCTGGCTCCTCATTCAGAAATTGTTACTTAATTCACATTCCATTCCCTTGGGGCCTTCCTACATGCTGGAAACCAATTACATCCCTACCCGCAAAGTCTCAAGATACAATCGCTCCAAAGACGAGACACATTTTAATAGAAGCCTCCTAGAGAGAAATGAATCTACCCTGAATCAGGAGAACAAAGCTTTGCAGAAAAGAGCAAGGTACTTTGGGGAAGGAACTTCTCCTCCCTCTGGTCATCCAGCCACATCCTATCCCAGAGAGAGAGAAGATGGCCGTGGAAGGAGCAGAACGGAGTGTCCTCTCTGCTGTAACCCTGTCACCAGCCTCGGCTAGATTAAAGCAGTGATGGATCAGTCTCTTCTCCATCAGGCTTCAATGCCACTTTTGGACAGCTTGCATGGTTCAAGAGTTCTTTCTATACTCTCCAACACTGGGCAAATCAAAGTCTGTGTCACTGAGCAACGGCATGATTGTTGCTGGTTGATCTTCTCTCTCCTTTTGGGTCTTGGCCTGAGCCCGTGTAGTATCCCGGGCTCGTTGGTCCTGCTTCTGGCCTCTGAAGGAGGAGAGCAGATACTGATGCCCTCTTCCCCTTGAAACCCTCCAGATCCTGAAACCATTCCTTCTGGCATGCCCCTAAGTTCTTTCTTTTCCAAACTGAAAGCCTCCAGCTCCTTGTACAGTTGTTCTGATGATCGAGCTTTGAGAGTCACCACTCATCCCCCTAAAACAATCCTGTATGACTGACTTTTCATGGTAGATGAGAATTTTTACCTCTCTTGGGACAATCGCCAGGATGGGGTGTGAGATGCAAATGCTCATCCTATATGGAAGTTATAAAAAACAGGAGGGCATAAAATTCGTGTCAGAGCCTCTAGGAACCTTAGAGATAATCCAGTACTCGTTCTACTTTGTAGAGGGTTTGAAGGTCACAGAGCAAGTTAAGTGGAAAAACCTAGTTGTGAGTCCTAGCCCTAAAATTCCTAAGGCACAACAAATAGTTCTGCTCTACACTGCTCCCTTGGATGAAGATAACAGGAGAGAACACATCAGGTACTAGGGATCACATGAGCATCCCTGTGTAATTCCTCCACCTGACACTGGGGTGCACTGGCACACCACCCACCCCCACCCCACCCCCAGGCGGATCTGAATGCCTGCCAATGCTGGGGATGATTTACAAGGCCTGGGAGATGATTTTCCAAGAAAACACTCCACATAATTGGCCTTTGGTATATCTTCTCGGTGGTGATTTATGTGTCTAGGACAAGCCAAAGAACATCCCTCCCCACCTCTGCAAAGCCTCTGGTCCCTGGCCTTCAGAGTTCAGCAAGTTTCTGGCCAGAGAATGTTCCTCCTCTCCGCCCACTCAGCCTTTTTTTTTCTGTGGTTTGCAATCTCATTTGCTAAATATACTAAGATGCCCTGTACACAGCGGTCTGTAGTTCCAAAGTGTGCCTGACTTCCTTTGGCTGGGAGCATCACTCATAAATCTCTGTGCTGGCAGCTGCCATCCATTAATATCCATGACCCACCAGGACTAAAAGTTCAAGTTCTTTCACAGCGATGCCTTTTTCATTCAAGACCCTCCATGAGAGTAGAACCCCACCCCCTCAACCCCCCCCCCCAAGAAGTACCTAGCAGAGCAGTAGGCCCAGAAAAGGCACTTAGTGAACACTTACAGAATGGAACGCTTAAAAATATTTAGGGGGTAACTTCAAACTTGGACACTTATATAGGAGTGTTGAGTGACAATGGCAGGCCGCAGCTAAATGACCCTGATGCAAACCCAGATGATGAGTAAGATGAAGTACATTCTGAGTGGAGGAAGCCAGGGCTTAGTGAAGAAACAAGCAGTAAAAAGTTTCCCAGCCTTGCAAATAGCTTCAGATTTTTGCTGCTTTCTACCAGCCCCATTGACCTCGCTACTGCCAAGCAGCCCCTGAAGGATTTTCTGGAAGGTGAGGATCTCCCAGAGAGGGAAAGGTAGAAAGTGGATTGCCAAGAGCAGAACACATTTACACAGGTTTGGAAAGACACGCTGGTTACATATACTCAGTTGAGCAGGCCCCACCAGCAATGAAGTGCTCTCAACTCAGGCAGGGCTGGGCTTTCTTGAGAAAACGGGGCGGGGGTGTGGGCTACAGGAACACCGGAATACGTGCTTGTTGACCTCCAGTAGGGATGTTTGGCTTAACACAGGTCAAGGGTAGTCTTTGAGAAGACTAAAAATGGGGGGTGGGCAGAGCAGAGAAGGAGGAGGTGTAAGGAGTGGACAAAACCAGTTATTGACTCCCACGAGTGGGGACAGCGCCTGGGGGCAGCTGCTTGTGCTTCTTCAAACATTCCTCCGTCTGCAGACGGGCTATTTTCTGGTGAAATCCTGGCAGGGCAGGAGAGAGTGCCAGGATCACTAAGGAACAGGGCAGATATTTGGGTTACATACAAATGAATGTCTGGAAGCAAGTCTTACCTGCAGATAAGAGGGACTTCCCCTGCAGGACTGTCCTCCCTTGACTATCCCCAGAAAGCACCTCAAGATGGTGGGGGACAGGACAGAGAGCTGGTCTCCAAGGACCCAGGGTGAGGGTGGAACTAAGAGAAAGGAAAATGTCACCACCTCTGTGGGGTGGGAGTCATATGGGGCCATAAAGCAGCCCCTGCCTACCCCCGGCCCTGCCCCAGCAAGGCCATTCTTCAGAAGTGCATGTGTGGGGTGAGCAGACTTATTCTTGGCTAGCAAAAAATGCTTTCTCCTCCCAGCTGCTCCAGGGGACTGTAGAAAATACAGTGCAAGATTGCATTACCAATTTCTGTTGGCCTAACACAATGAAAACCCATATCTAATTTGCTGTCCACTATCCCCCAGGTCCCCTTCAGCATTTACTGCTTTCCAAATATCTTCCTCCCATTGAATATGTGTTTCAGATTATTTGTCCCCAGATGTATTAGGATGCATTTACCGCAGCTGAATCTCATCTAGTGATTTCCTGTCCATATGCCTGACAGCTCCAGGTCCCTTTATGTCATGTCTCTGTCATTGGTGGGGCTTGTAATACCTCTCCATTTAGGGCAATATACAGATTTAATTAGCATATACTTTATAACTTTTTCTAAGTTATACACAAGGATGCAGAACACAACTGACACAACAATCCCTGTGGCACCCCATAGCCTCTGAATCACATTACTTGTCTCTCTCCAACGCCACAATGAAGTGGCCCATTCAGCACACCAAAAGAGTTTTGCCGGGTTCCTTTAATCATGAAATAGGCAAAAGGATCCTTAGGCCAGGGTAATGAAAATTACATTGAACCAGGACCTAGGAGAAGTAGATTCCAGTCACAGCTCTGCTGATAGCTATGAGCTATATGACCTTGAATATGTCCCTTCTATGTTCATTTAGTTAGTAGTGAATATGTTTGCTATTTAGTCTTTGTAAAACATTTAAGAAAGAATAATTCTGATAATAACAGTGCTAACAATAGCTAATTTTTTTACATGTGTATTTAAAGAAATTTTTATTGAAGTATAGTTGATTTATAATATTGTGTTAGTTTCAGGTGTACAGCAAAGTGATTCAGTTATATACATTTTTTTCAGATTCTCTTCATTATAGGTAATTTCAAGATATTGAATATAATTCTCTGTGTTATACAGTAAATCCTTGTTGTTTCTCTATTTTATATACAGTAGTTTATATCTGCTATTCCCATCCTCCTAATTTATCCCTCCCCCTGCCCTTTCCCCTTTGGTAACCACAAGTTTGTTTCCTATATCTGTGAGTCTGTTTCCGTTTTGTCAGTAAATTCATTTGCATTATTTTTTAGATTCCTCATATAAGTGATCTCATATAATATTTGTCTTTCTCTGCCTGACTTACTTCGCTTAATATGATATTCTCTAGGTCCATCCATGTTGCTGCAAATGGCGATATTTCATTCTTTTTTTTATGGCTGAGCAATATTCCATTTCTCTCTCTCTCTCTCTCTGTGTGTGTGTGTGTGTACACCACACCTTCTTTAACCATTCTTCTGCTGATGGACACTTAGGTTACTTCCATATCTTGGCTAACAACAGCTAATTTTTATCAAGCTCCTACAGTGTGCCAGATACCTTACATACATTATTTCTAACCATCATTTCACCATGCACCTGTGAAATTAAGTGTTGTAACCTGCACTGTGCAGATGAGAAAACCGAATTGAGTTTACTGGACTAGCTGAAGGTCAAAATGGTTAAAAGGTGTGACTTGAACTGACATCTTTCTGATTTAAAAAACATAATATTCTTGGGCTTCCCTGGTGGCGCAGTGGTTGAGAGTCCGCCTGCTGATGCAGGGGACACGGGTTTGTGCCCTGGTCCGGGAAGATCCCACATGCCGCGGAGCGGCCGGGCCCGTGAGCCATGGCCGCTGAGCCTGTGCGTCCAGAGTCTGTGCTCCGCAACAGGAGAGGCCACAACAGTGAGAGGCCCACGTACCGCAAAAAAAAAAACCACATAATATTCTTGTTGAGCCCTCTGGATGCTAAGAAAGAAGAGGTATTGAAGTCAAGGGCTCCTCTTCCACCGAGCTTCTCCTGTCCCTAGCCGTTTGTCCAGATCATACAAACATCTCTTCCTCAGTTCATGAAATTTACTTGGGAGAGTGCCATACACCAAGCCTTCTGCTAGACAAAAAGTCTTCAGCCATGAATGATTCAAGGTTCTCAGAGGTTCACCCTTGAATCTCATCTTTCTCATAGTATCCAGATAAATAGGTGTTACTGGGTAGGATTTCACAGTCAAATGAATTTCAGAGACACAGAGTTAAGCAAGGATCAACCAACTGCTTCCCTACAGTACTCCCTAGTGCCTTTGATGATATCCCAGTGTAAGTTAGATGGCCCCCAAAGGGGGCAGGGGATGTAGCACTTCCCACCCTATTTAACTGTAGTAACCTTTTAGGTGCAGTATCTAAAAAAAAACAGTCTTCCCTGGAAAAGACTTGTAAACATGCTGCAGTAATGGACCTGAAGGGGACAGGTGTCTTCCCAAGCACTAAGCCTTCAGCTAGCTCTTGTCTACCTCTGGATTCCCCTAGCACAGACTGTCCAGAGGAGGCCTGGCACACATGGACTACATTGTCTAGTGTTACTAGATAACTTTCCCTGTTTATGGCCACCACTGAAAGCTCACAGAAGTCAGAGAAGGTATTTAATCCATCCTCCCTAACCTCAAGGCTTCTCTTTTATTTATTCATTTCTTTCCCCCCCTATATATCCCGTTTTAATTCCCTTTCCCATCATACATACCCACTCTAATGTTAAAATGAGCCCTTGCAAAGTATGTTTGTGGTTTTGTTTCCATATGTTTTAAAATATTTAAGTAGTACTGTGTATATATTTTATTTTGTTTCCTAGTTTTAAAATTAAGCACTATTTTTTAAACATCATTGTTTTAAAATGTAATTTTATTATTATTCAGGTACGGTGAGGCCAATCAGGAGATGATCGCCATTGAGAAGACAGTTACTCACAGCTCCCAAGAGAAGGGGGAATGTCACACCATGCAGGGTCACATGGGGAAACACCAGGGCCAGTCAGGAGGCAGAGGGAGTGAGGCGAAAGCATGGGCCAGAGGCTTCACTGTGTTTTTTTGCAGGAAGTAATGGGTAAGGTAAGGTAAGCAGGCTTAGGAATGGCTAGTTTGAGTGATCTCAGCAGCCTCTGGGGTGTAGACTCTGTCCTGAGTTGACAGGTACCTGGCTCTGGCATGATGAGAACAGAGGAATATTGCCTCCTGGGGTGTAACAGCAAGACAGAGGAGGTGAGTCAGAGTATGGGCTCTGGATTGGTAAGGGATCCCAGGTGAGTTATTTGCCATCTCTAAGACTGGTGAACCCTGGGAAGGGGAGTCTCTCCTGAGTCAGCTAGGCCCCAGACGCCAAGGCATCAAGAATACAGAAAGTAAGAAAATGTAATTAACGCAATCTAGCCCATGCTGCTAGGCATCCACTGAATCTTTGCATCTAATGGTTGCACAGTTCTCCAAGGCAGGCATCCCCACAATCTCCCAGTATTGCCTTCAACTCAAAGTTGTCTTCACCTCTCCACCAAAAATAATACCGTAATGAAAATCCTCATACACACCTCCTATGGTCCTATGTAAGAATTTTATTGGGATGTATATCTTAGAATGGAATTGCTGAGTCACAGGGTATGAATATATTAATTCAACTCAATAGGGCCAGCCTGTACTCCTACCTGTAGTGCACCAATATCTACCATTATACCACCAACATTTACCATTATCTGGCTTTTTAATTGTTCTAGTCTAATAGGTTATAATTTACTCCCGTATTATCTTGCATTTTTCTGATTTCTAATACACTTGATTTCATGTAGCTTTATTCCCTGTAACGACTCCATATATGTTTGCTAAATCAATTCTAGGCGAGCACTGAACAACTAATGGAAAATGCTAGAGCCACTGGTGCAAAGGCTGCCTAGCTCTGGCTCATCATGCCAGAAACTCATGGGCAAAGGCACTAACTATAACTGAAATAAATAAATCTTTGTTTGGGGCTTTTATGAATGAGACCAGAGGCTGACGCAACCATTTAGGAGACAAACCTCCTCATTTTTGAACAGCTTGCCCCAAAATGACAGAGAGGGATGCCCAGGCTGAGGAAGGGGTACAAGGGAAACCCTGCTAGGTCAAGTTTATAGCTGGAGGCTGAAGGACTAAGATTTGCAATTGCAAAGAGCTATCTCATTTCCATGCCACTGGGTTCTATGGCATGACATCACTGAAATCTTTACATAAGAGGAGATATAGTTCATTAAATATGAGCTAATCAAAGCAGAAATCTACACCATAGAGTAAGAGATGGGATTTAATATCCGTATTAGATAACATGCATTTATAACTATAAATGTAAATAAATACATATGAACATATAAACATGCTCGTCTTGTAAGCAATTATAGTTATACATCCATGTTTCGTATTCATGTATCAGTGTGTTTCTGTAGATGATTTTTCTCCTCTCTAAATAAACTACAAACCCAATGTCTAAGCTGTACCCAGTTTAGTCCCTATTCTCAAATCCACATACATAGATGGATTTCTTTGGTCCCATCTTAGGCAATTAGTAGGGTTAAAAAGAAAATGAAAACATAACACATTAATAAAAAAATATATATAAAACATATAATGTTCTATACACAATCCCTGGCTATATGTGATTTTATATAAACAAATACACCATAGGCAATCTAACAGTGATACTTTTATTTAAAAAGTGGACAAGTGTTAAATGTGAATATACTAACTGGAGGCTGATAAAACATTTGATGCTGTACATATTGGGAAACATAAAAGTGTCAGCAGGGCCATTCCAGATATTTCTCTCTCAACTTTATTTTCTTCTCTGCCCTCAATAAGGAAGTCTTTAGTGGAGCTGCTTAAAGTAAGCTGGCTGCGGCAGTCCTGTTTCCCGCCAAGGGTTCTTGGATGGAGGTGTCATGGAGACACAGGCCATCTCAAGATGGGTGATGGCTAATCTGCTCATTTAAAACATAAGCACACTTCCAAAGAAGACATACAGATGGCTAACAGGCACATGAAAAGGTGCTCAATGTCCCTAATTATTAGAGAATGCAAATCAAAACCACAATGAGATATCACCTTACACCTGTCAGAATGGTTATCATCAAAAAGTCCACAAATAACAAATGTTGGAGAGGGGGTGGAGAAAAAGGAACCCTCCTACACTGTTGGTGGGAATGTAAATTGGTGCAGCCACTATGGAAAATAGTAATGGAGGTTCTTCAAAAAACTAAAAATAGAACTACCATACGATCCAGCAATCCCACTCCTGGATATATATCTGGAAAAACTGAAAACACTGATTCAGAAAGAGTTGTGAGCCCCAGTGTTTATAATGGCACTATTTACAATAGCCAAAATAAGGAAGCAACCCAAATGTCTATCAACAGATGGATGGCTAAAGAAGATGTGGTACACATATATACAATGGAGTATTACTCAGCCATAGAAAAGAATGAAATTCTGCCATTTGCAGTAATGTGGATGGACCTCAAAGATATGCTCAGTGACATAAGTCAGAGAAAGACAAACACCATATGATATCACTTATACGTGGAATCTAAAAAATAATACAAATGAACGTATAGCAAAACAGAAACAGACTCACAGATAGAGAAAACCAACTAGTGGTTACCAGAGGGGAGTGGGAAGGGGGTAGGAACAAGTTGGGGGTATGGGATTAAGAGATACAAAGTACTATGTATAAAATAGATAAGCAAGAAGGATATGTTGTATAGCACAGGGAATTATATACCATTATCTTGTAATTATTTTCAACAGAGTATAATCTGTAAAAGTACTGAATCATTAAGCTATATGCCTGAACCTAGTATAACATTGTAAATCCACTATACTTCAATAAAAATTTTTTAATTAAAAAAAAACATAAGCATACTCTGACTTGCCATAGGCTTTTAGAAGAGGCATTTGCTTCTCAGTGCACAGCCTACTCTACTCTCTACCTTATGCAGATGGGACAAACGATGCCCTGGGTACACTCATCCACACATCGGCCTGAATTAGCTAGTAAATCACAATGCAGTAGCTAATAACAGCCATAAAGTCTTTCAAGTTTTACAAGGTGTTTATAATGGGCAACTCACCATGATTTATATGAAAAACATGAGTCAGCTCCTGAGACAAAGCTGATATGTGGACAGTGGCCTTGCAGTGTGAACTCTAGCAAGCATCCAAATAAATTTCAGAATGTCCCTCTGGCCCAAGCCTGGCCACTGTTTCATAAACATATGTTCAGAGCACCACTTGTTAGGAGAGTGCTGGTGCATATGCTGGGTCTCCACTGGCGATTGGCCATGAGGAAGAAGGTAATCAGCTCAATGTAGCTCAATGCAGTAAAAGGTGATAAATACCAAGGATAGTTTAGGACTATCCCTATGTCTGGCCCCCTGAGGTATAACAGAAGATATATTAGATTCACTTCCCACATCCCCAGTTGAGAAAGCAAGATGGATACATGCAAATATTAGAAAATATAATATGGTTTGTAAGGGGCTATTTAAAGGGAAGGTCTGGGGTATGGGAATTACTGAGGCCAATTCCATGAGAGGGTTTCATGAAGAACAGGGTCTGAGTTGGGCCATGGAGGATGAGAGGAATTAATCAGAGGGAGAGATAAGGAATCACAGTGCCTAGAAGGAGAACGAGTGCATGAAGATACTGGGTCAGCAATAATAATAACGAAATAATAAGAAGAAGAAAATGAAAAACTTGAGACATAGACTGAGCTAGGAAAAAAATCATAATGAAGAACAGTAGGAAATGAGGTCAGAAATCACAATGCAAAAACTCATGGCTGGGGACTTCCCTGGTGGTGCAGTGGTTAAGAATCCACCTGCCAATGCAGGGGACACGGGTTCGATCCCTGGTCCAGGAAGATCCCACATGCCGCAGAGTAACTAAGCCTGTGTGCTACAACTACTGAAGTCCATGCACCTAGAGTCCGTGCTCCGCAGAAAGAGAAGCCACCGCAATGAGAAGCCTGTGCACCGCGAAGAAGAGTAGCCTCCGCTTGCCACAACTAGAGAAAGCCCACGCTCAGCAACAAAGACCCAATGCAGCCAAAAATAAATAAATAAATAAATAAATAAAATGAATAAATTTTTTAAAAACCCAACAACTCATGGTTGGCATCAAATAACCACAGGTGCCCCAGAGAGAAGGTTCTGTGCAATTAAGTTCACAAAAGTCCTACCAGGTAAGGCCCAGCCCAAGAGATAAGCAGGATGAAGTCAGGTCCTTTTCCTTATCCCACCATTATAAAAGCTGAAACAAGATGACCTATGCACAGCATTTTTTAAGAGAACCATCTCCATTATTACCAGATGATTCTAGATTTGAGTCACAGCCTGGTCTCCAGGTACTCTGATGTCTTGGGAGAAAATACTTATATTTACTTTGTTTATTTTTTATATCCTTTCCATAGTTCTCAGACTCTCCCCTTTGGTTTATTTTGACATCAAGAATTTTTTTTCTAATGAAATGTTGTTCCTATGGTCTCCATCTAATTAAAGTTCCAAACCTCTTTCCAAACTGCCCCAACTCATTGGAGACTTCACTGTTGAATTCAAGCCACTTAGGGCTCTTCACACAAGGACCACTGTACACCTGAAGAGACCCACTCCTCTGGGCTGGACTGTGTTCTTTCCCTGCAGAGTCCACATGGACAGCCCAGGGAGAGGCAGGAGAAAGGCATCATGCCCATCCTTCCTGAAGTGCACATAACTACAACTCTAGCTCTTTCTGATTCTTCCTCCCAGAGCCAAATCCAAAATAGAAAACCAATCTAAAAATTCCTTTGAGAACTTCTGTCCATCTGATTCTAATAGTCAGAGTGTGGTTAACCAAGAGGGAATAAGAGTATAAGGTATACAGGCCAAGTTACTTAAATTACTCAATCTATAACATCCATATACTTTATTAGTCACTCAGAGGAGAAACAATGTTTAGGAACCAAAGTCCTGTAGAAGAGGTCAATGTATTGTAGTAAGATGGAAGAAAAGCTCAAGTTCATCTTCCCTAAAAAGCACCCCCTGTGAAGGTTCAGACTCTGTTTCAGTTGCTTTTATTATACACTCAGTAAATATAACATGGGTGGACGGATGGATGGAGGGATGGAGGGATGGAGGGATGCACAGGTGGGAGAAAGAACTGAAAAACTGAGTCTTGTAGGTAAGTGGGTATAAACTTTAGAAAATGGGTGACAAAGAAAGTTATCTAACAAGGATGAACCTGAGATCCCTTTCTGCCTGTTTGATGGAATGAGAAGAAAGGGAGGTACCTCTATGTACTAACTCTCTCACATCCTTGACAAATGTCTTCATCACCTAGGGCTGGTTTTCCTCCTTCCAATGAATGAACAGCCCCAGTAAGATTCTCAAGAGCTGGGAATTTCTGGTGCCCCACTCCCACTATCAGAGTGGGAGTACAAGTTCTATACACCTGGGCCAAGAATACTAGAGTTTATGCTCTGAGAAATAACCTAAGACATCTTATTTTATAGCTTGATAACACCAGTCTTGGGTTTGGGAGATTTAATTTTCATACCTGGCCTGAAAATGTTTCCAATCTTGAGACTTCATCCATGTCTCTTTCCATCTAAACCTCTGGGTGGCAATGCAATCTCTGCCTAGCAAAGCTAAAAAGTACCATATTTCCTGAAAAGCAGAAGATCTTGATCAGCTTCTTTTGCCCTCATCACTCCAAACTCCTTTTTAAAAGACTCCTTGAAACTCAAATGACAAGATCATAAATAAATGGTGACATCCTAGCAAAGAAGGAGAAACCATGACCTTGCAAACTCAACTTCCTTCCTTCTAGCATGATCACATCCCTGATTAAGAAGAGCTCTGTCTTGGTGCATTTTTAAAGTATGAATATTTTCCCTTCCCAGTGGTCATGGACAGCATAAATCGCCACTAGCCATGACAAAGACAGATAACCTTCCCTACAGGAGAGAGAGCAGGAAGCCTGAATGCCGTGTCATTTTCCTGTAACTTGAACATCTCCAGCTGCCTGTGGTGCATCTCAGCATTTCGCCCTGCTAGAGTGCTTGTTTGGAATAAAAGAGAAGGGAAATTAATTTTCCTCTTAAAACAGCTTCCCGTGATCACGAGTTCCAGGTATGAGGATAGTGGCCTGGCCTTGAAGCTGCAGCATGTGGAACCAGGACCCTACCAAGCTAATCTCTGACCCACTCTGCCTCTCCGGTCCTTCTTCCTCTGTCTACGGTTTGGGTGGGAACGTGTGACCCTGGGCTCCTCTTCTGCAGTTACAAAAGCAAAGCCTGATGGCTTGAAGATGGGAGCTGCTGTGAGCTGGACACACAAGTGCAAACATGATTGCAAGGCCACGTCCCTGCCTCCTGGAAGTGTTGAGGAAGTAGAGGTGATGTGGAGTATAAAGAAAAGTGTGCTCCTAAAACTAGGTCAATATAGTACCCGTCAGGCAGATTTGGGACCATTTGGAAGCTAACCACATAGCCTGCTTTTCTTTCTACTCCTGGGCGTAGACACTTTTTTTTTTCCTGCACAATACATCAGAAAGCTGCCCTGACTTGAAGAAAATGATAGACCCCTCTGGGAGGTGTGGACTGGCCTGAGTTCCATGGTAGCCCCCTCTGGAAGAGCTGCCATTGCCAGTTTGTGCCCATTGAGGGAACTTTATGGACAGTGACAGGGTGTCCTGATTACTCAGGCTCTCCTTTCCTGAGACGAGTCTTCTCATCCTAAGTCGGGAAATACTTTGAACAGCCGAGTTTGTATATTCTATAATAGCAAAGTACTGGGCCAAGAGAAGACTTGAGTACTAATCTGATTTTCATTTCTCTCTGGAATACTCAGTGGATCCCACAACCTATCTTACTCTTCCATATTTGTAAAACAAGGGAGCACCTATTCTGCCTTTCTCTTATTAATATTGTGAGGATCGAATGAGATCATGTATGTGAAAATGCTTCCAAAACTAATTATTTCTCCATCTTCACATTCAAAACTTTGAATTGAGAATAATTAAAAAGAAGATAAAAACTGAAAAAGGAAACGATAGAAAGGGAAATAGGGAGGGTGAGACTAAATCGTTTTGACCCTTTATTTTGTACCATGCCCTGGGCTAAGTGCTTTCTATTCATCATTTTCTTTAACCCTTTAATCCAACAACTCTTATTTTATTAACTCCATTTTAAAGATGAGGTAACTGAGGCACTAACTCGTCCAAAGTCACATAGCAAATGAGAGAGCCAGGACTTGAATCCAGGTTGTTGAACCCTAAACCTGGGCTCTTCAGCACGCCACTGTGGCATCTCCCTGCAACCGCAGAGGCCGGCAGCCTCGGGTGCCTCTGGTGAACTCGTACCCAACCCAGATGTCAGGCTGGGGATCTGCGCACACGGTCAGATCACAAAGCTACAGGGAGACCCTCAGAGGTCATCTAAGTCTCTTCACCCATTTTGTAGATGAGGACTTGAGCTCTGGAGGGAGAGATTGCCCAAGAGCACCTGGCAAGCTGACTGTTGGAGTGGAACTCACATCTGAGTGCTCAGGGTGGCAGAGATGGGCTCGGTGCTCACCAAACACATCCACTTTTCTTTTCGGGCCCTCAGCCAAGCTGCTGTATTAGTATGCTCGGGCTGCCATAACAAAATACCATACTGGGTGGTTTAAGCAAAGGAAATTCATCCTCTCAGTTCTTGAGGCTGGAAGTACAAGATCAAGGTGTCAGTGGGGTTGGTTTCTCCTGTGGCTTCTCTCCTTGGCTTACGAACAGCTGCCCTCTTGCTGCCTCCCTACATGGTCTTCCCTCCGCACACACACCACCACCACCACCCCCGACGTGTCTCTCTGTGTGTCTAATTTCCTCTTCTTATAAGGACCAGCCATATTGGATTAGGGCCTACCCAGACAGCCTCATTTTAAGTCACTTCTTTAAAGGCACAGTATCCAAATATGGTTACATTCTGAGGTGCGGGGAATTAGGGCTTCAGTGTATTGATATGAACTTGGGGGCAGGGACACAATTCAGCGTACAACAGCTGCATTTCCCAGACTCTCTTCCAGTTATGAGTGTCCGTTTGACTGAGTTCTGGCCAATCAGTGATGTGCGTCACCTCAAAACTAGGCCCATCAATCATGTGCACAATTCTCCACACTCTTGTTCTTGCTCCATCCATGGGCTGAAGCCAGTGAAGAACCCCAAGACCCAAGAAAACCACAGAGCCATTGGATAGAAGGAATCTAGGTCCCTGACGGACAGGATGCTCTGTACTCCCCATCCAGAAACCCTCAGTGGACTGCGAGTGATGAAGCCACAGACTTGGGGGCTACTTGTCACAGCAGTTAGCCTTTCCTGACTGATACATCCAGCTCCCCAACCAATATTCTTCCCACTACATACCAAGGATCAGTGAATTTTACCCAAGAAGAGAAGGAAAATAACAGACTGGCAATAGCTCCAAGATCAATGAGCAACCCAGATGGGCTGCAGACAAATGAGGGGGGGAAAGCACTGCCTCTTCTTGGGGTACCAAGCTTCTCAGTGAGCACAGCCCCCTAGAACCTCCTCTCACAGACTCCCCTGGGGTCTCCCGGCCCCTCTTCCCCTCACAGACTAATAACTGGGAGGGGGAGGTAGGATGCACATGATAATGATCTCTTTCGTATTTAAACAGGCCATTTTTCTTCCCAATAAATGCTTCTTTTTTTTTTGTCAGCTCAAATATTCCCCTTTGATAGAAACCTGAAAATAATTAGCCTTAATAGCTCTGCTGTGAAAAATGCCGCACAAGAAGGAGGTAAATGTTAATAGGAACCTTCCACTCCAAAACTAAGTCACCCTCTCGGCCTCCTTCCCAAAAAAAGAAATGTAACAAGAAAAAGATTATAGGTTTAGCACTACTTGGGAAGAAATGTATATTTGAAATAAATGTATGAAATCTTTTAAAAACAACACATGCTGAATACTTCATATTTAGTTTGATTTGCTTTCCAAATCACACAGACTGCACAGTTGCATACAATCTTTAAACGAGTACAACCCCTGAGAAGTGTGGATAGATTTAAGAGAAATAAAAGCAAGATCAGCCAGCTTGTAATCTTCTTTTCTCTTTTTGCCTCCCCAAAGCTGCATTAAATAGCCTATTGAGAACAATAACATATTTGTGCTTTTATAGGTAGAATGATTGGTATTATGCAAAGATTTGGCTAACAGTCTAAAGGCACATTCACACTGATCAGGGTTGCATGCTGTTAATAATTTTCAGGACGTTGAGGGAACCCGTAATTCCCTAGGACTATAACTCAGCAGGTCAATGCACGCTTTGTGGGAGCTCCCACAGACTCTGAAGCATACCAACCAATAAGACCTTGGGAAGCCCATTTCCAAAGAGAGCCTTGGAAGTGTTAGGCGTCCCTTTTGACCTACATTCTGCCTCCAGCCTCACAGGTGGAGTGACTCATCCAGGATGGACCGCCAACTTGAAGATGGTACCTAGGCATTCTTTTTTAAAATATTTATTTATTTAACTGCGCCAGGTCCCAGTTGCAGCATGCGAGATCTTTAGTTGCGGCATGTGGACCTCTTAGCTGTGGCATGCAGGCTTCTCAGTTGTGGCACACGAACTTACAGTTGCGGCATGAATGCGGGATCCAGCTCTCCAACCAGGGATTGAACCTGGGCCCCCTGCACTGGGGGCACAGAGTCCTACCCACTGGACCACCAGGGAAGTCCCTAGGCATTCTTACACAGAGCCTCAAATGGCCGTTCTGCCCATATCCTGAGATCCGATAAACCCATCCCTGGAAAATTATCCTAAGGAAATAATTTAAAGGAAACACATATACCCATACACATACAACTAGCAGTATTTTATATATAAGGTTAAAATCTAGCAACAGTGGGAAAATGGTTTGGTAACTGACTGTACTTATATCAATTTGATGAAGAACTGTAGACTCCATAAAAAGAATAAACTTGAAGACTACAAAGTACCACAATAAAAATGTTAGGTAAAAAAGTAGAGCATTAAACACACATAAATACCTATCTAAAGGGATAAGGTTTGAAATGGAATGGAGCAAAATGAAAAGGCATGGAGTTACCATGTAGGGAATACAGCTGAAAGATTTCCTTTATTAATTTCCCTTAATGGGATCATAACATTGTTTTTAAAAAACATCTAAAAATAAAATAGAACAAAATGAAATGGTCCCAGGGCCTTTTAATCTCTGATTACCACACATAAGTCTGAGCCCTGAGATTCAAAGGCTGAGCTCAAACATCACTTACAATTCCCCTTTTAGGAAATTCAGGAATTCCTTCCTAAGGAAGTTTGTGGAGGGTAGAAATGTTTAGTTGCATGGCCAGACTAGCTGTTTCCTCTGAGATACAGAAAAGCAAGTTGCACATAAGCAACTAGAAACACGGAAATCAGGAAAGCCTTAACTTCAAAACTATTCCACAGAGAGATCTGTTTACACATTCTCTCTCTCTCTCTCCCTCTCTCTCTCATACACACACACACACACACACACACACACACACACACACAAAGCAGCAGCAGCAATGAAAGACCTTTTGCTGAGATGCAATACAGCTTACAAGAGTAACTCTCATTTTCTATGACCTGGAAACCCAGAAGGCGGGAAGAGGCCACACTGCACACCTTACCTCCATCTCCAGGAACAGCTAAGTGATGGTGGCACCAACACACTCCTGCTCTCCCTGAACCAGGTATGTCTTGCTGTCAGTTCCGACATGCTCGTGCCTTTCAGAAGGGAGTGAAGCAAGGAGCTTCCTTATTCCTTCTCTGAGAGACTTAAACTGACCTCTGGCTAAGTGGCTTACCTTTTCTAAGTGCCATCCTATAGTTGTCACAGAACTGCTACAAGGGGCCTGAGGATCTTGCCTAAACTACTTTTTCATTAAAGAATATTTTCAAAAGAATTGCTTCTCTTTGCTGTGCGCCTACTATGCACCAGGCCCTGTGCCAGATGCCTTGATGCATCTGTTTCTCAGCATCACAACCAACCTGCATGGCAGGTGGTACTGTCTCCGTGACACACGCTAGGGAAAATTATCGAAATGGTGCAACCTGGCTAAGGTCACACTCCTTTAAGTGGTGGAGAGGGATCAGAACCCAGCTCTCTGAGAACCTAAGTCCAGGACTCTCAGCAAAACTACTTTGCCTCTCAGATATGCTCAGGGGTACTCCGCCTGAACTGCTTTTGTGCAGGGGTTATAATTAGTTGTCTGGTCCCAGTTGCTTGTAGGGTAAACAACGTCTGATAAACCCACAATGCTGTAAGTATTTATTACATTGCAACCCAGCTGCCAAGTGTCTAACCATTTTAATAAAAAGCTATTTTCTAAGGTTTATGTTTTATTGTGTGTATGACTCCCTTACTGGTTAGCATTTTGGAGTTGTGGAAAAGGTTATGAATTTAGAAACTGGCTGCATTCATATCATATTTAAAACTTAATGCTATTTTATTAAAGACATATGGGCCTCCAAAGTACACATATTAAATGTCATGTAAGAAAAGTAGCAGTTTAAATCATGGTCAAATTCATTTTTGACGTGACTCCTGAGGCTTCCCAAGATCTGAACTATTTCTTTGTAAATCTGGCAGTTTAACCACACTCATAAATCACTTTCAAAGCATATTATTTCTTAATTTTACTGCATTAGAGAGCGTTTGGCCTACACAGTGAACTGTCTGTAGCAGTTATGTGAACAAAGTTGCACATTTAGTCATATAATGTGGAAAAGAAGAGGGGAGGGGAAGCAAAGACGGCACAGCTTTTCATTCCCTCATCTGTTTTATTTCTACCCATTTTCACCTAAGCAGACACGATGCATAGTGTTCAGATTCGGCCTCTGTAATCCCTAAGTCCAGAAGGCACAAACTGGTATTGAGGCTTTTCTGAATACAAGGAACAAAAATAATTTGTAATTTAATCTTTTGCAAAACATCCCATGACTAAAAATTAGAATGAGTGCAGAAATCAGACTTTTTTTTTTTTTTTTTTTTTAACATACTGAACTGAAACAGATTTTTCAGGGGAAAAAAAAAAAATGTGGCTTGGTGTAATACAGCTCTTGGTTGTTTTCTAATTATCCAGAGATCCAGTATCTCAACCTTGGGTTTTCAAAGCCCCCTCTAATGATGAGATAATATTCTTTGGACATGTGTAACAAGCCCCCAGATTTTACTCCCTGGTTTTCTCCATTTTACTATAGGGCAGAAGGGGACTGACTCCAGTGACAAATTCTAGAATCGAAACATCGGCCTTGATTTCCAGATTCGCCAAGGGAGTTGGAGGAGGATTATGAGAGTTGAGTCCAAGGTCACCCAAACAAAAGGGCTTAAGGGCTTATTTTTGCACCAGGCATCCCTTGCTCAGTTTGGACTCTATGGGGGGACTGCCCTACTGCCGTCCGCTTGGGGACGGTGCAGCACTGTCTCCTGTTTGCATCAGTGACCATGGGACTTCCTATGTCTTAATACTGCATGGACTTTTCTTGCACCTCTTGTTGCCCTGGCTCCCTCCCCTCACCATAACCATGAGAACAAAAAGGCCTGTGTAGTGCCTGGGAAGACCCCCAAACTTAGAGGCCCAGCCTCCCCAGGATGAACAGGAGGCCCTCTTTCTCCTCCCATATTCCTTTCTTTTAGGTGTTTTACTCTCATCAGGAAGTAACACTTAGTAAAACCTTAGAAACACTTAAGTATAAATCCCAGAAAACTCAGTTAAGTCACCAGGACTATAGGGGCAATACCCCCTTCTATGAACTGAATTATGCTCCCCCAAATTCACATGCGGAAGCCCTAACCCCCAATGTAACTGTTTCTGGAGATAGAGTCTTTGAGAGGTAATTAAGGTTAAATGAGGACATACAGTCCAACAGGACTGCAGCCTTATAAAAAGAGGAAGAGGTATCAGTCAATCAATCAACATTGCTCTCCCTCTCCCTCCTCCTGCCACATGGGGACACAGCAGTGAGAGATGGCTGTCTGCGAGCTGTGAAGAGGGCTCTCACCAGAACCTAACCATGTGGCACCCTGATGAGGACCTTCCAGCCTCCAGAACTGTGAGAAAATAAAGTTCTGGTGTTTAAGCTACCCAGTTTATGGTGTTTTGTTAAGGCAGCCCCCAGGCAACTAATACACCCCACAACTCAAGCCAAAATCATCTTCGTCGTGTTCACTCGCACAACTGGAAGACACAGCAATGGCCCCAAAACAGAGCTGTTTTGAAATGCCACACCTAAGAACACGAGCTACATACCAGAGAGACTGTGTGAGCTGCTTACACACATGATCTCAGTTAATCCTCACAACAAATGTGAAAGGAGGCATGACATGCCCCATAGTAACAATGGAGAAACAGATGGCAGAAGTGTGGCCTTTAGTCCAAACCTAAATATAATCCTGAAACCTGGAGTGAGACTGGCCCCCAAATGGAAGAGCAAATCTGACAACAGCCCATGAACAAAGTAAGAACCATAGGTTTGCCATGGAAGACAAGAGCCATGATAAATGCAGATTTTAAACCTTCCCAAAAGAACAGCTGGAGGCAACTTCTTGAATCATGTCAAGAACAAAAATAAAGGTCAGGTGATGGGAAGGAATGAATAAAAATGGTCCAGATAAAACACAGGAGAGGTCACTAAGCCAGATAGTCTCTGGGACAGTACAAAACGCCAACAAAAAGCAAAAGACTCACTTCTAAATTTCACTCATGAGTTAAAAAGCTTCGTGAGGTAGAAGCCCCACTTTAAAATTCCCCACGCCAAAAAAGAAAAATAAAGATACAGCTTTGGAGCCTAGACAGAGAGCAGTGGTTGGCTGTTGAAAAGAAATAATGAGTTCTAATTCAGGTAGTGTAGCTCAAAATTTACTGCCATATTTTAAAATGCACATGAAAAATAAAATTATCCTAAAATGTCCTTGGTGAAAAGGCTGAGCATAATTGCTATCACTGACAATAGCATTGAACTTCGCTAAATTAACATCAAAGGAAGCCCCAATTACAGAGCATCTGTGCATTATTGCTGGCGCCCTGTCTGTTAATCTAAGACACTCTACTGTAAGGAGCAGAAAAGCAAATAAAAGAGCTAATTGTACCATCAGCCTTCAAGGACCCCAAGGGCAGACCTGCCCCATCATGCTTGTGAAACATCACTTTGCCTGCTCAGAGGGATAGTGAGGCTGCATCTAGAGTCAGAGTGTAGACACGGGCCCCAGAAGCTAGCCATGGTGACCACAGGTAGACAAAACAATGAAGAGGCAAAAACACACTTCCTAGAGACTTGGAACCAACTCACAAGCGGATTCCAACAGCTACCGGGGAACTGGATGTTCCTGGAGGTCTTGACAGGGAGAAATAAGCTCTGGAGAAACAGGCAGAGACCAGTGGACATGTGTCAGGACACTTCTCCCTTATAACAAGAAACAGCTTCTTTTCACTCCTCAAGGAACAATTTGGGGCAAAGGGCACCTCTAGGGGTAATTTTTTTTTTTAATGAGAAGAAGCTCCCCTCTGAGCATCGGGCTCCTCACTCAGCCTCCTGTGTGGGGGAGATGTCATTACTGGAGCTCCCACTAATCCTGGCAATTACCTGTGCATACTTGCTTGGCACTCACCTGGATGAGATCCTGAAAAGTATTTATCAGCCGCACTCAGGCAAACAGGTCAAATTTCTGTTTCAATCAAACTCTGTGAAGACTTTTAACTCCCATCAAGTTGGAAACCTAAGGTTATCCTACTACTTTATTCTATTCACTGATTTTGCTTCTTAGGCTTTTGGGGACAATGAAAAGAACAAGTAAATGCTAAGTATCATAGACATCCCTTTTATCACTAAGCCTACATGAGTTTTCTTAAATATATTCTTCTTAAAGTTCACTCTTCTCGTCTGCTGTTAGGGGCTGAATTGTGTCCCCCCAAAATTTCTATGTTGAAGTCTAACCCCCCAGTACCTCAGAATGTGACTATGTTTGGAGACAGGACCTTTAAAGAGGTGACTGAGCTAAAAAGAGGCCAGTGTGTGGGCCCTAATCCAATATGACCTGTCCTTGTAAGAGGAGGACGTCTGGACACACAAACAGATAGCAGGGTTATGTGTGCACATCAAGGTGACCATGTGGAGACACAGCAAGAAGGCAGTCACCTGCAATCCAAGGAGAGAGACCTCAAAAGAAACCAATCCCACCAACACCTTAATCTTGGAATTGGAGCCTCCAAGCTGTGAGAAAAGGAATTTCTGTTGTTAAAGCCACCCAGTCCGTGGTATTTTGTTATGGCAGCAAACCAGTACATCTGCTATTAGTTGCAGGCAATTTGGAAATAACCAGAACTCAAGAGCAGAAATTGAGACTACACCATCTTTGTTTTCTCTTCCTCTCTTAGACATGGAATTACAAGTAATATTAACATGGAATCAAAGTTAGCTTCAGAACAATGTTCATGATTTTTCCCTAGTAAGCCATCCATCCTGCAGGCTTCCCTGCCTTACAGGAACCCTATACGCCTGAGGGTTTAGTCCCTACAATCTGATGTTGCCATGGGTCCAGAAGGGACTTTCTAAGCAAGGCAGAGACTCATGAAGCCACAGAGGTCAGAAGGGTAGAGAGCAAGGCCCAGGGAACCGGCGGAGGGTGAGAACACTGAGGCCATCATGATCCCTCACTCAGACCTCAGTCATTGGCCTTTTTCCTCTGTTCTAGACAAGTTGGTCCTGTACTTCCAACCCAGTCCTCCTCATCACTGGCCTGGAATCATCAGGCTCAAAGCGAAAAGGGTGGTGGTCGTGGTGGTGGCGGCGCGCGTGCGCGCGCGCGCGCGCGCACGTGTGTGTGCGTGTGTGTGTGTGTGTGTGTCGGCGGGGGGGAGATCAAGGAGAGTAAAGCATGTTAAGGATAAGGTGTTGCCCCAGGTTACCAATGCACCTGTCTCAGGAGGACAGCTCCCTGCCAAGTCCTGAGCTGCACACAGAATACAGGGTGATGTGAGCTTTAAACATGGGTAACTTGAAATCAGCACCCCAACTTTATGCTCTGAGAACCCACTTTCTTAAGGAAGGATCTTTATTTTCCTCTTCCCCTCTTCTCTTTCCCGTCAAGCTTAATTTTTAAAAATAATTTTAAAAAACTAAATTGCAAAAATGGAAAATACCAAAAACAGTCTTCTAAAGTGGATCAAGAAAATGTCAGGCTGGAAATATACAGATTACAGACATAGTCGGCTATTAAGGCTCCATCTTAATCATTACCAGAGATCACACAAATGAGGATTTCTCATGGCTCAGTTAAGAAGGTTTAAATTCATTCCTTAAAATTAAGGTAGCTGATACCATAGGGGACAGGGTCTTTTGGGTAAGAACGAGTCAAAGAACTTTTTAGAATGTCAGAGACCCACTGCCAGGTGAGTTACTACAGGGTTTCTGACAGCCATCGGCTTTCTCCTCATCCCAGCATCTGAGCTGCTCGCTACCACCCAGACCCCTCCCTGTGGTCAGGGGAGGGCTCTGGGCCCCAGCTCTTTGACCTGCGTGGCCACCTGAGCACCAACATTGGCCTGGGTGCTCCGCATGCTGGGTGGCCTCAGGCCGGCAGCTGCCTCTGTACAGATTTCCAAAACACCTGCTGTATACACAGAGCACTAGTACCCCCCGAACCCCCACCTGCCAGACACCCAGGGATCCAAACACAGACGTGCCCATACTTTCCTCCCACTCTGAACCCTCCCAAGGTTCCTCCTCATCTTCAAATTAAGTTGCAAGCTTTGCCTAATAAACAGAGCCCTCCACCGCCTGGCTCCTGCAATTCTCGGCCTAGCCCACAGATCTTCACCAAAATGGGTTGGAGGGAGTAGTCACAAGGTCAAAATTGAAAATTATAAAGTTACCTCGGGCTCCCTTCCATGTCCTGGTCCTCCTGCTCTTCTTCTCCTGCCTCTCATTATATCTCCACCTCTGGATGATGAAATTTAAGGTATACAGGAAAAAGGGCATGAGCTTAGGGGCCTAAGTGGGCCTGAGGAAGAACTGGATTCCACATTGCTCTGTAATTTTAAGTGATGTATGCAAGTTCTCTGATCATCATTGGCAGATTCGAGTTCAAAGAGAAATTGAGAGATAATATTAAGTCGCTAGTACAATATCTAATACATAGTGGACACCTAATATACGCTAGGTGTTGCTTTGACTCACATATCGGGAAAGTTTCATCACAACTAATAATTCACTGCTAAGCAGCCAGTCGACCCTGAGGCTGGCCTTCGATCCTAATCAGTGAGGCAACCAGAAAGCCTAGCGAAGTTGGTGCTGTGACACCCAAAACTGCCATGAACTTCACTACACCCCAAGTTGTGTCTCAGTTAAGAGCCCTGGTTCACGTGGCCGGGGAAGGCCAGAGGACAGAATGTGAGCGTGGACGGCCTATGCGTTCGTCAGGTTTCTGCAGCAACAGTGCTCCTAAAGCCCCAGGGGCTTATGACCAGCATGTCTGTCTTGTGCAGAGGTCCGAGGGTGGCTGGGGTAGTTCTGCTCCAGGCTTTAATCTTAGCGTGTGTCCGCTCAACCTGCATTTCATGTGGTTTCCACAGCCAATGGCGGGTGTGCAAGAAGGGTGAGTGGAAACACATAGTACCTCGTGAGGCCTTGGCCTAGAGGTGGCGTGCTGTCACTTCCACTCACATCCCACTGGCCTAAGTGCCACATGGCCAAGTCCAAAGTCAATGGGATGGAGAGGTATGCCTCTCTCTTAAAGGGGAAGCCATGGCAAGGGCAGAAGGAGTGGAACGATTTTAGACAAATAATGAAATCTACCACAGTTCTCCCAATGGGTAGGTTCCAGAGGCTGTACAAATGACGCCAGGGACACATCTCATTCCCCAAAAAATGCCACTTACTTCCATGATCCTCTAGGCATGTGTCTGTCCAAACGTCTTTGGAAAAAAAGCCAGCATGTTAGAGGCCACAAAGAGGATGAATGTGGAGCTGGGCCATCGGGGTGCAGTGAAAGGCAATGACTCCAACAGAGACACAATGATATCTCACCACATACTGGGCTTAATGGAGAATGATGCGTACTATATGTGTAGCACCTGCCCAGGCCCCAGGGACATCTGGACGTGGCTCTCAGAGGCTGCTACCATCAACTACAGTTCTATTCACTTTCCTTCTATTGTGGTTTCAATTTCCTATCTACAGGGCTTTGCTAGGGCACTTTATCTCTAGGGTGCTGGAGACACAACTTCTCTGCAATGGTCTATCTCTGATTTCAGAGGGTTGCTAAAAGCAAGGCCATAAAAAGCTACCAACATGGTCTCCAAAAAGCAACACTCTGAAAGCATTTATTTGAGACACAGGAGGCCATGGTGCTAAAAATGAAGAAATACAAGTGATCCCCCCATCAAATGAATGTAGCAAACTGTGAAATCGGAAAGAAGAAGGAAAAACACACAAACTGCAAATTTTTGGCTTCTGAAGTTGTTTCTAAACACAATGCCTAAGCATCTTCCAAAAAAGAATTAGAAATTTTTCCTCCCTTCAAAATTTACTATAAAGTAACTGGAAATAGAATCTGAATACGTCTCTAGACGAGAAACATCTGTGTGAAAACAGAAAAGAACCGTAAAACACTAACGTATTCAGGTAGTTAGAAATATCTAGAAAATCAACTGACATTTTTAGTCTTCTTCTGACAGTTAGGCACAGTAGAGAACTTTCAACGTCTACCAGCTTATTGCCTACTTAAACTGTGTGTTCATGTGGTTTACAATAGTTATTTACAGGCATACCCTGGCTTTATGTAAAATATATATTTTTAAAAATATTGAGTATAGAGTAAATGTTAGTAATTGCAACCTATCTAGAGGTAATTTCGGATAACCTTTCACATGTTTGCAATTGGCTCCATGGGGTAAGAGAATATATGAAAGACATACACACTGTGCTTTAGAACAAGGTAACACTTAGTGAAGAACTAGGCTAGGCATAAAAAACAATAAGTAAACAAAACAAGCCATGAGGCAGTGCTCCTTTATGGCACAGAGAAAGCACAAGAGCAGCTAAGACAAGGAAAATCTCATTTTAACAACCCACAGACTTGTGGAGTACCCCAACATGTTTTCTGAGAAAAGCTACTTTTTCCCCCTAAAATCCCTAACATGACCAGAAGGATTCCGAGAGAAGGACTCAGAGAACACATTAGCAGTGACAGGGAGCTCGGACTGCACCCCTGCTGCCCACCCCAGCAAAGCTGCCCCATGGAGAAGCCATGGCCCTGGGGATCACGATGGCTGTAGGTTTTGCCATCATAAGTAATCCCAGGGTAAATCCTTTAGAAAAACAAATATGCGACCCAGAATCCCTCTTTTCTGCCAACACACAGATCCAAGTTATTACATTTTCTTATGGCAAAAGTCCTTTTCCTGCTTTTGCAGAGGACCACACTGAGGCAATAAAAAAAATGGATGACCTTTTTTGATGGATCCTCCGAAATGCTCTGTTCATAGTTCACTGCTTTGACGAGTATTGGCTGAGCCTCTGTGACTGACCAAGCCCTGGAGATAGAGTGAACAAAAGCAAGTTCCTATCCTCATGGAGCTGACATACCAGTAGGTGCGCAGCAGCTTTGTCTTGACAAAGAGTGGGCTTCCAGATGCTTCCACTCCCTGTCTTTATCCTAGTTTGCCTTTTGCCTGGAACTCCAAAAACATAGACACAGATGGAAGAAACTAAAGGTACCCAGAAAAGTTTGGGCCCAACTCCAAGTGTCAAGAGCAGGACTATGTAGTGTAGTCAGTGAAGCAGGCGGTCCTTGGACCCAAATAGCTTTCAACTTCGAGTTTAAGGACAAGAATAAAAAAGATTTCCAAAGGTACATGTTTATTCCTTTAACACATCACGTCTCCCTCTGCCTCCTTTCCTCCCTTCCCCTTTCTCTCTCTCTCTCCTCTCTCTCTCTCTCTCTCACACACACACACACACACACACACATGCACATTCTATAGTGCACCCCCCCACGAAAAATACCCAAAGACACATACACAAATATGCAAAACAATGCAAAACTACACAAATGCACAAGCTACACAGGATAGGAAACCCAGGTGTGCCCACATAAAGACACGGATGTCATATTTTCAAGGACACACTGACACTCACAAACAAACCGATGACCCTATCTTACCTATAAGAGAAGGGCCATGATTACAAGCAAAAACACACATGTCTAAACACTTTCTAATAGAGGCTGAGGTTCTCGGTCCAGCTGCCCTGGTAGCTGCGCCTCCCATCGCTTCTATAAGATTACAAAGATTAAACTGTTGGTAGCCAACTTCCTATATGTGCCTGTAAAACAAGAGGGCTCAGCTTTAAATAATTATGTCACAGAAATGACAACTGTCCTCTTTGCCAGAACAGGGATGAACAATTACAAAGCCAGGACATAATAAGCAATTCTAACTGTTGGATTCTTGCACTGTCTCTCTGACGTGCAGGGCCGGCGTGCCTGCCATGCACACCCTCCTGGACAGGTCTCTGCACTGATTTGATCTACGTTTCCCGGGGCAGCGAGGGGGGGTCACGGTCTGGTCACTACAGAATCCGTTCTTTGTGGTCTACCACCTCCTCGGCGTCCAGCTTGGTGCTCTCTGCACTGACAGTGGCATGATCCGATGGCCAATATTTGACAGAGATATATATTTTCTTTAAAATTTGGGGAAATGAGCAAAGCCTAGCTGTTGTACGTCCATTCACTAAACACACACACACAGAGTCTAGAAGAGCCACTGCAATGTTAGCTGTCACTTCCTAATGAATGCCAGCATCGTCCTGTACAATCAGAGCTCAGACAGAAGGCAGCTTTTAAACAACAAAAGCCAAAAGGCAGCCACGAAGGAGAAATGTGTCATCGTGAGAGGGAGCGAGGGCCAGCTCCGCGCTTCAAGCGCTGGGGCCTGCCAGGTACGAGATCAAACCCTGTGACTTAGGGGGGTTATGAGTTACTGGATGATTCTGCATTTGCGTCAGCCGAGAACACCCAGACTGCCTGTTCCCTACCTCCAAAGCAAGGGCTGTGATTAGAGAGGCATTTTCCATTCTCCCAAATACTTTATGTCAGGAATAAAATGAGAACAGCTCCCCAAATCATGGCCCCCTTGATCATCCATCGGCGCATTCTGCCAAGTAAGCAAAACAGGATGCCATTGCCTCAGAAAGGACAGAAGCCAACTTGAGATTCCGAGTCCGTGATGAAAAATAGGTCTTCACCAAGTGTGCTCAGCACAGTGTCGGCAATTCACGGAGAGGAAATTGCTCTCCACTTAGGAGCCGACTCCGGGTGTACACATACCTCCTAGTACATATATATACATATATATATATATATACACATATATATATAAGTGTGTATATATACATATATATATATGTATATATACACACAGAGATGGAAAGCGTATATACACACCTGCAAGGAACAAACATATGTCTGTACATAGTGCGAGCAGGCGAGAACCAGCCTTTTTAATCCCAATTTATTAATTCAGCAAGGAGCTCATTTGGCCTCTTTCTATCTGCAAGAAAAGTACCAGCACATTGCCCAGCAAACAGCAGACAGAAGGGAATTGCCTGCCATTCATGAGAGGCATACAGCTTGATATGAAACCAGAACACAGAGAAATCCTCCAGTGCACTTAAAGGATCACACTGTAAAGAGAACACTTCACTGGGAGCCCAGATGGTCTGGGTTCTGGTCCCAGTTCTGCCTCCAAGGGACTGTGGGGCCTTAGGGAACTATGTCCTCTCCCAGTTCCTTCACCCATAAAATAAGAGCACAGACCAGGTGAGTTCTGAAGCCCTCTCCAGCTTGGAAATCATGGAACTCTACAAAAGGATAACCACCAAATGGCCTCATGCTTTGTCAGAGTCTTTTTGTCTCTCTCCAAATAATTAATGGATATTTCAAAGCTTAACACAGTTAGTAAAGATGGTAGTATCAACCACACAAAGAGGAGCTAATTCTATAACTGATCAGAAACTGATGTGGAGCTTTGAAGAGCATTTCTGATGATGGTGCTAACAACTCAGAGAACCAGCTACTGCTGGATGTTAAGGAGTCATTCCCTGCTTTTAGAGGCAGGGGAGGACTTCAGTTCCCCCCATCTCTACTCCAACAGAACAGTCCTGCTGTTTCCTGTTTTCTTCACTTAGGCCTTCCTCGGAGGTTCTGTTTGGACAGAGAGACGCATGGGGAGAATGGTGAGATGAGTGCTCCAGGGGTAAGAGATCAGAGTGGAAGAATGTAGGCTCTGCAGTCAGACACACAGGTAAAGCACGGGCTCTAGCAATGATGAGCTGGTGACTTGAGCAGCCCAAATAGCATCTCAAGGCCTGAGTTATCTCATCTGTACAGTAAACCAACGTTCCCTTCCTTCCACGTTAGAAGATTATGTGAGGACTCACATACCTGGACACAAAGAACCTTAGAACAGTAGTGGATGACATTGACACCCCACCCCAATACGATGGGTATATCTTTACAAACCCTCCGGATTTCCAGAGCTTCCATGTGAAAGATAAGGAGAGCAGGAGAAATAGCATCTATTCTATAAAATGCATGTATACATGACGGTGAGAGATTCAGGATGGGTAGGAACCCAAGATACTATAAACAGTCTATTTGTCGTACTTGGTTTGGTGATACGGGCTGTCTCTGGAATCTTTTAACCAAAAAAAAAAAAAAAGGAGGCCAAGAAATAAATTATTTCTTTTGGACAAAATCACAAAAGCTGGAATAACTAAAGGCAGTCATGAGCAATACATCAAATTGGTGCCTCCATTAGTAAAACTGTTAACACTTTAATAGCTACGAAGCGAATCACTCAATTAATTTCCCACATGCTGAAACAGGTAACAATACGTTTATCTGCCAGCATTATACTCTCCATATCATATATTTCCACAACTGTTAGCAATTTTATTCAGCATAACGGGAACTAAGTTGCACCTCATGGATTCAGGGAAAGAAAGTGGCCTGAGGTCTGCTGCCAGCTGAGCAACTTGACAGAAGAGGTTTCATTTTTCTGTTTTGGTTCTGTTTGTTTTTTCCTCTTTCCCTCTTAATCACTTCCAATGCATGTGCAGAGCACTCGAAGTCAATCAGTGAGGACAAACGAGGCCTCAAGGATTTCTGGGCTAGTGTTTTCAACACACGAGCTAGGATCCCACAGGAAGTGACCGTAGCACCACAGAGCTCCAGGGCAGTGAGGGACCTCCAAAGGGGTCATCAAGTCCATTCCCCAGCCTCAGGCTTCACTGAAGGACCCCAGCTCCTCCCAGGCCCATGTCTTTAATAATCTCCTTGTGTCTGAATCCAGGACCCCAAGCCAAATCTCCCCTGCCTCATCAATGCTGTCATTAAGATGACACCATGTTCAATCCCATGGCCCCCAGGCAGACTCAGCTGGCGAAGCAAAGGTCAGTAAACAGCATTCCCATGAGCTACATGACGGAAGCACACACCAGTCCCAGATCACATTGTCAGAATAATCGCCTTCCCTGCCAACAATATTTCCAAGAGCTATTGAGCCCTCACCTGTGGACAAGAGAAAATCACTCTCCCCCAGCTACCCTTTGGTCCCAAGAAAGAAGGGCCCCCTCTGAGGCACGAGAGGAATCCTACCCACCCTGAGAAATAGTAAATGCCCAATGCTTTCCTGTTTCTCCTTTCTTAGCTACAGACCTGCAGAGGCCCCACCTTGTAAATAAAACATCTTCCAGGAGGCCCGAAATCCTCCCCAGGAACGTCACCATTGGGCTGTGTATGATGCTGTTTTATTGGTACAAGAGCCATCTGCCTGAAATCACCTTACCAATAAGGTCCCCTAGGCTGGGTCACAGGACGACCCAGTTTATACCCAGTTCTACTGGCCAACAGTATATCCATGGATGAAATCCCGGTGTGAGATCCCTCCTGCATTCTGAACACATAGGAGGACTTCCTCCAGGGTCAAAGAGTACTCAACAGGTGAGGCATAAATCCTTGCAAAGAATAGTCAGTAGAGGGCTTACCTTGGGCTTCACCACCTTCATGAACGCCCCTCTGACCAAAGCTTCCTCGCGTTCTTGTTTGGTTACTTTACGAGCATCCAGAAACTTCAAATTGGGCAGCTTGTGCAGAACAAAGTATCTGGAAGAGAACAGTCAGAGGTAACTCAGGAAGACTGGGATGACAGCCTCAAACTTTCATGCAATTTGTCTGATGAGCAGGAAACTACACCGTTAGGTCTTCAGAAGTTTAGACCTTGGTTCCTGCCTCTCCTCTTTTCTTTCACAAAGAATGAATAACCACTCTTTGGGGAAATCCAAATCATTCTATTTTACACAGATACACAACTAAACTTTCAAAATATACACCAATGGTTGCTCTTGATTCAAAGGTAGATACACATACACACACACACACACACACACCTGGATTAGCCAGTAAGATCCTATCAACGTGTTTACCTTCTACCATTCTGAAAAATGGACCCAACATCTTTGCTACACAAGAAGTTCTCAGTGAAAATAACCTACAACCTGATCATACCATTAATGTCATTGCCATTCCTATGGGTCATCTGTATCATTCTCATCTCTGAGATAACAGCAAATCTTCATTTTGAAGCTGAGACAGGAAACTTTAATTTGCCATCAAGATAATAATAATAACCTGGACAACTTTTGGATAGCAGTAAGAAACACATAGAGCTGAGAAATGCTCCCTTGAGGAATCAAACAGGGGTCTTGAGGACTTTTTTCTCATCATCACTGAGTTACTTCTACACTGGCACTATGAAGGTTATCTCCATCAAGGAGAAACAAGGAGAGTTGGTTTCTAGGGGATATTAATAGCCCCCAAAATGCTATATGGTCTCCATCCCCCTGGAAAGAGTCTTTGGGATCCATTACGGCCTCCAAGGATAACCCAATGACTGACCTCTTGTGTGATGAACTATCAAGCAGGTGTATGGAGTTGACAAGAAGACTTGCCTGGGCCTTCCTGGTGGCACAGTGGTTGAGAGTCCGCCTGCCGATGCAGGGGATACGGGTTCGTGCCCCGGTCTGGGAGGATCCCATGTGCCGCGGAGCGGCTGGGCCCGTGAGCCACGGCCGCTGGGCCTGCGCGTCCGGAGCCTGTGCTCCGCAACGGGAGAGGCCACAACAGTGAGAGGCCCGCGTACCGCAAAAAGAAAAAAAAAAAAAAAAGAAGACTTGCCTGGCCAGGAGACAGGTACATAAACATATAAATAAATATATAAAAGATATAGACACCTGCCTATACGTCTCCTTCCTCAATGGTAGTCACCAACCCAGATGCTCTCCATCAAGCCCCCATACTCCATCAATCAAAGGAGCCATTGTTTAGACCCTGTCCTGCTTAGGAAGAAGAGCTGAGGACCCAACATCAAAAGCAATAAATCATTTCCATGGGAATCTGACTTTTTCTCCCTGTACCCAGCCTCCTCTGTACCCACTCATCTTCCAAATCCCAACCCACAGGAAGTTTTCTCCTGCACCCGCAGCCCGCATTGCTTTCTCCCTTCTCAACACTCCCAGGAGGCATTTTCAGCACCCTGCACTTTAACATTTTATTGTTTTTTAACTGTTTTGCTGGTGTTCAGTTAATGTCCTCACCTAAACTATAAGCTTTTTGAAGGCAGGGACCAGGTTTTTTTTTTTTTTCCCTCACCCTCACACCATTTAGGAAAGTAGCATTAGAACGGACTCCATAAAATACCAGTTCATTTCACTTGTACAAATATTTCTTAAGCACCTACTACGTGACAGACCCTAGGTATACAGAGGTGATTACAACATGGTTCCTGCTCTTAAAGAGGGTCTTAGTGTAATGAGGAAGAAAGACTCACACAAAGAAATTAGAAATCAGCATAGGCAAGTGCCAAGTTTGAGGTTATACACAAAGTAGCTTTGGGAGCACAAAGAAAGAGGAACAGGAAATCTCAAGAAGGCTTCAAAGAACCAAGCCCTAAAGCAGCCCAAGCACTGAGCTTTTTCTCGGTGCGCGCGTATGTTACTTGGGGTGTGTAGCAGGCCTCCCTCCTCAGCAAAGCCTTGGGTTCCCAAGGCCAGCTTCCCCATTCATCAGGTGGTCTCACATCACCCCATGGCCTCGCATATGCTTGTCCAGGTAAAAGATTTAGCTGATCACTCAGGTGCCAGAGACAACAGCTTAGAGGCCTCTGATCACAGCCTTCATATTACTCTTTTTTAAAGTCAAAATACTCTAAATTATCTTGCGTATCCTTTTCCTCCCCTGAAACTTCCACACCAACATCTGAGGTCCTGGAAATTTGACGATCTACTTCCTGCTTCCTCCCTGGCCTCAAATTATGCACTACCTTCTTTCCTGCTTCTCCCTGAGCATTTCCCTCTCCAAATGCCACCTAAGCTTACCCTAAATTAGAAAAGTTCTACAAAGGCCCAAATGACCTTTCTATCCTCCAGGAGAACTCCCACTGGCCTCAGTCAGCATCAGAAAAAAACTTCCATCTTCTGCTTGTAGCAGCAAAGTCTTGATGACAACAGATTCTTTCAAATAAAGACACGTACAGATGGAAACAATATGTCAGGAGTGACGCTCAAAGGAGTAAAGACACCCACTAAGTGTAGGGTGGGAAAAGATGAATATTCAGGGGAAGAAAACATCAGTATTAGAAAATCAGCCAGTGTTTAATGATGGAATGAAAGATGTCTTCACAGGGCTGGCAGGAACCACGGTGACAACAGACAGCACGTTGTCATTTTGCCCCACTTTGGATCACAGCCCTGAAATCAAAGGAGAGAGAGAGAAGTGCTGGCTTTTAAGCTAGTTAAAAATTTTAGATGACAAAGAGCTGCTGTTTTCAGAGCACTCTTCTTTTAGAACCAAAGAAACACCCATGGGATAGGTTGCCAGTCACCCCTGAAACTAGAGGTGACTTGACTCCCATCCCGTTGGCCAGCCTGGGGTTTCCAGGTGGTCGATGCTTAAAGATGTTTGAGAGGCACCAGGAAGGCTTGTCCCAGATAGTTCAGTCAGAAACTCAGCTCAGGGCCCCAAGTTCGTGTCTTAAGAGATGTCTTCTTTCATTTACTTACACATTCACTCACCCAACAAATAATTATTAAGAAGCTACCACCTGCCAGGAACTGCGCTAGGTACTGAGAATAAGGTGATGCACAAAACAGACAAGGTCTCTACTCTCAATGAGCTTATATTCTAGCACAGTTGTTCTCAAACTTGAGGGGGCATCAGCATCCCCCAGATGCCTTGTTGAAACACATCGCAGGGCCCCACCCCTAGAGTTTCTGATTCACTACATCTGGAATGAAGCCTCAAATTCACATCCTAGGGCTTCCCTGGTGGCGCAGTGGTTGAGAATCCGCCTGCCGATGGAGGGGACGCGGGTTCATGCCCCGGTCCGGGAAGATCCCACATGCCGTGGAGTGGCTGGGACCGTGAGCCATGGCCGCTGAGCCTGCGCGTCCGGAGCCCGTGCTCCGCAACAGGAGAGGCCACAGCAGTGAGAGGCCCGCGTACCTCACGCACACACACAAAATTCACATCCTAATAAGTTCCCAGGTGAGGCTGATGCTACCAGGCATGCTGCGAACCACTGTGCAAGTGAAAATAACATCACGAGGAATAACAGTTTTGGAATTATGAGGTTGGTAAGGCCACCAAGAGTCTCCTTCCCAGTTCTGCTAATGGTCTGTCCTGCTCCAATGTCTGTGGTACCCAGCGCCCAGACAGCAGCCACATCTACCAGACCTTCCTGTACCTTGGTGGTTTGGAACTGGCTCCAAACATTACTGCCAAGAGATAAGTCCAGTGGGCTTTCTGCCTGCCTGTCCCATTCTGGTCTTGGGAGATCTATTTCCCTTTGTTCTAGGTCATGTCAGGGTGTCAAAAGCTGCAGCTTCAATCCTGAGTATAATACAAGTTTGCCATAAAAATACAAGAGAGGATTCCCGAAGCCACAGAATGAAGGCTTTTACAATATCAATTCAACCCTTGTAAATTTAATCCAGGGTTATTTGTTGCACCAAAAACTCTTTACTGTGATGTATTACTTAGTTACTGGGGTTATCACAGCCATATCCTAAAGTTGCACAGTACATAAAACATTTCAGTTAACAATGCAGGAAGGTTAACTCCCCCAGATAACCTGCAATCACCAGGGCTAGTCCAGATGACATGCCTCTGTCAGCTTCCACGAGCTATTGATGGTTCAATCAGTTTGTTTTGAAGGTAAAGTACAACAAAAGGGCAGTAAACTTATTCAGACTGTCAACAGGGGCTATCAGGAATGGGGCTTGCAGGTAAGTAATTCTGGGTGTTTTAAAGCTATTATCAAACAGCAATGGTTGAAGGAAGAGACAGCTACTAATAACACAGAAGGCAGCCATCATAAACCACTTTATGGCAGAAACCCCCCTCTATAAATCCTGTAGCACCCGGAGACAGCTTCAGATTTATAAAACTGCTTGTTAAGCCAGGGCACTGATTAATGAAAAGAGATCCGTCTAAGTTCTCAGGCTCACGTCCCCTGCTCCAGAGGGCAATGCCAACTTTCCTGACCTTCCCAAGGTGGCTGGGAGAAAGCCGCAGGGCTGGGAGGGGTAGGGAGTGAAATCAGGGGCCCTCCTGGCTGTGATATGGAAGGTGAGGTTATCAAGAGGAGACCAGGGACCCTGGGAAGGTGTTCAAAGACCCATCTGTCTCTGTCTGCAAACAGATCCTCCAAAAGTGAGAGCCCCACACAGAGCTTTTCGGGTTCTCTCTCTTTTCATAGAGGATGCTCCGCTTCCTGAAAGAACTTCTCTTAGGAAGTAACCGGTTACCTACAACTGGTAGGGGGGACAAAAGGAACAGCAGAAAGGCTTTTTTGTTTGTTTAATTTGTTTGCTCCCAAATCAATTTTCTCTACCGAAATCCCAAAGCTCTGGCATTTTTCATCTAGACTTCAAAGGGAAGGGAGGATGCTCTTGTCTTCTGCCCACATCTGCTTCCCTGGGGGAGCTGGCTGCTCCCCAGGCCCTCTGCACAACCACAGGAACACCAAGACAGATCTCCGATGTCTGCTCCTGGGGCTGGCTGCCATGTTTCATCCTCTGAGGAGACTCTACTCAAGTAACACCAAATTTCCAGATCCTGAGGGAACTGGATGTGGCGTCACTGGGATTTTCCCCACTTCCTTCCTTTTACAGCACTCAATGCTTCTTCCTATTGTTTCTTGCTGCCTTCTTGCTCCCATGCATGGGAAGGGGAGAGACCTGGTGACTGGTGCCCCACCTGGGGGCCCCGAGGGCAGCAAGGGGTGATCCATGAACTGCTCTCAAACTTTCAAAAGCTTAACAGAAAAGCGTGGACACGCCAACAAAACATCAAGCTTCTTTGCTCTTGACTGGATGACATCAACCCAGTTTGGTAACGCTGCTTACCTCATGCTGATCAAAAGCACTGACCAACAGCTAAAGATCTCTGACGAATTTTACAAAGTTAGCAGCGGCTTAAATGCGGCTTATGGAAGAGACCAAAGCTTTCAAGTGTTGGGGGGTGGTGGGGGGGGGGAGCGGACAAAACGACAAGAGGGAGGTCTTCCCAACAAAAAGCGTGGGGACTAACGGGGCAGAGGAAAGAGCCCAGGCTCTGGGCTTCGCTTGCTGTGTGATCTTGGCTCAGTCTCTGCCACCTTCCTGAGCCTCAATTTCTCCATCTGTGCCATGAAGGGAAAGGGCTACATGCTGCCCCAGCCTCTTCTAAGCTTTAGCTGGCTTGAATTCCATGTGCCTCCAAGTTAATTTACAATAAATGCATCCATATCCTCCTTTCTTATTACTCCAGTTTCCTTGTCTAACCACCCCCTCACATCTCCAGGTAAAGGAGAACCGTGAGGAAAAGTCAGTAAAGACCACAGAGGGATGAACAAACACTGTGAGTGGAGAGATGACAATGCTCTCTAATGAGTTGAGGTGAGCTCACCTACAGCATTAACGAACGCCTGACAACCGGCCAAGGCCAGCTGACTTCCCTCACAGTTCACCGGCAGCACGTTTGAAGTCTCAGTGCAAACAATACACCCACAGGACAGACCAAGGCCCTCGACAGAGGGTCACCAGCAATTACGCTGTGGGCTTCTGTCACTTTGATCTCTGGGTCGTGACCTTTGCTTTCTTGTGATCTTCAAAGCCCAGATTGCAGATTAGCTGGAGAATGCTCGCTGGGTTATGTAAGCCACAAGTTTTACAGCTCCTCTACGGCTGGGAAATGGTGGTAGCCCAGGACAGCCAGCAGACGATGGCAGGTCCCTCCCTCCTTCCCCTTGGCTGAGTGAGACAGACACTGGGCAGGCCCCAGGGCTGCTCCCTGGTAGGCAACAAAGAAAGGGTGTCACGTTTTAAATGATTTCAAGTTGTAAGGAATACAGAGGGGCCTACTGAGGAGGAGGGAGGAAGGAGAAGCCAACCAGAGATTGGAGTGGCAGGAGAGAATGAAGGATTTAGTGACAGAAGGATTTAGTGGAGGAAGGGGCATTAAGAGACCATGAGACCAACTCCCTTATCTGATGCCTGAGGTCTAGCACTTGGGCACCATTGACTTCCACTCTACTGTCTTTCCTGCAGTAAGAGGAAAGAAAAGCATGACAGAGGAAGACAAGAAATAGACCGTCCTGGGCATCCAAGTTCCCCATACTTCATTTATTGTCTGGCCAGTATTCAAATCCACCGGAGGCCCCAAGGGGAACCTCAGTACAGTGATGGCCCCCCGGCTCAGCTCGGCTTCCCCATCCTTTCCTGCCCCAGTCCTAAAGGCTGCTGGACCTTCAGGTCCAGCACCACCATTCAACATGCACCTCCATTCAACATTCATTCCAAAATAGCAGCCCACTGTGTACACCTGGCAAAGCAAAGGCAGGTTTCAGCGCCTGTAATAACACGGTGAGCTATAACAGCTCACCATGTTAACAGCTATGAGCTGTGATGAACGGCACAGAGAAACCCCAGGCTCAGTTTAGTTCCTGCCCCAGCAGGACCAGGGCACCGCTCAACAACTTGGGAGTATGTTCATGCTCACTCATGGATTTAAGGGGCCCATTTTACTGCTGGGACGTGTGCCAAGAAAATCCAACTGGGTGCACAGGGGTAAGTGAGGAAGGAAAAGGGGTGATGTGGGGCGGGGAGGGGAGGAAAGCATCAGTAGAAACTGAAGCAACTGTGGGTCCATTTCCAATAGCTCCATAAATCTGGTCACTTCCCATTTCTGGTCCAGTGGTTGCCCACCATGTGACCTGAAACTGGACTGACCTCTCTGAAATCAACATATCTCATGAAAATGAAACAAGAGACGTACTTGTTTTGATGTATGGCTGGGTGACATATTATAAATATTACATCACATAACCACAGAGGATGCCAATCAATGTGAAATTTTTTCAGACAGCACTAAATGAACCATGGGTTCTTGCTTCTGAATACACTCCTTTAAGGCTCCTACTACTGCTTAAATGATTAATAGAAGACATATTGTCAGAAAATGTACCTAAAGTGAAAAACAGTAAACTGCAGAAATATCATTCATTTTTTAAGCAATTTTCGAGTGAAAATGTCCCATAAATTTACATAGGGGCCCTACTATTAGGCTCTGGGTAACAGCTAGAAGGAAGCCTGACCTCACGCTTTGTGGACGAAGGGCCAGGAAAATATTTTACCAAAAGAAAACAAACGGTGGCTACACTGTTTTGTAGAAACCTAAATGCCACAGGAACTCAGGATTCAGAAGTCTTACTGTGAAACTCTAAAATTTCTCAGGGGCAAATGAAGCACAGACTCCAGGATGAACAAAGCAGGGCTGCTTACAGACCATAGAACAGAACTGCCTCATCCACCCATTCATCTCACCCAAATGCAAGGGGGACAGTGCTTGTTAAAGCAGAAATAAAAAATAAGTAAAAGAAATAAAAAATCTTGAATTGCTAGAGAACAGGCCTGCCACTCCACTCAAGCATCAGAGGCCGTGCAGTCGATGTATAACTGGGTGGGGCCATGTTGAATGTGCCCTCCACTGCTCTTAGTTCCTGTTTCTCTCAGAGGGTGAGCATTTTGCCGGTGTTGTGGGTGACTTACGGATTTTCTAAGGTAGTTCTGACCAGATGTGATTTCGGCTGTGTGTGGCCTCTAGAATCCAGCTCCTCATGGCAACCTTGACATATGTGCACTAACACACAGCCTCCCCAGCCCCAGCCCTCCACGGCTTCCAGGGGTTAACAGACCTGGAGTAGGGAAGGTATGCTTGGAGGGTACCCAGGCCAGCCCAGGAGAAGGATCACTCGTCTACAATCAAGCCTTCCCTAAAGAATCATGACCCAATGACCAACATTTGGGTAGATTCTGAAGGATAGTTCCTTGCTTGTTAACTGCGTTTGTTGACATCCAAGTGGATCTAATTCTAAATAGGCAGTGGGCACCCAAGGTGCGCAAAGGGCCCTGCATTTCTCTACAAGTACTCAGCTTCTCAGATGGAACAGTAATTTCAAGCCACCTCCTGTAAACAGTTACCAAGTCCCTAGTACACAGCCAGCCCTACTTTCAGTATTGATAAGGCTTCAAAGGGCAAGAAGACCAAGTCCTGACTTTCTGGAAGCCATGCTCTGGATGTCGACATATATGAAGTAGTCAGAGAAATATACAGGATGGAATATATAAAATGGTATGAGATGGTCAAAGGGGAACTGTAACTGCTTGGGAGGACAGTATCTCAGAACACCAGAGCCGACAGGGACTTTAAGTACCCCTTAGTCCAGTAGTTCTTGACTGAGCATCAAAGTCACCTATTGACTATTTTGTTGCATTTGGCACCAAATGAATCAAAACGTCTTGGATGATACACAAGTATAGCCTTGGTTAAGGGTCACTGATCCACATCAGATCTTTTGAACTGACCCCTTACACCATGGATCTAAGTATTTTTTCCAATGCGACTAGTTACAATAACAACAAAATTAGTATTATTATTTTTCTTTTTCCTTTACAACCTTCTCTTTGAGACTGAATACAGTAAGGTGGAGTGGGAGATTTTCCTCACTCTATTACGCTCATCCTAAAAAAAAAGGCACCTACAGTTCAATTCACATATAACTCCGTGAATAAGTGAATGAAAGAATGAATGTGTGTGAATGTGTGCATACACACATATACACACATGCATGTATATGTACATATATAAAATTTATTGGACGATTTTAAAGCATTAAAACCAGAAATCTAAAGAAAAAAGTCAAAAAACAAATGAGAATTTCCCGAACAATTCTTGGTTTACTAAAAATGTTAACTGAGAGAACTTTCTTGTACCTCCTGACCCTTCTAAGATATATCTTATAATAAGTTGCTGCCAGAAGATAAAATGTTTTAAATGGCCCCTTCCTAGCTGAAATCAAGCTGTTAAATTACTCAAAGTTGATAAGAGTAACGTTAAAGAAGAAAATTAAATCCTAAGTGATTAACTTAACAGGTTGATTTAGAAATTTTAACTATTCATTCATTGGATATTAACCATATTTCTCCTAATAGAAATCATATTCAAATTGACAGTATCACATCCTAAATAAAAATCTTCATGAGGAAAAAACATTTAGTTCATTTCTTTTGAAGTAGGGATAGAGCTTTATTCTAAGATGGCTTAAAAATAGTCTAAGATTCCTACAATATTCTTCCCAGTAAAGAAGTACAGCTGAATTTCTGCTGTACTCTTGCTAACATGTATATGTATATGTATTTTTTTAACATACAGTGTTCAATAACCTTCACTATTTCTTACAGCTTTGCCTTTATATAAAATGTATGCCCTCAACTACATTCCTTCGTGAGTCACCACAGATTTAAAAATCTGAACCCCAACAGAACCAGTTCCTCTCGAACCGTTATCCTTTCTCCCCAATCCTCCCAAACTTATTTTCCAGTAGTCCTACCTGCCTTACATTTCCTTCCTTCCTCCCTCCCTCCCTCCCACATTGATTCAGGTGGGGTGTTATTGAGAACTAACATCATAATGGAGAGAAAAGCTACACTACACATATGAAAAGATCATTCAAAACATTTACAAAACAATAATCAAGAACAAGAGCATACAGAATTCCAAGTGTAGAGGAAAAATGAGTTTAGTAAAATGGGTTAGATCAAAAAGACTCCCTAAGGAGAAGTGAGTTTGGATCAGGTATTTCAAAGCAGATGGTTCAGAAGTTGAGAGAAGAAAAAAAAGCATTTCTACCTGGAGCCCATCAAATCCCATTCTTGGTGGACACGGAGGCATAGCTTTATGGAACAAAGCCATACGCCTCATGGGATTTCCTCTTGGGATTGTATATAAGCTCCCTAAACCTTTGTGGGAAGTACCCTCTCTCTAAATAGTGACTCAGAAGCAGACAGGAAGATCTTACGACAAGGAGCAGGGGCCAGCAAAAAATAGCCCACGGGTCTAACCTGGCCTGCTGCATGTTTTTGTAAATAAAGTTTTATTGGAACATGGCATTGCCCATTCATTTACCAACTGTTCATTGCTACTTACACACTATAATGGAAGAGTTGAATAGCTGCAACAGAGAACATATGACCTTCAAAGCATAAAATATTTAATATCCAGCCCTTTACAAAAAAGTTTGTCAATGCCTGGCCTATACCACACAACATCTATTCATGTTTCTTGACTCTTGTTACCCTCAATGAAGGGAGACCCTGGCTATAGGGTACCCAAGGGGGAAAGTTTAATACAGCATGAAGGGGCCACTGATACTTACCAGACATCTACTATGCACCCCAGAATATAATATTATCTCCCCAAAGATGTCATTTTTCCCTTCTCACACCATGCTCAAACCCCTAGATACTCACCTGTATCTCTTGTAGTCTTCCTCATCCTTTTCCAGGCTGACTAGCTCGTTGGGACATGCCACATTTCCCAGCAGGCTGAGGTACTCCAGAGCTGGTGTCACTTCTGCCAGGTGATCAAGCAGGCACTCCAAGTCAGTGATGTGACAAAGGTTAAGGATCTTGGTCCAGAAAGACAAAAGGCTTAGCAAGGAGCACAGACCACACCTGGCAGGCACAGCCTAGCAGCTGATTGAGTCCTGCCTGCTCCCAGGACAAGATGTGGGTGAGGGTTGAAATCAACTTGCTGTGGGTGTCTGGCATGGCTAGTTTTTCCCTCCTACTGTTTGGGACACAGCCCAGCTTTTCTCTGGGCAGGTGAGGTTAAGTCCAGATCACTTAAGAAAGAATGCATGAGCTTAATTGTTTCACTGTACTTTTCTTTCCTATATAGTTCTATTTTTGTTTTAAATGATGAAGGGTAGATTCCACGTAGTAAAATATTTTACAATATGCAGCTCCATAAAACTTTATTTTTTCTAGTAGTGAAAGCAAGAAATTACTTCCAAAGGCCTCATCAGAAATATATTCGTTCTCCTTTAGGGAGAAATTCATCATTAAAACGTGGGAATGGTATGGACGCAAACAGGAATTAGCAGCATCCTTTACGATCTGACAGCCTCTTGTGGAGCTAAGCATTGCTCAGTGGCCTCACTGGTGGCAATGAGACACTGGATTGGGTGAAAAGGAGCACAAAGCTAGGAGGAGAAGACAAACGGTTAGGACAGTTTTAGTGAAGCCAGGGAGGTCAGAAAGCATTTCCTGAGAATCTGTTGTGAAATCAATATTCTATGAAGGACAGAATGAAAAAGAAAAGGTGGGGCATAGTGGTGAGAGTATTCCATGATCCATCCCCTCAGTGGGACCCACTGTTCGGTCAAGATAAACACTGAGACCCCAAACCAAATAAGGCAAGAGTCACAGATTCAGGGAATCACAGGCATTGGGAAGGACTAGTCCACACATCAGCTCCCAAGCCACATACAGAGAGCTGAGCCCTAGGCAAGCTGATTCAGCAGGTTGTGAACCGAGGCATGACTACCAGGGGCCTATCAATGAGAAGAGTTAGCCAGTGTCAGCAGAGAGAACGGGGTCCTTGCCAGCGAATGCATGCCAGCAGAGCATACAGGGGCTAAACACGTGATGGTGGATGCAGCACACAAGAGTCAAAGACTCAGGATGCCATTTCCAGGAGAAAATAAAAATGAAATAAAAGGGCTGCCCTTACTCTGTGACGGTACTCTCTAACCACGGGATGTCATCCAATTTTTTCATACTTCAGCTTGTCAGTTGAACTCCAAATCCAACCAATGTCTGAATCCAGTCCCTAACATATCTGCCAAAGGGCCACCACAAGGAAGCTCATTCTACCTATAACAACCATAAGAGGAGAGTTTTTCTTTCCCCAGGGATTGAATCTTCCTCAAATTCCCACCCACTGTCTCCATTTAGCTACTTGGGAGTCACAAAGAATAAGTCATTCTTGTCTTCCATGTGATGGCCCTTCAGATGGTTGAAGCTCACATATTTTCCATCAACCTTATATTTTCCAAACTAAGTTCCTTCAAGCACTGTTCATACACAAGCTATGTCAACATCATATACAAGAACAAGCACTGGACCCTGGGAGGGAGCAAGACCAAGACAATGAAAAGGCAAGCTCACAAGTCAAAGAGGGGAAAACTAGTTAAAGAGGGTCCAAGCATCCTCATCCATTGTGGGTTTCCATTTGCCAACATCACGCCCCATTTCCTAAACAAAGACAGGACAATGGACAACAAAGTTATCAATCTTTCAAATATTCAACCAATGACATCCAGGAATGACCACAAAGGATCACTGGAATGAGGATGATGGGAAAAGGGGCACATGGAAAAGATGAGAAAGGAGGTCTCACCGAGGAGGTAAGCTTGAAATACAGCAGGTTTAAGTGGCCAGGAGTCAAAACATTAATGTATTTCATCACCCAAGACAAAACACACTTACTACTTCTTAAAGTTCAGTCACCACACTCTTCAAGAAAATCATTTAAATAAAACCAATTAAAATGACAGTGAACAATTTCAGGGATAACTTGCCTTTTCCAGCAGGTTCTATCTTTGGATCCTTCACAGTCATTACCAATACATTAAAAAAAGAAAGAAAGAAAAAAGAAAGGAATCTTGCCAGTACTCTACAAGTGCTGCCCTTTGACCCAGGCAGAGGCACCTCAGGGGCCCGTGTGCTTTGGAGTGTCTTCCTCAAAAATTTTTCAGTCGTAGTTCAGTACCAGGACTGCCTAGGGGCCAACAGCATCATTCAGGTAGGATACCCCATGCCTTCACTTGGACCTGCATGGGCTTCAGCCACAGTCCTGGTTTCTCCCCTTCAAGGTTCTCTCCAATCCTCTGCCCCACACAGGGGACCCACTGGATGCTCCAAGGAGCACTAGGACTCACGCCCATCAGGTCGTCCAGAAGCCTCAAGCCAGGTGCTAGTTCTAGGGAGGCAGCCAGACAGCTGATCACTCTTGCTCACTGGCACGGTATTTCTTCTGTGAGACTGCAAGAGAGTAGGCTACCAAAATGGCGCTGATGTGTTGACATGAGGTGGTTAGAAGTATTTATGTGGACAACGGCCCTAGAGAACCCAGGGGAAGCCCTTTCTGCTATGGGCGGCAAAGTCCAGGCCAAACCTATTTCCCTCTTAGAGACAAATTCCTTAAAGCTTCACCTTTTCTTCATCTACTTCATGAAGGTGAAAATGTGAAGGAATGGAACTCAAAACTGGCAAGATCTTCAAGTTAGGGAAACACTGGGCAATGGAGTTGGCTTGAAGTCCCAGTCATGCCTCAACATTTGGTGACTAGTGATGGGAAGCCTTGCATTCTACCATCCAGGGAAGTAGGCCCAGTCTAATGTGAGTAAATCTTCGTACGTAAACGTGCCACAGAGCTAACAGAGCTTGTGCGTGAGGGCTGCACGCTTACATAGGCCCTTTCCAAAAGGCCCTGGTAATAGAGTCACATGGTCACATATTTTCATAAAACCTGCAAACGTAGGTTACTTGAACCGCAATCAGTTAAGAGCATTGTCTTTCTCTGGTAGGACTTCTTCTGTCACACTTCTGCTTGAGTAGGATGCTGCTGGAGTAGCTGGAGTAGTAACTCTGGGGACCTAAGAGGAAATGGTGAAGGAGTGGCATTGAATTAGGATTCAGTGGGTCTGTTTCTGTGGCTTGTAGTCATTTCTGTGTCTGTTACTACAACAGCACCAGTAGGAATGGCTTGCAGTAATATTCCTACCACCCACCATGCTGACACACACGTGGGGACCCACGTAAAAATGATAATAAAACAGTTAATGAACTTATCAATTCAGAGAATATTTAATATTAAGTTGCTGAGTATGTATACACACACGTACTCAAACACAACTAACTTGAAATGTCTTGAAATCTTTTAGCTCATAGATGAGAGAAATGTGTAAGTTTTCCCAAAATTGAGTAATTCTAAAACTTTTACCAATAATTCAGTGGTGAAATTACCAATAATGAATGGTGAAACTGAAAGAAACATCCCTAAATATTAAAAATAAAAATCAATTTTCAATTAGATGGAATTATCTACTCTATAGAAAATACTACAAAATTTAATTACATAATGAACTTATAAGGGAATTTGCAGAAAAGAAATAGAAAAAAGTTCTTAAAGATATGTTTAGTATAAAGGAGATCGTTTTCTAAATATTTTAATGTGCAGTATCCGTCAACCTAAAAAATTTTTAATTTGCTTTGATGTATTTTTTATTCCAAATAAACATTCATCTCCATACCTAATTTTGCATTTGTAATTATAGTCTTTGCCTTTAAGAGGGGCTCCTCAAATTATGCAAGCTTCATACTCCACAAAATCTGGATCCACCCCTTAACAGGAGGCCATGGAGAGGCAGACTCATTCAAATATCTTGATCATGGGAAATTCTTGGGCAAAGGGTCTGCAGGCTTCAAGAAGCTTCAGCCACCCTATGCCAATGAATCCAAGAAGGGCTGGATTCCTCGGAGCCTCGGAGCCTGCCTCCTTTAGGATATTTTGTGAGGCAGAAGCAAGTCCTTCTTCCTAAGCCTTCCAACTACCCGCTAAATGATCATTTGGGCTGGGCCAAATCCAAACTGTGAGAAATCACTAGCACCTACTCCGTGGACACTCTGGACCAGAACATCATCATTATGTTGATACCACCATTGGAGGATGACATGTGAGAAGAAGTTTTAATTGGTTTCCTCGTCTCCTGGGTCAATAAGGACAAGCACAGCCCTGTCTTGCCTGATCGTGAGCTCAGAGACAGAACTTGTCACATTCCTTTCTGTCAAGTTGCAGAGAAAGTTAACCAGAGGCAATCAGTGGAGGGAACTTGGTGTCCCTGGTTAACCAAGACTACCTCAGTGGAGCCACTACCAGGGATTCTCCGAAGGGTGGTTTCATTTTTTCTCCTTTTTAAAATGTGAAGCTATCTGGCACAGTTTCAACTCTCTCCAGCTGCATTCTCAGCATACACCTGGTTACCCTCATCAAGTCTTCTCCAGAGTACTTGCCGTTTAGATTTTTTTTCAGTGTTGTCTACAGAAAGTTGCCACTACAGAGCCAAGCTGTCATGGCTAGGCTTGCCAACGGAGATTTTCTGCATAGGGCCCAAGATCAAAGCCACATCTTGCCTTGAAAGTTTGGAGCCCGAGGGAGGAGGGGAATCTCATGGTGTCACGTCCAGTTGCACAGGTCTGAGGCTGCTTCCCGGGTGAGAATGGGTATGTACCTCTCTCTGTGCTCAGCTCCAGGTCAAAGGGCAGCACTTATGACCACTGCGGGTATTTCAACCAGAACTTATCCTGATAGAAGATTTTCAAATGCTAAACAGTCTACACGGCATATTTGATTCACACCCACACGTGTCAGAAATATTATCACATCCAGATAACAATTAAGAAAACTATGGTCAGGACTTCCTGGTGACGCAGTGGTTACAAATCCGCCTGCCAATGCAGGGGACATGGGTTAGAGCCCTGGTTCGGGAAGATCCCACATGCCGCAGAGCAACTAAGCCCATGCGCCACAACTACTGAGCCTGCACTGTAGAGCCCAAGAGCCACAACTACTGAGCCCACGTGCCACAACTACCAAAGCCCGCATGCCTAGAGCCTGTGCTTCGCCACAACAGAAGCCACTGCAGTGAGAAGCGTGCACACCGCAACGAAGAGTAACCCCCGCTCACTGCAACTAGAGAAAGCCTGCGCACAGCAATGAAGACCCAATGCAGCCAAAAATAATAAATAAATTAATTTTTTAAAAAAGATACTTCTAAAAACAAAAAAGAAAACTATGGTCAAAGGTCTCACAGTCTCTAAATGGCCAAGTCTATATTCAAACCTAGGCCCTATAAAATGATACTTCTCGTCATTTCCTAACACAAAAAGGAGAATTTAAAACACTGAAAAATGAGGGGTCATATGCTTTTGTGGGATATCATAAGGTTCTGTCATCCAGCTGTGCTCTGTACCTCAGCTGCTTTCAATTTGGGCTTATTCATTTAAGGCATCGAGGCTTTGGCTAACAGTTAAGTGTTCAAAGAACTTGTAAAGTTTTGGGGTGTTTAAGTGATTTCATATATCTATATAAAATGCCATTACAATCTCTCAACAATACTTCCAAATGTGTAATACCCAGTTTACAGGTACAGACCCTTCCCCAAGATGACACGGTAAGTTGCTATGGGAACTCAAGTCTGGCCTTCTAACTCCACACACTGGTCTCCTTACCACAGCCCAGCTGTGTAACATATAGCACTATTCTTTCTTCCTGTTGGCACTATAATTCATACTGTCTCTTCATACATGTGCTTAAGCAAAGAGAAACAGAAAATAAAGAAATGAAGTGTGATTTAAAATGAAGTCAGCCTATCACCTTTCCCCTACCCACCCCCAAAAGGCAAGTGGGAGAAAATAATTTGATTGTGCAAAGGTTAACTATCTATATTTTCCTGACATTTCTGTTGTTCCCTTATTTAGGGTTGAGTATTCAGACATGATATGGCTGAGACTGTCCATACTCATGGGTGAGCAAGAAGAAGAGAGTGTGAGAATATGAGTGTTGAGGAGAGGAAGTCCACTCCATGGCCAGTGACCACAGGACTAGTCCAAACAAGCCAAAGAAAGAAGAGAGAGATAAGCTATAAATATGAGATGAAGAGGTAGACTAGGACAACCAAGCTCTTAGGTCTACCAGAACAGAACCCCAAAGCTGAGGGCTGAACAGAAGTGGAACAAAGGGCTGGGAGATAAGGAGGAAGTGTGCAGCTGGGAAGGTGAATTGAGAAGAAATTTGCCAGATGCTTGATTTGGGTTCTGGAATCCCTCTCATATTTGTTCTATATTTGGCACGTGATTTGCTTTGGCCATGGGACAGCAACATCCATGATGCAAATAGGGCTTTAAAAGTACTTGTACATCAAGCTTTGCTCTTGGAGCATCCCTCCCACATGGAAAGGCCTGTGCTAGCCTGTTGGAGACATGTAGTCCAGCCAACAACCAGTACCAACCTCCAGATATATAAGCAAGGCCATCTCAGATCATCCAGCCCCAGCCAAGCCTCCAAATAACTGTGATTGCATGAGTGACCCAAGCAAGACTAGCAGAAGAACCATCCAGCTGAGCCCTGCCCAAATAGCTGATGCACAGAATTGTAAACCAAAAATATTTGTTATTTTAAGCCACTAATTTTTGGGGTGGATTATTACGCAGCAAAGCTAACTGACAAAGCCCTAGTCTAAGGCATTTCATGGAGTAGCAATATGGAACCTCATAACTGTTGTAGAGCCTGGAGTACTTCCATAAGTAGGGAGGAGAGTCAGTTGGCTGAAAAGGTCAAGTCAAGAGTATAGGATAAGAGAATGGCATGTAGTGTTACTGCTGCTTTTACCTGCCTTTCATCCTACAACTTCTTGGTCAAGTGCATGGGGAAAGTAAACCAATCTTCATGATCACACTGGCAGATCAGGGGAGAAAGAAGTCATGCTGCATCATGAAAAAGCTAACTAGTTATCTTTTGTATCTACTGGCAATAAAGTACTTACTATAGTGTAGCGATATAAATGGCCAGCTCTACAGCTACACATTGCCTTCAGCTGCAGTCCCTTTCACACCACCATCATTGCTCCCTGAGCATTACTGCTACAGATTGGAGAAAAGGACTGAACCAAGGAAAAACAAGAAGCCTGTTAATATCTGATGATAGCAACACTGAAAACAAAACTGTTTTTCAGTCCACCTTATTCCTTTAAAAATGAGAAACAGGGCTCCCCTGGTGGCGCACTGGTTGAGAGTCCGCCTGCCGATGCAGGGGACACGGGTTCATGCCCCGGTCCGGGAAGACCCCACATGCCGCGGAGCGGCTAGGCCCGTGAGCCATGGCCACTGAGCCTGCGTGTCCGGAGCCTGTGCTCCGCAACGGGAGAGGCCACAACAGTGAGAGGCCCGCGTACTGAAAAAAGAAAACAAAAAAAAAGAGAAACATTCTGCACAGCAAAGGAATCCACCAACAAAACAAAAAGGTAACCCACTGAATGGGAGAAAATAATTGTAAATAATATTTCATAAGGGGCTAATATCTAAAATATACAAAGAACCCATACAACTCAATAGCAAAAGCAAAAAGAAAACCAATCCAATTACAAAATGGACAGAAGATCTGAATAGACATTTTTCCAAAGACATACAGATGGCCAACAGGTACATGAAAAGATGCTCAGTGTCGTTAATCATCAGAATCACCATGAGATTTCACCTCACACCTGTTAGAACGGCTACTATCAAAAAGACAAGAAATAATGAGTGTTGGTGAGGATGTGAAGAAAAGGGAACCCTTGTGCACAGTTGGTGGGAATGTAAAATTGGTGCAGCCACTATAGAAAACAGTATGACAGTTCCTCAAAAAATTAAGACTACCATATGATCCAGGATTCCACTCCTTGGTATTTATCCAAAGAAAACAAAAACACTAACTTGAAAAGATATATGTACCCCCATGCTCGCTGCAGCATTATTTACAATAGTCAAGGTATGGAAACAACCGAAGTTCTATCGAGGATGAATGGATAAAGAAACTGTGATACACACACACTCAAGGAAATATTATTCAGCCATAAAAAACAATGAAATCTTGCCATTTGTGACAACATGGATAGAGCTCAAGAGCATGATGCTAAGTGAGATAAGTCAGACAGAGAAAGACAAACACTGTATGATCTCTCTTATATGTGGAACCTAAAACAACAATAACGACATCAAGACCAAGCTCATAGACAGAGAGAACAGACTGGTGGTTGCCAGAAGAGGGAGGGGGTGATGGGAGTAGGAGAAATGGTAAACTGCTTTTTTGTTGCTATTGTTTTTAGTTTAAATAAATTGAAAAAGTTAATTAATTAATTCTAAAGTGGATCCCTGTGCATTTTCAGTATATTCTATGCCAGGTTATGAAAATGAATCCTCTAAAATGGGAGACAGTAATGCTTAGTAAGTTCACATGAAGCATGAATATTAGTAGAATCTAACCTAATTAGACTAACCAGGTAATCTGCCAGGCATCAATACTTACTCAGTATCTCTTCAATTGTCAGTGGTAATAGAAGAATGCAATACTATAATCTACCTATTTCAGATACACTGGTATCCAACAAATACTTTCCAATAATTGGTTATTACATAAATCAGTGGTTGATCAAAAAAAAGAAAAATCACCCACTGATTCATCTGCAGACTGGGATTGCATGAAATGACATTCTCTCACAGCTGGTATGCCCTTCTTTTAATCGTTTTGCTCAGGCTGGTGCTAAAAGGAGCTTGCATTTCTCAGTACGTACCAATTAATACTACAGAGAAGTGGCCAGGAAGTGTGCTGAGTGAGAACAGGAATTGAGTTTGGGATTAGCATTTGTACAGCATTTGCTGTACAGTCCTGTGACTTCATCTGTGGGCTGTTAGGGAAGCCTTTCTCACTGTACCATTTTTTATATTGCCTTCTTGACAATATCCCAGGGCAGCGGCAGCTGGTTTTATAGCTATGCAGAAACCTGCTTGCTTATGTCATCATTGTACTTTGATTCCAACATGCAAAAAAGTTTTTCACATATTCCTCTTTATGAGTTATTCTGATAGGCAGGTGAAAGCTGTAACATCACACACACACAACAATGCAAAACAGAGGCTCTGAGAAGATTACTTGACCATGGCCACACAGCTAAACATGATTAAGCTGACTCGTGAACCCAAGTCCAACAACTCCAATACTCTACAGTGACATGGGACACAGGATATGAACATTGGGGTCCATAGGAGGAACCATATCATCCAAATTCTAGTCTAATTATCCTTTTATTCTTAATTGATTTGAGAATACCATCCAGCTGATCATCCCAGACAGCTAAGGAACCCATAAGACACACTGACTGTAATAACTTTTCAAGCAACAACTAGGAAACTTGGTTGACCAAAGGATAGGAGAAGAAAAAAAAAATCCATCAACATTTCATTATGATAAAGACCGATATTTACTTGTAGGCCTTCTTCTTCTTCTAAGAAAGTGCCTATTATTAATGGACACAAATAGCATATTTTACTGAATAAGGAAAATATTAACTTATGACTTACCATATAAACAGTGGCTAAAAATAATTGTGCAAATCAGTCTTAAAGCTGACATAAACATATACGTTAATCTTAACATATTTATTTGGCTTTATTTCATACTCTATGGGAAAATGCCCCCATCCCATTTCTATTTCTAACTTACCACGTGAACAACAACAAGTGATTAAAACCACACCAGGTCTCAAACGCTCCATCAATAAAACAAGGTGATTGGACTTCAAGTCTGAAGTAACACGGTAAAATGGAAAGAACTCTGGATCTGGCCACAGTTGAGACTGAATCCGGGGCCTAGCATCTTGTTAAATGTCTGGCTGTGGGCCTATATTTCACCTCTTTCCTCATCTAGGTAAATGGACAAACCACACCCTTCTCAAAGGGTTTGGAAAGAATGAAAAATCATACACTTAAAGTTACTTAGCATAGTGTCTGATCCACAGGAGTGCTCAATAAAGAACAGCTGATGATAATGATTTCTTCATCCCATAATCATTTACTGAACCTCAAGTCTGCGCCAGACATTATTCTAGGTGTGAAGATACAGGAGTTAACAAAACTGACAAAACTCCCCTCCTAAGCGAGCTGGCACTGTGCAGGCATGGAGGTCCACGACTCTAACCTGGAGGAGGTGTGTGGCTTACACTGAATAAAGGTTCTGATTCCTTTCTTAGCCTCACTACAGAATCCAGAGTAACTAGTCCCTTTGAGTCTCATCCCAGGCTGCTAGATCCTCACCCACTTAAGGAGAAACCACACACTAGAATGGCTCTCCTCGGCCCTCCTCAACATCCTAGTACCATAAACACCCCAGAGGGCAGAGCTGGGCCAGGGCTTCCCACTTATCCTCCACCTGAGCCCCTTCCCCCTTCTCTTTGGCCAAAAGCATTCCCCAAGCCTGAGCCAAAGCCTTCCAGAAACCTCCCTGAAGGCCAAGGTTGCTTGGAGGTACTACCGCCTGCTTCCCACCAGAGGTCGCTCTCCCACACAAGCCTAAGCAAACAGAACCCGGCTTTGCCTTCTCGGCAGCAGTGACATTATTTTCTTTCTCTATTTTTATCTATTAAAAAGATTTCTTTACAGCCATAACTTAGATCTCTACACTAAAATGGACCAACAGGAAGATATAATGGTGCATTTCATTTATGAATGACCTGTAATAAATTACTCCGAAGTGTCCCGAGTGCCAGGAGACAGAATGCTTTGTCTGCCCACGGACTGTATTTCACCTGCTTTAATTTAGCTGACACATAAAACTCATTTGACATTTCACAGGTATTTGTGGGGGGTGGGGGGGGGTGGCCTGAGGGAGGGGACCACTGCAGGGCCGGGCGGGGAGTGTGGGTGGCGACAGAGCCAAGGATATTTGGTTCTTGTTGAGGGTTAAGGTGTGGAGCCTGGGTAACCCTGGCAACACGAGGTCATCCCCGAGCAGATTGTTGTCCAAGATGAGTTCCTCCAGGCTCCCGAACGCGCTCAGTCCTTCCAGTGACCTGCAATGACAAAGGCAACAGGAAAAATGATCCTGCACTAAATCAGGGAGGCCATTATGAGCCGAAATAAATATTTTAACCTTCCCTTTCAGGACTGGGAATAGTTTGGGCTTGGTGCCTGTCAGCAAAGTGAATGACAAGAATTAGTAGCGGGAGCCGGGGCGGGGGCGGCGGGGGAGAAGGGGCCGCTGGCACTCACCGCATCCTTCACGCATTGCCAACATGAAGGATGAGGGTCACTTAGTGAGTAGCCAGGATCCAAAACAAAGGGCTTCAGATACGGCCTGCAGGATAAATTTGTCAATGTCTTGTGCCTTCAGGCACCCAGCCTCAGCTGACCCTAACCTCCATTCCCAAGATAAATAACTCTGTCACAGTTCACCTTCATTCCCTGGACACAAATTTAAGTTGTCATCCATCATTCCTGCCCAGAAATATCATACCCCTCTTACAATAATAAATATAACTTCAAGTATCATTTCTTAGCGGTCCTCCTCTACACAGTCCTAGGAAAAGGCAAGGAAGGCTTCCTTTCTCTGCATTCACCGCCTTTGACTTTTTCTCCCCTCTGCTTTTTTTCCTTACTAATCACTTAATTTGCTTCTGCCCAGTGTCCCTGTGGCTGCCTCAAAAGGCAAGATATCTGCGGAAGCACGGAATCAGTCCAGTCTGAGTGGCTGTTTCTTTTTCTTTCATGATTTCTTTTTGTTTTTGTTTTTGTTTGGCGGGGGGAGGTGAGGTAAGGAAGGGGTTCAGGGAATTTCTGCCTCTAGGCTCCTGACTTGACGTTTACTGTTTTAATTTATGGAAAGTGGATTTCTCACTTCATTTTTTTTTGAAAAAAGTGCCGAATGCAGCAATGGAGATGTCGGGGCAGTAAAGAAACAGGCATCGGAAAGAATTAAGTACCCGGCTCAGAGAAAAAAAAAAGTATCGGGGGAAAACAGCCCTGTTAATAGACGTAGCTGAAAGTTAACTCTTAAGGTTAGGGGCACAGGGCTGCTGGGGGTGCAGGCAGCGAGGGGCAGCTGTGCGCATGTGCCTGCCCGGTGCACGCAGATGGTAATTACAGAAAGCAGCCCGGTGGAGGGACTCACACGGCCACATGCTCCCAGCTCGTTCACCTGCCAGACCCAAGAGCTGTGCTGAGCTTGCACAGGCTGACAGCTGAGCTACGACGTTGACCAGAGGGTGGACTCACACAGGGGTGCCTGGCTGTTCTATAAAATGCAACGAATCGGGGAGATGTTGTCTAAGCTATTTATGCATTTACTGATGGCCCTTCCATCACAGACCCTCCTACTTGCGTGTGCAATGCCGGTACATGTGATGTGACTGTTCAGTGCCTGTATGTGTGGCGTGAGTGTGAACTTGAGCACCAGACCTTTCTGAATACATCCATCTCTCCTTTGTGGGACCTGTGTCAATAGGACTACAAAGTCAAGAGGAGGTGAGAAAGATGCCTGGTGAAGAAGCAATTCAACCCCCAGACTCCACTGGGCCCAGAGCTCCACCAGCAGCCCCACTCCTGCCCCAAACCTCCAGGTGGTCCCAGCCACGGCCCAGCACCCAGACCACGTCTAATCCCGTAACTGACACTACCTGCGCCATAGCAGGGGGCAATACCGCATACACTTGGGGTCAAGGGTCAACAGGGTCACCAAGTTCCATTTCCTCCTCCTCCTCTCTCTCCTTCCTCATGTTTCAGGAAGGCAAAACAAAATTTATACACCTACAGTCAGGAAGGCCTGGGGTGTTAGTTCTGTGCCATCATTTACTTGCAGCCTGAATTTGGGCAACTCAACAACCCCCTTGAGTTCCCTTCTTCTATGCTGTCCCAGCTCACAGGATCTTACAGGGAATACGTGGGAGAGGACTAACAACCTATTAGCAAATACTGGTTTCTTTCTTCTCCTTCCTCATTGATTTTTCTGGAAGCCCTGACCTTTGGTCAGGGGTGTGGGGGGTGGTTCAGGATGCAGGGGGTGGGCAGAGGAGATGTGCAAAGGTGTGTAGTAAGTGTGGCTTCTGCACGGAAACTTCAAGCTTTCTTGAAGTCCCTTCCACCTTGGGGGTTACTGAGTGCTGATCCCAAAGTGTCAGGACTAGCCCCCGTTTACCTCAAGGGGAGTCATGGCCACCTCCCCATCAGGGCACCTAATGGATGGCTAATCAGTCCTTTGTGCACAAACATCAGCTGGGCTCTGGTCAAAGGTGGCATCCAAATACTCGTTGTCCCAGAGTTATGTTATCCAAATATAATACTTTTATCATGAGAATCAGCAAAGGGTTGGCAACTGGCAAGCAGAAGAAAGCTCCTTTCCAAGAGTGCTTCAGGGGAGGCATAAGACAAAATGACACCACATGGTGAGGACAAAGCCGGGAACACTAGCAGGAGTGCCCCCAGAGATGCCTTTCCCTCCAGGGTGGGCTCTGGGGCAGAGCTCAAAACAGGAGGGAGACTTCAGAGAGCACTTGGGAAGCTCAGGCTCAAATCCCCGGTCACCTGTCTGGTTCGAGATCCTTTTTGCCATGTCATATTGTTAGCTGCTCAGTTAAAAGGCAGGTTATGGGGGGTGGGGGTTGCTAATTAATAAATCCCTGTCTTCATGTCATCACTGGGGTGTGCACTTGGTGATTTAATCAGCTAAATTCAGAGCTGAGGGATTGGAGGGACAGGAGGCAGAGAGCGTAATGAAGGATAAAACTGGAGGGGACAGGATTTCTGGAGCTTGGCTGGCATGTGGAAGGCAATAAACAGATGCTTGGAAGGTGCTTTCAGTTTTTACTTTTAAAAAAAGTTTATTTTTGTGTTATTGCTCTTGTTGTTGTTGCTGCTTTCCTAGAAGGAGACGGGGAAAGAAATTATGCGGGTCAATCTTTGAGCTCATACGCCTATATACAAGATGCCTGCAAAGAGATGTGTGCTATTAAATGACAAGGCAAAAAAGGCTGTAAGGGTCCACACAGATCTATGCTGTTCAAGGGACAGCTATGGTAGCTACAAGAAAAAGATGGCAGGACTGGAATTTCTCCCCTATAACCTTGGGTGTGGACAGCAAAATGCACACCAGACCCAAGAGCCCTGGTGGAGGAGGTGAGTGTCACTCCAGGGTCACCCGCCAGCTTGGTTGGCTGTGGCTACAAACGCCTGAGGGGTAGGCTGGGAAGGCCAGGCAGGTCTGAGTGCCACGGACAGGGGCTGGACAGGGAAGGCAAGGCACAGCCAGCTGGAGAGAGGTCTTCCCGGCCCAGCAAGGAGATGTCAAGGGCAGGCAGGGAGACCCGGTGTGCGGTCCAATCTGTGCCAGGTGGTTTGCTCTAGAAACCTAATCAGCACCTCCAAAGTGCACTGCAGGCTGCTGGCCTCCGCTCCACCAGCGGGAAAGCTGCCCATTATGTCACCCACAGGTACCATCTTGGCTACCTCGTTCTCAGGGCTCCGGCTGGGCTCCCCTAGGAGCCGCTGCGGCTGCTGGGAGAGTCCCAGTGCCTTTTCCAAAGTCACATCAAAATGACAAAACATCACAATGCATTCAGCTCCAGCGGATTCAAACAGAGAGAACTTTTAAGTTTCCACTGTAATTAACCCTATCCTCGTTAAGATAATTATGATCAAGCTTCCTGTCAGAGTTAATATCCCAGCATCATTGCCCGTGGCTCCCACTCTGCCTTCATTAGCTTACAAAAACAGCGGCGCTAAACAGGCCCCTCGCCCTCTGCAAGTCAGGCCAGTGCTGTGAGCCTCACAGAGGGAGGGACCTCAGGCAGGGCAGCAGGACCGCCTGGAACCCCAATCCCTTCTGCTCCTGGGTGGGCGCACACTCAGTGGCCTCCATCCTTTCCCCAAAAGTTGTCAGAATAGGGAAGGAGAAGGGCCCGGACCAGAGCAGGGCTGGGAGGTTTGGGCAGAAGAGGTATTCAGATGTAGCTCCCCCTTCCCCAGCAAAAAAAAAAAAACAGCCAGGAAAACCATCAGAAGACACATCCAAAATTCCCGGTTCAAGAACTGCCAATCTCTTTCCTGGGGTACAGGCTATATGGTCAGAACTAGCCCTCAGCTCCCAGCCTGTAGCGGGGATGATAATTCTGCCTGACATGAGATGGGCAGGGAATGGGGAGACAGTTAACCACAGACCCTGAGAAAGAAAAGTATCCCTTTGTGGAACCAGAGTTGCCTCAAATCCAGAACCAATTAAGAAAAGAAGATTTCTACTAAGGTCTTTATCTACTCCCTCTGTGATATCTACCTAAATATCCATATACATATTTTTAACTGAGAAATTGGAGAGGCCGTGGAAATCCTAGAGGACCTAACCCATATACCTGATGTCTGCCACACTGGCTACTTCTGCAGACCTGCTCAGGCCAGCCACTGCCTGCTCTGTAACGGTCTTTCTGCATGACTCCTGTCTGCCCAGCTCCCAACAAAAAGGGATCTCAGGGCAAACTCCGAAATACCCAGAAAGTTGTCAAATGCACAGTAAGGGCTCAGTGCCTTTTAGCCAGCTGACTACTGATCAGCCAGGAGCCTGTGAGTTGCTGAGAAAAATGCTGCCAATAGCATGAAGGGCAGGACAAAGAGCAGGCCTCAGAGTGACCAGCCAAGGGCTAGCAGGGCAATCCCTCAATCGGCATTCTTTCAGAGGCCAGAGTGCCTCCCTCTCTTTACCCCAAGGCCAAGTGACTGAGAATAGGCAGAAGTGACATTCGGCAAGTCTGCGCCTATATACCAGTATTGGTTACTAAACTATTTCAGTAATTCCTTACCAATTGGTAAAAAATTGCAGCTCTGAATACCCTGGGTGCCCCACCCTGTTACCCTGGCCACTCCCCAGAGCTCCCAGACCTTTCCACAGTTCAGCCACTTAAGTGGTTAGTGTCCCTCTCACCCTCATCACACAGGGCCTTCAAGGACCCTGCTTCAGCCCAGATCTTTCTGACTGGTCAGTGCAACTGTTAAATAATTTAAACATCGCACTTGAGAGCAGAAATAGCAACTTGTACACTTTACCCCTCCCCACCATGCCAAGTACAGTGTCTGGCACACAGCAGGTTCTTGTTGAATGTCTACACACAGACTTACAAGAGGTCGTGACCAAAGCTACAAGGACAGGACAGACAGCACAGAGCTACATGTGGAGAATAAAGGAAAAACTATGAGAATAGGAAAATTGTGATATGACTGCTCCCATCCCAGAAAATGGCCCAGTGGCACAGACAGTTTTAGAAAGGCTGTTCATCTAACCCATGAGCGGAATCCTTTCTTTCTGCCATAAAACATTTTTTATATCCTATAACCATAGACAGTACATAATATATAGTACATTACTATAGATAATATATACTATAGTATGTCACTGTACATAGTGTTATATGTACAGCTGGCACTATGTATTTTCTACATATTTTTCTGTCATTCAGGTCACATAACCAGGGGTATATGTACAAATAATAATATAAATCGACTGTCTATATGGTAAGTATATCAATAGAGGATGAATGTGTCTTTAAAAATTAGGAGAATGTGGAAAAGGCTCTAGGCTATGTAAGACAGTGTACAGTGACACCATGCGACAGCATATCACATGGAATTTGTCAAAGTCACTTGCAAAGCCCTATTGAGCCCCCTGTCAGGATGGATGATCCCTGATCCTCAGAGAATAAAATTCAAGAACGGTATAAGAGATCTGAACCCAAGACCAGTCAAAAATCTAAGGTAGGTAGCTAGGTGTTTGTTAACTCTATGTGGGATCAAGTCCAAAGCCATCATGCACCATACTTAGTAACAGTAAAACAAAAAAAGAAACTGTTAAATATGTTCCCTCAAGAATTATGGAGAATGAGCAAGGAGCTAGGAGCCCAGAAATGAGTGCCTGCATTTCCAGTTATTTGAAAAGGAAGGTAAAATTCTATAAACTGTAGATTGATAAGTTCATAAACTTACCTACATGGAATTCTAGTCAGACTGTAGCTCTGAGGAGCCATTATTTTCTTGTCCTATACTATAGGACAATATAAATCATGTATGTGATCATGTAACCCTTTTCACTTTTGCTGCCAGGAAGCTCAGAACTAAATTATGACCCAACTGTAAAAAGGCAGTACCCCATGGTCTCTATATCTGCTTTCTAACTTCACTGTCAAGGCTTATAAATATTTTATAGACAATCTATATATTGTTTTTTGTTTTACTAATTCTAATAAGCTAGCTCAAATCCTTTGTATAATAAGGTAGTATATATATATATAATCAATTTAATATAGCATAGCTTCTCAAACAGGCAGTTTCTGTGCATTAAGGACAAGTTCTGTGAGGCCAGCTATTAATGCGGATGGCTGGCTAGGAATAAAGATGTATACTCTATCCCCATTTCACAATGTCTTTGAAAAGAATTCTACTAATTCTAATGATATCCTTGTGGCAGAAAAGCAAAAAGTAGACTAGAAAATGACCACTTTAGCTAGAGTCATAACCGGTTTGAAAATATACCTGAAGAATACTAATTAATGGCTCAGCTTGCTCTGGGGGAAGGGTCTGGGGACTTTGGTCCTGATGTTTTGCCAATGACTTGGTTAAGGACAGGTTTATCACATTTATGGAGGCCAGCACCTAGAAAGATATTTTAAAGGATGCAGTAGGAACCAAAATGATCCTCCTAGAATCAAGCCATTGTTTCAGCCCAACAAGATGACATTTTTCAACGTCTAATGTAAACACTACCCCAAAATACCCATTTAATTAAAACATTAAAAGGCAAATGAAAATTGGAGAAAATGTTTACAATCTCTCTGATAGTGTAAGGTTTAACATCCTTAATATGAAAAGTGTTTGAAAAACATTAAGGAAAAGCTGAAAGGCCTAGGATTAAAATGATCAAAAGACATGGAGAGAAAATACACAAGGAATGCAAATGGTCAATAATGAAAATGTGGGGTGAAATTTCAGCTTCATTGGGAATCCAAAATATTCAAATTAGACAAGATATTTTCACCTTACTAGCAAATGCACTGTTTTCTTAACTCTTAACATAGTCTTGTCAAAAGTTCAAGGTAACACTAATGGGAGAGTGAAACTGTTATAACCTTTCTGGCGTGAATTTATACTAAAGCCTTAAAAATTATCACCTATTCATCCAGTAATTCCAAGAATTTATTCAGCAAATATCAAAGAAGTCTATATGGTTTAAATATGTTCACTACAGCATTATTTATAACAACATTGTAAACAAGCCTAAATGCCTAATGATAGAGGAATTATTAAATAAAGCTCAAAATATCTGTATGATGAAACACCATGCAGCAACTTATTTTTCTTAATTTATTTATTTATTTATTTATTTTTGGCTGTTTTGGGTCTTCGTTGTTGTGCGCGGGCTTTCTCTAGTTGCAGCAAGCAGGGGCTACTCTTCGTTGTGGTGCGTGGGTTTCTCATTGAGATGGCTTCTCTTCTTGTGGGGCGTGGGCTCTAGGTGCACGGGCTTCAGTGGTTTTGGTGTGTGGGCAGTTGTAGCTTGCGGTCTCTAGAGCGCAGCCTCAGTAGTTGTGGCGCACGGGCTTAGGTGCTCCGCAGCATGTGGGATTTTCCTAGACCGAGGCTCGAACCCATGTCCCCTGCATTGGCAGGCAGATTCTTAACCATTGCGCCACCAGGGAAGCCCCCATGCACCAATTTAAAATGATATTAAAGGCAGATATCTATGGAGCCAGTAAAACTGTCACATTATCTATTTAAGCACCTAAATTAAGTTATAATACAGGTAATACACAAAGATCTCACACATGGAAATTAAAAGTCATCCATGTGCTTGCCTCCATTCTCTACACAAATTTTCATCTGTACTATGTCTTCCATGTTGATGGTTAAGAGTCATTAGTCTTTTTTTAAAATAAATTTATTTTATTTATTTATCTTTGGCTGTGTTGGGTCTTTGTTGCTGTGCACGGGCTTTCTCTAGCTGTGGAGAGTGGGGGCTACTCTTCGTTGTGGTGCGCAGGCTTCTCATTGCAGTGGCTTCTCTTGTCGAGGAGCACGCACTCTAGGTGTGCAGGCTTCAGTAGTTGTGGCGCAAGGGCTTAGTTGCTCCGCGGCATGTGGGATCTTCTAGGACCAGGGATCGAACCCGTGTCCCCTGCACAGGAGGCGGATTCTTAACCACTGCACTACCAGGGAAGTCCCAAGAGTCATTAGTCTTTGTTAGTTGTTTCTAGTTTACAAACTGCTATTAATACACAATTTTGTACATTGGGACTTTAATGACAATTCTGCACACACAAATACACATTGATGCATACATACATATCCACATACCTAGCTGTAGATGGATGGATGAATGGATGGATAGATAGACAGATCCCAGATATATACCACTAACCCTTAAGTAATGAGTTTATAGGATTTTTTCCTTCTCTTTTACAGTTTTCACTAGTTATTAGATTTTCTAACACGAGTAAGTATTTTATAATCATGAGAAACTCCAGTAAATATTACTTTTAAATAAAACAAAACAATTTCCCAAACAGCAGATGGAGGAGGCTTAGATAAAGAGGAGTGTGTATAAAGAGGGCTTAGTTAGCATGAATCTCCAGAGTGGGGCTGCCACCACAGAAGCTAATCTGATCCTAGTCCACCCTACCGGCCCCTCAGTAACTCTACTGGGAGCTTTGTTTCAATTCTCAGTGCCGGACTCCAAGGAGCATCAGCATTCGGAAACACTGCGTGACCAGAACAACCAGCTGGTTTGGAAGGGTGTGAGGAACGGTGACTGAGACCGTCAAGATTACCTAACCAGGAAGAGAGGAGGCTTAGTTGTTTCAAAGTAGTGAGTCTATGGCATGACAGAAGGCAGAATCAAAAACAAATTTTTTGATCTGAGAAAATGATGTAATTTGGGAGGAGAGGTCTTGAATCAATTTTTTACAAACTTCTAAAAATAGAGAGCTGTTTTTGCCAAAGGATTGAGCTACCTTATGAGTCATTATATGAATTTGATCAGAGACTGGGAATCATAAAGGATGTTCACAAGGAATTTCTGTATACAGAAGATGAGATTCAGCGACCACTAACATTCTATCCAGAGTCTGTGCTTCTCTGACTGGAGCTCCTTCTGCTATAACCACAGTTCACAAGGGCTGCCAAGAGCCACTTCTTCCCTGCCAGAAGGGTCCCTTCTGACCCAGCCTGGTGGAAAGAGGGCAGCAGAGAGCTCTAGCTCTGTCATTCCCCATCACACTCAACTCTGTGCCTTATTCTGATCTTCTAGCTGGGATTGTGCAAGGTCTTTTTTTTTTTTTTTTTTTTTTTGCGGTACGCGGGCCTCTCACTGTTGTGGCCTCTCCCGTTGTGGAGCACAGGCTCCGGACGTGCAGGCTCAGCGGCCACAGCTCACGGGCCTAGCCGCTCCGCGGCATGTGGGATCTTCCTGGACCAGGGCACAAACCCGTGTCCCCTGCATCGGCAGGCGGACTCTCAACCACTGCGCCACCAGGGAAGCCCTGCAAGGTCTCTTTAATGTTTCCCTAACTAGGGGGACATCCCCATAACTAAAGAGGCACATGTCAACACACTTACAGCCTCTTACAGCCAATAAACCAGATGTCAGAGCCACAGCATTGTCTGCATGCATCACAGTCTTCTTCCTAGACACGCAGACTTGGAGTCCTAGGGGTATTTTAGGGTGTTCCATTCACCACTTCACAGAAGGTGACTAATGCTCAGAGAGGTAAAGTGGCTTGACTGAAACCATACCTAGTGACCAAGACGTGTCTAGAACTTTTGGACATAAAGAGCAGTGTTCCCTCAACTTAACCGTGATAAACTACCTCTAAATAATTTCTAGTGGAGGTCTAGAAGTGGAAATTCACCATTGCCACATTCCTTACCAAAACACAGTATATCTCTTTGTAATTCATTCATTATAGGTCCTCAATTGTAATGATCAACCTAGACGGTCTTCAGATTCTTTTTCCTTTCGATCTCTACTCCCGTCCTAGCCCTCCTAGAACAATCCCCTGAAGAACGGGTTCTTATAGTTTTTTTTAATGTGGTTCTCACGAGGTTAGGTATTCATTAGGTAGGGCTGGGTTGAAATTTACCAGCTAACGGTCCCCTTGGCATGTACCTCTATAGCTTATTCATTCATTTACAAAAATGTAGTGAGCCCCAACTCGGTGCCTAGCCCTCTGCTAAACTCTGGGGCTACAGAGATGGCTGAGGCGTAGTCCCCTACCGTTAAGTAGTAGACACAGACAAGAAAGGAGTTGCCATAGAACACAGGGTAGTGGGTTAGATTGGGATGATAAGCACTGCTCTGGGTGGGGAGGGCTGGCTCAGGGAGAACTTCAAAGAGGAGATGGGCTTGAGCAGACAAGTCTTAGTCCAGTTGCATTCTCATCTTTTGAGCCTCTACTTGCACTTTATGCCAAAGGTGGTGGTGAAAGAACATGAGAAGAAGAGAGAATGTGATTCTGGCACTCCAGTAATGGATATTCCAAAAAGCTTCTTGAGAACCAGAAAGCCTGTCTGTGACATCCACTTCCAGTATGTCAGGTTCTCAATGAGCACCTCCATCTGGGGATACGAAAGATGCACAGTTCATGGCACCTGCTCCCAGTGGGTTTCTCATGTATGGGAAGAGAGAAAGAAGTTAAACTTGAAAGGAGGAGAAATCATATAGGACAGCATATATTAAGCAGTATGGGCAAGATGGGCTCTAGATGTTGAGAGAAAAGTAACGAGGGCTTTAGTGGTCACCTTTTAGGCCCATCCTCCTATGTTTGTCCTGAAGTTATTACAGCAAGTGAGCCCCTAAGGACAGAGGTGAGGAACCAGGTACCCTCCCCCTATGAACATGTCAGATGTCCCCACGTCTTGTTCCCATCACTCTGCCCATCTGGCTGTCCTCCTCTCCTCTCAGCCCATCTTTCCTACATTTCTCCCACCCTGGTGACAGGGCTTGGTTCTGGGCTTTGACTACGTCTCTAAAATTATTTTGATTCACGGCTTGAGATTTTACAAAACCACACATGCACGCATGGAGCCTGTGGCCTCGGGTTCTTGTTTGTTTTTAAGAGTCTAAAGAGTGAGTTTGTTTGGCGGGTTCTATAAATGGAGGTTTTCTTTACTGGGGAGATGTAAGGGCGCGGACATGGTGTGCTGCAGCCGCGGTATGTGTGCACGTCGCCATGGGATGGAATCCAGCGCCCGGTAGGGGAGGCTCCCATGGCCATTGGGCAAACATATGTTGGGCCAAGAACACAGCTCTTCAACCTCATGAACTGTGTGCTTGAAAGATAACAGTGTCTCTTCCACATGCGGCTTTCACCACCCTCCGCAAAGGGAATTTCTAATTCAACAGATGGTGTCTACTCATTGCAAACCAACCAGAAAAGGAGACATTTACATGGCTGGGCCTCCAGGCCCTAGAGACCCAGAGGGGCCCTCATCAAATACTTGCCCAAAGACCAGCTCCCCATGGGCAGGGCCCTCTGGAATGGAATCGGGCCAGGAAAACCAGCAAAAACGTGCCAAGTGCTGATTCTGTGAGGTCCCAGTTGGCTGGAAAAGGTGAAAACATGTTTTCTGTCCCAGACTACAGGATAGCTTTATATCTCCTTCAGGAAAGAAAGCCCTGGGAGATATGGTAACCTCCAAAAGTCGCTTGCCCCTGGAGCCATTTTCCTTCTTCCAAAGCAGCCCTTGCTCTGTGATTTGCAAAACCTTTCAAAGAACAACTGTGTCAGGTTTGGGCTCCATTTCATATAGTGGCACATTCTGGGCCCTGAGGACCAACACCTAACAGAAGTGGCAAAGAGGAGAGAGACAATGCCTGTAGATGTACAGCGATGAACAAGGGACTTTCCTGGGACTAAACGAAGGTTCTTTCTTCCTTGTCTGCCTCTCTGGTTATCTGACTGCTGCCCTTGGGGGCAGAATGTGCTAGTGGTGGTTTTCCAAGGCACGTGGTGTTCTGATCTTGTCAACTCAGTGAAGCCAAACACAAAACACAGTAAGATGACACACAAAGTAAGACCACTATATTAGGGGCAGGAGCTCTGTTTTCCTAGATGTGCTGTAAGACTTTGGAAATATAACACCCCTCAGGTTTAATTTTCTAATCCACCACAGGGGCAAGTAAATCCCTGACCTGTATAGTTTGCACATATTGGAATGGGGAAGACATGGGATAAAGTATGTATAAACAAACCTAGATAAATATAAGGATTGCTGATATTTGAAAGACTGCTGATATTTGAAAGACTGTTTTGCAAACAATAACGTGTATATTTCCTATAGAGGTAATTAGTTACCAAAGAAAAGGAAGCAAGTAGCCAAAGCTTTCCAAGAGATACTAACACTTATTCAGAATCATCTGGCAACAGAGCAGCTTGGGAGAACCTCTGTCTGAAGAATGACCAGGGACCCTGATCCTCGTCCTGCCTTGGTGACTACTTTCCTGCCATGCTGCAGTTATATCCTTGCCCCATAATTTTCTGTAAACTGGGGAGGCTGGATTCAATTATTTCAGACATCTCTTCCCTTTGTAACATTCTCTGCTCTAAAGTAGCCTGCAGGAGAAAAACCCCCAAGCTAAACCAAAGTTTTATTATTTCCTTAATTATGCCACCATTCATTAAAAAGTTCAGCATGAATGTGGCAGGCCATCTCCAACCTTCCTACGGCCAGAAAAGGGGTTTGAAGGGCAGGGGTGCAGGGAGAGTTTTAAGTCTCAAGTATGAAATCTGATTAACAAGGACTATCTGGGGAGGGAAAAGTTGGGGGAGAAAAAAATACCACCCCTCCACCCCTGCGTTTTCTCATCTTTCAAGGCATCCTACACTAGGGAGTGACAGGCAAAGTGACACAGTGCTCAGAGGGCAAAAGATAAATGTTTGATGGATTGGCCATTGGTAGGGAAGTGATGGGCTTTGTATGTGCATAATGGCTGAGCTGCCTTTCCATGTCGATCGCCTGCCAAGATAAGAAGCCATAATGAATGGACCTTGAGATGCCCTGGACAGGAGTGGTTTTCATTTGACTTGTTTTAATAAAATTAATTTTAAACAGAAGAACAACAACAAAGTGGCAGAAGAAAGAGGAGAGCAATTTGGAGAGACCAGAAAGGCTGAGAATTACAAATATCCAGAGTGGACGCTAACCGTCGGCTTTTGCATTCACTGTGCTCATCAAGTCAGCAGAGGGAAAAAATTTGATTTCATTACATCTATATGTCATCAAAAGGCTGTCTGTGTCCAGTATTGTGGAGAGACACTGAGATATGGAAATTAACTGGCCTGGCTGAATAGAACAGTACCCTGATATGCACAGAATGGATCATTCATTCATTCCTCCATCGGCAAATATTAACTGAGCATCCCCTACCTAGGGTGAATGAAACAGGTCTGCTCTCACCTGCATTGGAGCCTGGTGGGCTTGGCTTTTCTAGCAAAGTGAGGAATACTCTCCTGGTCCAAGGACTCCTACTGTGCTAGGTGTCTCTGCCTGGCAGCCATGACTCTACATCCTTGAACATGTCCCACCCCCAGCTAATTTCTCATTTCCATATTTATCTTCTGATTTTGGTCTTCTGGTCCTATGTTTGTGCTTGGCTTCACTGAGTTTCCCAGATCACCTCCATCAGAATAACACAATGCTTGTGAAAACCCCACAATGGTGTTCTACCACCAAGAGCAGCAGTCATATAACCAGGATGGCAGACTTCAGCCCAAGTACCCTCTAGCTATGCCCATGAGTATATTACTTTGTGGACTTTGGTTTTTTCCATATGCAAAATGTGGGATTGCAGCAGATGATTTGCTCCATCTTTTGACTAACATTATTTGAGGCCTTGAAAGATCAAACATTCTGACAGGCCTGGGAGTACACACCTGGTTAAGATATTATCATGTCCTCAAGGGGCCCAAGATCTCATGAAACAAGGGCAAAAACACTTGGCCATAACACAATGAGGTTTAAGTGCTCCTACTGCCTCCAGGTGACCTTAAAAGACCTCTAAGATCCCTTCCAAGACTCAAGTGTCCTAAGATTAGTGTCCTAACCTCCATTTTTCTTTAATTTTTAAGACAAAGTACAGAATTACAAAAAAGCTTGGTTATCCAAGCATTCTAACAGTCACCTCCACGATACCATGCATTTTCCCCATGTTAGAAGAATCCTATGCAAAATGCAATGTGAAAAATAATTCTCCCCTTTGTATGGTGACAGATGGTAACTAGACTTATTATGGTGATCATTTTGTAATGTACAGAAGTATTGAGTCACTATGTTGTACACCAGGAACTAACATAGTGTTGTAGGTCAATTATACTTCAAAAACAAACAAGCAAGCAAGCAAACTCATAGAAAAAGATTTGTGGTTACCAGAGGGTGGGGGAGAGAGAATTGGTGAAGGTGATGAAAAGGTACAAATTTCCAGTTATAAGATAAATAAGTACTAGAGATGTCATGTACAACATGATAAAGATAATGAACGCTGCTGTATGTTATAGATGAAAGTCGTTGAGAGTAAATCCTAAGAGTTCTCATCACAAGGAAAAGCAGGTTTTTTCTATTTCTTTAATTTTGTATCTATATGAGATGATAGATGTTCACTCAACTTACTGTGATAATCACTTCATGATGTAGGTCAGTCAAATCATTACGCTGTACACCCTAAATTTATACTGTGCTGGATGTCTACTATATCAATAAAACTGGACGAAAAAACTAAAGTAATAAAATAAAACTTAAAAAAAGAAAGAAAGAAAGAAAAAACAAAATCTACCCCCTGCTTCCTGCCTCTGAGGGTACTCTTTTTTCCACAACTACAAAAGGAAAGTCACTCATTACTAAACAGCTCAGCAAGGCTTGCACTATTGGAGAATATAAAGTTTTATGAGCAGGTCTCTCCTTCGCTCTCTGGGTGTAAGTGAGAAAGTGAGTGAGACAGAAAGCCAGAGAGGTCTGGCTCAGGAGTCCAGGTTGAATTATAGACTGCCGCTCAAGATTCACAGCTCTTCGTGGTAGGAGGTTAATATTCTCACATGTCATTAGGTCTGCTGGCTCTCCTGATGGTTCATTGAAGCAGGCAGCAAATTATTTCCTCATGCTGCAGAGGACAGCCCACTTCAAAGCAAGGGAACTCAGGTCGGGACAGGCCTCTGGGTGGATTCATGACTTGGGATCACCAGGGGTTGTCTATAGGTAAGAATGGGCCCAAAGCCTTTGACAAAGCTAACTTTTTGATCTGTCTTGACCCGACTTTCAAGTCAGACCTCCAGATTTTATTCCTATCACCTTCTAAGGACCTGCCAAGACCTGCGGGAAGACTGGGTAACCTGTCTGGTCATTTTATTGTCACTTGAAACGCCTCCACCTATTCTCTGCTGTTGTACCTCTCACCCACAGTTCAAGGTGGAGCTTAAACACCTCCTCCTGAGAGGAGACTTCTCAGGCTGAGCCAAACCCAGGCTGACCATGCCTGGACTCAACTCCCAAAGGGCTTCTGCACTGCACACTCCTTCCACCAGTGGGCCACAGACTTGGTCTGTTCTCCTATCGTCCTAGGTGTCTTACTCTTGTCTCCTTGACAATCAAATAAAGCTTATGGGACTGCAGGCCCAATGGGTTCTATCTCTTTGCATCTCTCCTAGTGGCAGCTAAGTAGGAGGAAGAGAAAACCTACGTACCTGCCCTGGGTGCAGGTCCAAATCCTGATCCTGTCTCCTTTCCGGAAGACAGGGCCAAGAGAGCCCCAGAAATGTTTACAATACAGGCTCATTCAGCTATTTCTTTACAGGAAGCTTGGAAAATACCACTTCTAAAGACAAAATTAGGAAGAAGTGTGAAAGGCATAAGATATTCAGAAGAAGTCAGGGGAAAATCGAGGCTACCTTTGCACAGGCTCTGAATTTCTAAATAAGTATGTTTCGTGCACACACCCACCACAGGCTGTATTCTGTTTTCTCAGGTGGAGGTTTTCTCAACAGCAGGAAGGGTGTCCTTGGAGGGCAGCTATTACGAGGAGGCCTGCACACTAGGGCAGCCCTCTCCTTCAGCGCCATCTGGGAGGGTGCCCCGACCCGGGGAAGGGCTGGAGGGAAACTCCCAGGGGAGCCTGGAGGACACACTCCCGACAGGCCGTGTCCAGGCACCACCCCAGGGCCCCCTGAGCGGCCAGCTCAGTATAGGGGCCTGGAAGGAGTTCCTGTCCGGTGGCTGTAGGGGAGTCTGACTGGCTTCCCAAATGTCTCTCCCCTTAGAGTAAAGGGACTGCACTGGGGAGGGGGGATAGGCAGTCCTAGCATTAGGCAACCCCCTTGTCCCCCACTTCAAACCTGGACATGCAAAGGAAAACTGGGGAGAGCTCTTGGTAGACGAGAAAAAGCACTGGGGAAACGTAAGGGGTGATCACCCCGGCTCCAGTCCTGTATTCTCTCCCTGCCGCACTCACCTGGAAACTTTCTCTTCTGCTTCCTGCTCCTCTCACTATGTATTCTATGTGCCCCACTTCCTTTCCTCAAAAATACTCTTACCTTCTTTAACATAACATGTTTTCTACAACATATGCAGGGAAAACAAACAAAAACGAAGGTACACACCCAGGTACCAAGTATGTATATGTGTACGTATATATATGTACACACACACACACACACACACACACACACACACACACAGTACGGAGTGCTCAGAGGCCAGGCAAGTGAGCCCAGCTGCTTCACTCCGGGTCACACCCCAAAAGGCAAAGCTCCCTTGAGCTGGCCACCCAGCTCAGCAGTCCTCCCCCGACTCAGTTAAAGAGTGTTCAGTGAGGCACCAGCGGTCAGCAGACTGGACTCCAGTCCAGCTCACTCAACACACTGTGCGTGAGCAGGGCCCTTCCTTTCCTTCTCTGGACCTCAGATTCTTCCAGAGTGGAATAAAGAAAGAGGGGTGACTTTACCAGGGTGTCTAGAAAGGCAGTTTGTGGACCACGCACATCAGCATCTCAAGAGACACTTATTAAACATACAGATGCCAAGGTCCACCCCGACCTACAAATCAGGTTCTTTGTGGGTGAGGTCTGGATATGTACAGTTCATTCCCCACATCATTTCTACGTGTACAAAAGTGAGAAAGAGGGGGGTCCCCCAACTCAAACACCTTCAGGGACCAATCAGGTATTGAAACCCTAGATTTCAAGGAATCCAAGGCTTGTCCATTACAGACACACCATTATTCTATGTCTTGGTAAGAGAGAAAAACCACTGCAAGTTAAAAATGACCCAATGCTTCCTACCTTAAAATGTCTCAGGAACTCTCTTCCTTTCTTATATCCTGCTCATTGCTTTGCAAGAAGCTATGAATCAAGGTCCTTACTCCAATGACAAATATTTGCTTTATAATATCAAGTGTATGCCCTCTCCATATACACAATAATTTTGTCTTTCAATGTCAAATCACAGTGAATTTTTAAACAGCACATGAGATATCAAAAACACATACAAGGGCTTCCCTGGTGGCGCAGTGGTTGAGAGTCTGCCTGCCAATGCAGGGGACACGGGTTCGTGCCCCGGTCTGGGAAGATCCCACATGCCGCGGAGCAGCTGGGCCCGTGAGCCATGGCCGCTGAGCCTGCGCGTCCGGAGCCTGCGCGTCTGGAGCCTGTGCTCCGCAACGGTAGAGACCACAACAGTGAGAGGCCCGCATACCGCAAAAAAGAAAAAAAAAGAAAAAAAAAACACATACAAGTTAACTGAAGTGAAAATAATAAGAACAAACTATAACCAAATTGAAGTGTTTACTGACAACAACAATAATATCACAGCTGCCTCCTGGCCAATGACAATTTTAAGAAGCCATCAATTTTGAGATGGATTCAGGGGTGCTAAACTGTGGGGAAAAAATGTACATCTTAGAAATGTGAAAATACAGAAAATGCAGGCAATATAATAGGGAGTGGTGAGGACTGCAGGAATCAGAGTACACGCTCTACCCAAAGGCATCCAAATTCATGTCGGTATTGTCCACAAACAGCAGTGGGCTGTGTCTGGCCCATGGGTAGGACCACCATATAATCTGTTGTCTAAACTGGGGCATCTCCCAGAGTCAAGGGGCAATACTACTGATTATGCCAGGAAAACAGGCTTTAACTAGAATAGTGCTGGGCCAGCCGAGATGAAAGTTTTCCTACTCATGAGCAGCACAGAAACCCCTGGGTCATGTGATGATCAGAGCCCGGTTAATTCCAATGTTCAGATCTGCAACACCGTGCATCCCCTGAAGCTACTTTTCCCTCCATGTCTTTAAAACTCCCTGCAAGTCTGACCTCTTGATGCCTGTAGAGTTCCTCTAACTCTCCACAGCTGCCTAGCATGTACCCATAATCACCCCTTCCTAATTCGAGGGGTCTGTACCCACTCCTAAGAGAACACTGAAGGCCCTCACAGTGATCCCCACAATTGTTTGAAGGGATGTGATCAGTGGTTCTCAACCAGGGGTGACTTTGCCCCCCCACCCTGGAGGGCATGTGGCAAAGTATGAGGACGGCTCTGGTTGTCATGACTGGG